>NW_024412395.1:82489929-82803107 GCF_014898765.1 Herpailurus yagouaroundi | reverse complement strand
TTGTTGTTGTTGTCGTCGTCGTGCTTATTGTTTTTGTTGTTGTTGTCCTCGTCGCGGAAGGGGAGGCAGGGCAGCTGTTGGGGCTCAGAGGGTTTCCATTGTTATTGTTTTCTTTCCCCTTTTGTGTGTCCTGAACTCTGAACTGCAGAAAAGAGACCTGCACTTCTGTTAGTGGCACGGCTTCTGCAAGGAAATTCCAACCGCTAGAATGTCCCGTCAGTTGCAGAGACAACCGCAGCAGTCTCGGAAAGAGGTCTGTGGGGGTGGTTGCTGGGCTCCCGGGCCACTTCCCTCCCCCCTCCGCATGGAAACAGAACCCACCAGACAAGTGGGAGAGGGGGAGGGAACCTGGCTGAAATGTCTGGCCCCGAAAAACGAATGCTTTGGGATAAAATGTCCCGTTAACCGGTTAACCGAGAGCACACGAAGCAAGAGCACGCTGGCAGCAGAGGCTCGAAGCACCCCGCGAGGCCCCAAAGTCTTGGGCTGCTCCGTGTGACAGAGAGATGGGTCTCCCCCAGACAGGTTCACAATTCCAGAGCCGCCCGAGGCCATTTGGAGGGGAAGTTGAACCGCTCACCTTGTGAGGAGTCAGCGTGATCTGTAGAGATAATGGAGCGTTCAGCCTGACATCCGAAACCCCGTGTATCTAGGAAGAACGGATTCTTGCTGGGAGGGGAGACAGTAATTGTTTTTAGCATGACAGATGAGACATTCTGCAGATTCCCCACACCTGGGAAACAACTCCTTCCCGGTGCTCAATATTTAAATGAAGGTGTGCAAAGTCTTCAGCTCCTGTCCGTCTCCTCCTTCAAGATTACTTTTAAAGAAGAATGTCCTTCCCCTGTAATGTTACACAGAGAGAGGCAAAGGTGGCATCAATTTTAGAGGATTGTTTGCTTTTTAATCTGATCAAAACAATTAAGTCACGGAGAGTCATCTAAGAGACTGTAGGAAACATTAATCGCATAGCTGGACTGGGCTTCGTGACTGTGGGGAGCCTCGTAAATAACCCTAGGACTTGAGCCGAAGAATATAAAAGGGGAGAGAAAACAGAAGCCAGTGGTGAAAGATCCCTGATGTCTCCTTTGAGGTGAAAGTATATAAATATATAAACAGTTGGTTCCCTCAAGGTCGTTTACAGTTTAGTCCCTCCTCGGGTGTTCCCATTTAAAGCTGTGGTCAAGTGAATTAGCCAGAGATGTTACTATTACTTGAAAAGAAAACCAGCATTCCTATAAACATGCCAGTCTCAAATTGAACGTGTGTGTGTGTGTGTGTGTGTGTGTGTGTGTGTGTGAGTGAGAGAGAGAGAGAGATAGAGACAGAGAGACAGAGATGTCCCTCCCTCAGTCTCCTATCCCAGGGTGGACAAGATATTTGACCTGCATAAACATTCATTTGGGGAAATGCAGCACTATTTTCTCCTCCTCCTGACCTAAAGCCTCTTCTTCAAAACATCAAACCAAACAATACACAGAATAATGTTGCCTCTGAGAGGGGTTTTCCCTCTCATTTCCCTCCCACTTCTGCTAGGTCAGTCTGTCTTTCTTTGCCTCCCACCCTCCAGCCCCTCCTCACCCTCCCCAGCAAACTCTGGAAAAACAGTAGTAACTAACATTTGTGCCTTTGGCAATAAAACCACAGGCCTCGCAAACCCCAAAT
Organism: Herpailurus yagouaroundi; assembly: GCF_014898765.1. Taxonomy (NCBI): domain Eukaryota; kingdom Metazoa; phylum Chordata; class Mammalia; order Carnivora; family Felidae; genus Herpailurus; species Herpailurus yagouaroundi. The sequence goes on along the minus strand of NW_024412395.1, from coordinate 82,801,442 downwards.
GGCAAAAAGACATTTCCATTCCAATCCCAGTTTTAAATTAAACTGTAATGAAAAATCAGCAGTGGCAGCTGGGACCAGAGACACTGATTGTCTCTAGGAACAAAAAAGGAGGGGAACAGAGGGGGAGAGGAAAAAGAAAAGAGACTGCAAGGAAGCCTCGCTCTGGTAATAAAGCAGCTGGTAAACCTTCAAGTAAAAAGAAATTAGAAAAACAAATCTAGTATAGAGACAAGCAAAGATGGCTGTTTCCCTCTACAATCACAGTGAGGCGGTCACAAATCACCCACCACTTTATGAATGGACTCAGAGGGGGCAGGGAAGGAGGCAGATGTGTGAGCCTCTACTGACACCTGGAGGAAGATCAGGGAAATTCTCAGGGGTGGGGCTGGGGGGGGGGGGCAGTAGTTGGCCCCACCTCTGTGTCCTGGGAAGGAGTGGGGATTTGGGCTTTCCTTAGGATCTGTGATCTTAGGCAATAGTGAGGGATCTAGAGGCTTTCTGGAAAAACAGGAGGACCTCATTGCCTCCATAGTCTCTGTAAATAAAAACTGTGTGTCAAAAGCATTTGACTCCAACACAAGTTTTGTTTGTACCAAGGAATGTGCAACCTGATTTTTTTAAGATGTTTTGCTCTTTGCTTGTATTTTTTTAATGTTTATTTATTCACTGAGAGAGAGAGACTAAGAGAGCAGGGGAGGGGCAGAGAGAGAAAGGAAGAGAGAGGATCCCGAGAAGGCCCCATGCTATCAGCGTAGAGCCCGATGTGGGGCTCGATTGCACAAACCGTGAGACCACCACCTGATCCAGAATTAAGAGTCAGACCAACTGACTGAGCCACCCAGGTACCCCTTTCAGCCTGATTTTTAAAAGTGTATGGCATAGGCACCTAACCAGAAATGAGGGGGGAAACCCCAAGATTCGAGCATTTTAATCTACAGTTTTCTAAACTTGCAAGGCTCTGCAGATCATTCAACATGTAATTTATGCATATATATCTGAGTGGAGGTGATCAGAAATCCAGAAAAGACCTATACTAATCTGTAAGCGTCAAAGATGCTGCCAAGTAGTTAAGGATCAAGACAGTCAGTGGACTTCTAGGTTACAGATAAGAACTAGACCCTGGGAAGCCAGCTTCCTGAACCTTAATTTGTTTCCAGAGCACTTCAAGAAGCTGATGAAGTTAGTGGACCCTACCCAGAAAAACCCTCCACTACAAGAGTGTGTGTGTGTGTGTGTGTGTGTGTGTGTGTGTGTGTGTGTGTGTGTGTGTATACAATCGTAGATGCTCACAAAACCCCTTGGGCCAATCTGTAAGACCCAGGTTGGCTTCTGTAAAGAAACAAAAGCAGAGAAATACTGCAACCCATCCACAATGAAGACTATCGTGATCGCACATGTGAAGAAACTCGGATGAAATTTAAAATGACGATTGCCTATTGAGATGTCAAATGAGAATTCTTTACAGATAGGAAAACTGCCGAAACCAAAACCACACAAGAGCTGTGCAGAATAAACGGCTCCTTTAAAGCATGCCCTTGTGATTGCGACTTACTCTTGATAGACACCGGGGAGACAGACCTATGACATTTGGGGGCTCCCTCTCTGAAAACCGTCAGCAGCACGTATGATGATGCCAAATGATTGCTAAAGTAGAAAATTCCATATAAAATTAAAATTATTTATGTTAACTTATCATCAGGTGCTTTTTGTCATGCCTCTGGGATGTAGAGTTGAGTGGGGGCCTAGTAAAGCTCTGGAGGATCCTTTGGGGAGACATTTAATGAAGTCGGTCTTGGTACCTTGAGAGAAGTGATGCATCCATTTCCCAATGGGTCCAGCTGACCTTTACCAACTGTCCCAATAAGAGCTATTGTTTCATTGTTAGTATTTTTTAAGTGATCTTAGGTTTGGCTATTACCTTGTGATCCTCTTTGCTAATTTCTAAAGTAAGATACTAAAATTGTATTAATTGATATAGCTTAATACTGACATGTCAGCTGTTTAAAGTGTGCAGTCCAGTGGGTTTTAGTATATTTGGGGTTGCACAACCATCACCTTAATCTAATCATGCAACATTTGCATCACCCCTTGCCATCAGCAGTCATCCCCCATGTCTCTCCCCAGCCTTCGTCTCCTTTCTGCCTCTATAGATCTGTCTATTCAGCATATTTCCTGTGTTGCAGTGAGAGTAGTTGAAAGTAAAAAAACAAAACATAACAAAAAGACTTTGGAAGACTGTGTGAATGGAAATGTTTTCAACCCCACCTTTGTGGTCTAGTTCGTTGATTGTAGATTCTACTCTTCCTTCCTCCTTTTTTTTCTCACTTCCTTTTTGCTGCCTTAATTTCGGTCTCTGTGTGTTATCACTAGAGGGTGATCTGGAGCAGAGAGAACCACAACTTCCTTAGAAAAGATTAGATGCTGAAGTTGAGCTCAACGGCTATAGTTAAAAGTCTTTTGATTCTTTTTATATTTCATTGTACATACATATTTGTTGTGGCTATTTGAGTCCACTTCTCCTCTGATTTTATTTAGCAAAAGTTATCCACTTCATAGAAATGACTATGAAGATTAAGAAAATCAAGGGGCACCTGGGTGGCTCAGTCAGTTGAGCGTCCGACTTCGGCTCAGGTCATCATCTCACGGTCTGTGAGTTTGAGCCCCGCATCGGGCTCTGTGCTGACAGCTCAGAGCCTGGAACTTGCTTCCAATTCTGTGTCTCCTTCTCTCTCTGCCCCCCCACTGCTCATGCTCTGTCAAAAATAAACATTAAAAAATTTTTAAAAAATCAAGACGATTTTATTTCATTGGTTAGGCAATATTATGAGCTTTTTCCACACCAGACTTAGCCATGAGCCATGATATGTATCCAAGCTTGTTTTTATCTGTTATTGTATGATATTTGGTTATGTTTCGTAATATGGTGCCCTCCTAATAAACGGGTGCTTTGTAGAATCAAACACTTATTTATTGCTTTCTGAGGTGTAAATAAAACTACCTGATACAGGTTTTAAGACCTTTGCTCTTCCCCAGTCTCTGAATTGTGTTTATTTATTTTGGGTTTGCACAAAGAAACAAACAAACAAAACCACATGAATTCAAGGTTTCTCCTCACCTTTCCATTTCCCAAACATTAAGTAAATCATAATCATCCAAACTTCCTGTCAGAAATTGCTTACACACATAGTATGAAGAATGCAGTCAGGCCCTATGGTGGTGGTGGAGAAGGTAGTTGGGGCACCTGGGTGGCTCAGTAGGTTAAGTGTCTGACTGCGGCTCAGGTCATGATCTCAAGATCTCACAGCTGGTGAGTTTGAGCCCTGTGTTGGGCTTTGTGCTGACAGCTCAGAGCCTGGAACCTGCTTTGGATTCTTTGTCTCCCTCTCTCTCTGCCCCTCCCCCCCACCCACAAAATAAATAAACATTAAGAAAAAGAGAGAAGGTGGTTTAAAATCGACAGGAGATAAATCCTCTGTTGCCGAAACCACATAGCGATGGATGGAATGTGGATTTGGGAATAAGACAGAATTGTATTCTAATTTCTTATGTGCTGTGTACAGCCCTTGAATTTTGTGCCATTCTCTAACTTCTCCGAGCTTCTGTTTGCTTATCAATTAGGAAGAATATTATCTTACCAAGATATGTTCAGTATTTGACCAATGCCTACTTTCCTCCTTAGAACGGAAGGTCCCCAGGACAGGGTCGTGCCTGATGAACTCACTGCTGGGCCCGGATAGGTGTTTCACATACACATGGAGTAAAAATTACACATGTGCCCATCTTGTGGAATTTAATAGCCTACAATAACTTTTAGTTTAAGGTAGAAATTAATCTTATTATAACAAAGGTCCATGGAGCCATTTGCTATATTTTGGACACCCCACTAAAAACTCTACATACATGCAGGTTTTCACAGAAATCCTGAGTGATCATCTCCGTTTCACAGAAGAGCAACTGAAATTTGCCTGAGTTCCCCCAGGTGATAAGTGACAGCACCAGGATTCAACCCCGTGTGTCTGGCACCAACATTTCCACAGGTAACACTCCACAACTCTTGTCATCAGGGTGGAGTGCAGGGTGTGGAGAAGTCATTTAAGTAAATGTAGGAGAGAAACCACAGAACCCCTGAGCCCCTGACCAGGACTGTTCAAGGGTATGAGGGAGAGTGGGCTTGGGATCAAGCCAGGTTCCTACCCAAAGCCCAGAAAGAGCTGAGTGAAGTCAAAAGCATGAAGTAAGAGTTTTCTTTTGGGGACCCTCCTTACTCTAGCAGTCTTTACCTCTAGCATTGCAAGGGGTCTCCCTGCTCCCAGGTACTCAGAGCCACTTCTAAGAACCCACTGAATCACTGCTTTATGCTTCCGAAGGAGGGTGACCCTCTATACTACTTTCAAAAGAACGTCCACAAATGAGGATTGACTTAGAAACAAAACTCTTTGGAACCATGAACCTCCAAGAGTTGTCGTTTAGCTGAACTTTCTTTCACTTTTTTTTTTCCTCCAGAAATTTCCACTAGAGAAGAGGCACTCTTCTTAATTAAAGCCACTGTCAGAGACCACAAGTGGCTTTTTATAATGGTTTCTAAACCAGAAACACCATGGTGTAGGTCTGTGCGGTGTTTCTGAATCTTAGCAAAGAGACGAAATTCTTTTCTTATATTGTGAAAGGCTTTAAATAACAAGATTATGTTTACTAGCGCACTGTGCACAGAACAGAGACTACACATGGTAATGTAGAACTCAAACATATAAAATCCATTTTCCATGGGAAGTAGCACATGTTGTATTTTAAAAATATGAATTCCTGTATGTATATGTATGCAGATGTTCAATCTTAGATCACTTCCAAATGATCCTCCCCAATGAAAGAGTTCTTAGCAGTGTCTCTCAACGTGTGTTCTGGGTCTCCCCTGCATTAGAAGGTCACCTGAGTGCCATTAAATGTGCAGGTTCCTGACCTCCGCCGCAAAAAAAAAAAAAATTACTTAGAGTCTCTGTGGTAGGGCATTGGAATCCTCATATTTAACAAATATAACAAAACTTTTAATTCATGCCAAGATCTGAGAACCATTGACATATAGTATAGTGCAGTATTTAAGAACGTCCACTCTGGAATCAGATCTTGGTTTGAAGCTCAACTGTCCCATCTATTGAATGATAATAACCAACCCTACCCCCAGATCTGTTGTCGTAAGTGTAAGTGTCAGAGCCTCTCTTCTCCCCCTTCCTCAGAGGATGCTCTACGTTGCTGCCCGGCTCCTGGCGGGACTGAGGAGGGGGAAAAGAAAAAACCTGGAAAGTGTGAGAAAGAGGAAAAGACAAAGAGTAGGCTAGTAGGGGCTGGAGGCTGGGTGAGAGGTGAGGAGGGGGAGGAGCCAGGGACAGAGATTGAGGCAGAGTGGAGTTTGGGGAGAGAGTCAGGAGAAGGTTTTTAGACATCTTTTTCAGCATGCTATATCCTTAAAGTCTCCCTTTACAACTTTTTCATAAGGGTTTTCAAAATAAAAGCTCTTTTTCAAAGCACTTAGGAGTCAGGTTTCAATTTCTTTTAGACCCATTACCATTCAGAGACAAACATGAATACTGCGGGGTCCAGATTAAGTAGTTGTTGCAGACAACTGAGATAGACACAAGGCCTGGCAAATAAGTGCCGCTTATCAAAATACCTGGCTTGACCCTAAATAATTCAATCATTCTACCTGTCCTCCTAGTTTCAGGCCCTACTCCTACTCCTATTCCTTAAACACTTGCTCCTAACCCAATCTGCCCTAAATTTCCACTGCTTTTGCTTCCCTTTACTACCTTTGCCTGTTCATCTTCTAATGTGTCCCTTATTTATGTTTCTTCTTCCCCTTTTCTGAGGTTTATTTTCTGCTTGCCCCTTTGCATGCATTTCCCTCCTATCCCACCACCTTCTGGGGCAGCCTCTCTCTGTAAGCTCCTAGGGTCCAAGCTTAAGGCAGCACGTCAAGGAAGTCTACACCCTGGCTTTCTGACTTCATGGACTGGAGCGTGGTAATGTGTCTGGTACTTAAGAGGGAATTTGAAGAGATAACCAGAGACCTAGTACTGTGAGAAGGAGCTGGCCTGATCTTGCTGGCTTCGAAGATGGAAGAAGGGGATTAAGGCAAGGAATTAGGGCAGCCCCCAGAAGCTGGAAAAGAAACTAGATTCTCCCTAAAGCCCCAATAAAGGGATGAACCCTGATGACATCTTGATCTTAGCCCAGGGATATCTGTATAGGACTTCTGATCTAGGGAACTGTAAGATAATAATGGTTCATTTGTTTTAAACCACTTAGTTTGGGGTAATTTGTCACAGAAGCAGCAGAAAGCTAATATACTTAGTCTCGGGATGCACTTTGGGAAAAACCCAAATTTAAGATGGTAATTGCTTTTCTTCTTGTTCTTGGGGTGTTCAGTCCTAATTTCCCTGATATATCATGGGGTAAATGCTTGGTGGATAGGACTGCCAAAACAATGTAGAAAATTGAACTAATTTGGAATGATGTCTGGCTAATTACACTAAACCTCTGTCTCTTTGGCAGAGGAGCCCTTACCTTGGAGCTCCAGAAGAGTCTCGCTAGGGTAACGGTTTTAATTAGCTCGGCTCTAGCTCATATCCACTGCCTGGTTTCTGCATCTGTTGATATTTCCCATTTAGAAGTAATGAAATAATCGACACATTCCAGTATGAAGAAATAATTATTGTTAGAGACACTGGTGGGTTAGGCTATTACCTGAATGCAAATAGTTTCATATTCTCCTGTAAAGGCAATGATTTCTAGCATTAGAAATAATGTAATATTTCTTCAGATCTCCTAATGCAGTGTTCCTTTAAAGTGAAAGCTCTGGAAATAAACGACCATAACCTTATTTATTTATTTTTTAAATCCTCAAAGTATTGGCCCATCTCATCTTCTTAGTCAAAGCTTGCTTCCTGGTTTTGCCCTGCTAATGACCTCAGCTCTCTCTTGATGCTTTAGGACCAAGAGCTCTTTGATTAATCATTCTCTGTGTTAATATCAAACAGCTCTTGCATTCTTCAAACAGATCGCTGCTTCTGTTAAATAATGCCCTAAATATACAAAGCAGATAAATGATGACCATTGAGCCAATGGGAACAGAACTGAGCTCCAAGACTGCGTTGCAATTATAATGAAGAGACACATAACTGATGAGCTCCATATCTGAACTTAAAATGATTTGTGAAGCAGAAGATCAAGAAGAGGACAGACGGAGGTCTTCGAGTTGCTATGATGAAGTATAGACAAGGGGTAGAAAGCATTTTCGGTTGCTCGATGTGCATGTGCGCGTGTGTGAATATGTGTATTTTTTTTTCTTTGAAATGGTTAAATGTTTCAAGGAGTACACCCTCTTTGGGCCAGAATGATAGGCATCAGGGTTTTATTTCATTTCGGTCTCTTGCTTATTTTAATTTATGAGGTGTGGAGAATATTAGTTTTTAGGATGATTTAATATTTTATGTTGTAAGTGATCTTCTGCAGTCAGTTTGTTAATTAGATACTGCAGACAGGCTGTTTAATATCGTGTGTTGACTCTGCAGGAAGAAAGGAGGAGAATATTTCTCATAGGCAAAAAGAATCCAAGGCACATGATCAAAGTTCTCTTACAGACCATGTGTTGGAGGTGCTTTGCTGTAGAACAAATTGTATTTTGCCCTTAGAAAGGCTCCCTGAGACTGCTGGAGATAATTGGAGCCCTCTCTTGCTTTGCTCCCTTAGAAGTTTTCTGGAGTCAGGCAGGAAAAGAAGACAAGAACCTAAGCTTTTTATTTAAATTTTAAAAAAATGTCTGGGAGAATTAGAATACTTTTGGAAATCTGGAATCCATTGAAATGGATTGTCCTTTTTTGAGGTCCTGGAAGGACACAGTTTGAAATTGTAGCTTCATGTTATTTCCTATTGGCCCGGTTCCCAACCCCACTACCTCCTAAATAAAAAAAAATAATAATGATGTAGGCTACTAATATATTAGTTACATATTTAGTTTTTCCCCACTCCTAGGCTCTCCAAATTAAAAGCTGACATTGAAAATATAGATGTGTTCTCTTCTACCTCTGACAAAGGAAGAAGCTGTTGGCTGGCTTCCTTGGTTGGTGTCTACTCTATGGGTTGACCTTACCAAACCTTTGCAAGAGCAAGGAAATTCACCAACAATATGCTTTATCACACAATTCCATTACATGTACCTTATTTTTGCTTTGTGTAAAACTAATGTGTACAGCTACAGGGAGATAATTTTTAGTGAATATTCAAAATGTGTTGTAAAGTCAGCAGACTGATAAATTGGGGGCGCCTGGGTGGCTCAGTCAGTTGAGCGTCCGGCTTCGGCTCAGGTCATGATCTCACAGTTTGTGAGTTCGAGCCCCGCGTCAGGCTCTGTGCTGACAGCTCAGAGCCCAAAGCTTGTTTCAGATTCTGTGTCTCCCTCTTTCTCTGCTCCTCCCTGGCTTGTGCTCTCGCACGCGCTCTCTCTCTCTCTCTCTCTCTCTCAAAAATAAATAAACATTAAAAAAAATTAAAGAAGAGTGATAAATTGAGTAGTTCATTTTAAGATGAAATTCAGGTACATAAAACTGAAGGCTATTTTTTAATGTTTATTTATTTGGGAGCACATGGGTGGCTCAGTCAGTTAAGAATCTGACTTCAGCTCAGGTCATGATCTCACGGTTTGTGGGTTCGAGCCCCACGTTGGGCTCTGTGCTGAAAGCTCAGAGCCTGGAGCCTGCTTCAGATTCTGTGTCTCCCTCTCTCTGCCCCTCCCCTGCTCAGGTTCTGTCTCTGTCTCTCTAAAATTAATAAACGTTAAAAAATTAATGTTTATTTTGAGAGAGAGAGAGCACACACATGCACACAGGAAGGGGAGGAGCAGAGACAGAGAGAGAGAGATTGAGAATCCCAAGCAGTCTCAGGCACTGCACTAGTGCCCCAAACACTAGTATTTTTCCAAAATAAAACCCCTGCCATAGGAGTTCAACTTTCAGAAGCAACTCAACAATAGCAATTATGTTATGACATGTTACAAGGCTTTAAAAGAGGTTTTGAGTCATGTTTGGTAACCAGAAAAACGGTGACACATAGTATGACTAAGAGAATACGTAAGAAAGTACGTATTCCCTAATACAAGCAAAAACAATATTTTATACCTCATAACCAACACTAAAACAGACTTTTGGGGATGCCTGGGTGGCTCAATCAGTTAAGCATCTGACTCTTGATTTCCGCTGAGGTCATGATCTCATGGTTCATGAGTTCAAGCCCCAGGTCAGGTTCTGTGCAGCACAGAGCTTGCTTGGTATTTTCTCTCTCTCTCTCTGCCACTCCCCCGCTTATGCTCTCACTCTCTCCCTCAAACATAAACATTTTTAAAAAACTGAATTTTTGCCTTTTTAAAAAATGTTTTACCTTTTGTCTATCTTATTCCATCCCTAATATATGAATACTCAACTTTTTGTCTTGCTTTTCTGGAGTTACTGATATTAGTGTATAATAAGTAAGAAATTAGCTTTCCCATAAAATAGCACTTCCTGAAGGCAAGATTTGTTATCATGTGGATGTATGTGCCTGATATAAATCTAATTGAAGAAATATTGAAACTGTGGAACTGATATATATACATATAATCAAAAATTAAAATTTTAGAGGTGCCTGGGTGGCTCCGTCGGTTAAGCGGCCAACTTCGGCTCAGGTCATGATCTCGCGGTCCGTGAGTTCGAGCCCCGCATCGGGCTCTGTGCTGACAGCTCAGAGCCTGGAGCCTGTTTCAGATTCTGTGTCTCCCTCTCTCTGACCCTCCCCCATTCATGCTCTGTCTCTCTCTGTCCCAAAAATAAACGTTAAAAAAAATTTTTTTTAATTAAAATTTTATATGTAACATATATCCATAGTTTCATAATTAAATAAAGAAAGAAACAAACAAATGATATATATATATTTACACAGTGTGTGTTTGGTGAGGAGTTTTGATTTTGGTTTTGTTTTGCCAGTATATGCCCTTATCATAATTATACAGTTTTTAACTTAGAATATGAACTTTTCTTGTATAAAAACTTATCTCTGGAGATATTTTCTTCTAGTCATGTTATATCAGCATAGATGTGCTTTTTCTCTTCCAAGAGCTAATTCAGAGGTGAGAAAAATAAGCACAACTAAAAATGGGATAAATGTTTAAAAACTCAGTATTTAGTGAGTCGCTTTCGAAAGAAGGAGGATTAGACACATCTACAATCAAGGTTCTCTCCCAACAAAGAAAACTCCAGTCTCCCCATTAGAAGTAATGGGTAAAAAACAAACACTTAATTTGCAGAGTTGAGTGCTCAATATTTGGTACACAATTATCATTCAGCAAATGCTGTCAACCAATGCTGCTATTAGAAACTTCATGGTACACCCTTAAGCATCAATTGTAGCTTTACCTGCAGAACAACTTTACACATTCAATAGTCAAACTACGTGAATAAAAGGTTGTCTTGATCCATCGGAGAAAAACATTTTGTTCTCTTAACATGGGAATTTTTTAAACCTCAAGGCTCTGTTCCAATTAGTTATAATATACTGATCTAGCATCACTATATGGAAATGTATCATGTATTTGAAATACACATTTAGTATGATAATACCGTCCAACCAAGCATAGCTCTAAAGACGGTATCTTCTTCCTTTTCTGTCTGCTGTTTAATTTCATTATGACTTCTCAAAATTCTCTGGTAGTACAGCTGCTCCACTGTTAATAGCCTTGAAATAGAAACGTGTTACTTTGCTTAGCGAGAGACATCTGCATACTGTAGAAAAAAATCATTTTGATGTGATTAATACAGGAAGATGCTTATTCGTATTTTTAATGCATGTTGTTTAAACTCAAATATGTTTGCCTTCCAGTCATTTTTAGATAGGTTATTCACATCTATGATTTAAATGTGTGATGCTTTTAGGATCTACATTAAAAAAAAAAAAAAAAAAAAAAACCACAGGAATGTTTGCCAGCCCCATCCAATACCTCCTGCTGCTAGTTGGCTGGGGTTTTTTGAATGTCACAAACAGAGCTTTTGATATGGTACCCACGGGGCTCTTTATCCAGGATGATGTAAATAACTACTCCCAACATTTGGTCCTTCTACCATCTTTGATCATGTCATCTTGAAATTTGCCCTTGCAATGAGCAAGAGTCTTTACGTTCACATTAGAAGAGCTCCTACTAGATTTAAAAATGTCAAACTATATAAGCCCTAGGAGGGCAATAGGACAGGTTCAAAAGTTTGCAGGTAGATGGATTATTACAGGCTTAGAAATTACAATCAGAAAAAGCATACATGCCTTCTCTCATTCCCTCATAGTCTTGCAAATCTCTTACTACATCATCAATCTTCCTGTGTCCATGCTCCCATTCTCTATCCATTTCACAACTGGTCACTCTCAGCCTCAGATTTACACACAAAGCCCTGGAATTGACCTCGTTGGAGGGCACAATTTATGTGATGGAGCCAGTGAGAGTGTGCTGTACCTTGCAGCCCTCTTGTCATGCAGCTGAGATGCTTTCATCAGGCTCTTCCTGCTTACCATTCATGGCATGGCAGTGCTTAAAGGGACTTTGGAATGTACCTACTTCAGCTCCTTGAGCAGCTAAATATGAAAAGTCAAGTGAAGTGATTTTCTTGAAGGTTATACACCACAGAGAACTTCCTCTCTCTAGTCCTCTGGAATGCCTGTCCCTGTCATCTCTTTCAGAAGGTATAGCCTCAACTCCAGCCATAACCTGGAGCCCAGGAGCCTTGACTACAGAAAACCTTAAACCCTAAGGATTGCCAAGAGAGCAAAACACTGCCTTGTTCCCAGAGTCATAAGAGGGTCTACTTGGGATCTGTGACAAGACTAAGAGACCCAGGAGAAGTTCTTCCCTGCCCAGCAAGGCAAACCCAACAGATTTGACAAAGGGCAAGTAAGACATTCGAGTAACAGGTTCTTTGATCTCCACTCAATTCAACAGTGAGCATTCCTGAATTTGGTAAAGGTTAAAAATGGCACTTGAAACCAGGGGAGAAGATGGGCTATTTAATAAATGGTGTTGGGACAAGAAGAGTAGGCATCTGGAATAATTAGACCTTTACCTCCCATTCTATGCAGTGATATATTCCAATGGATCAGAGATTTCGATGTTAGAAATAAAACCAAAAAATTATTAGAAGAACCTAGAAAGATTTTAATCCTCACAATAGAATTATTTTTAACTGATTCAAAATCCAGGAGCCATAAAAGAAAATACTGATAGATCTGAATACACAAAAATAAGAGCTTTTCCCTCTCTCTCTCTCTCTCACACACACACACACACACACACACACACATTCTCTCTCTCTCTCTCTAGCTCTCTCTCTCTCTCTCATAAGTAGTCAAAAGATTTTTTAAAACCCCACAAACTAGGAAAAAAACATTTGCAACTCACATATAAACAAAGAGCTAATTTCCGAATAGATGAAAAGTTCTTACAAATAGAGAAATAAAAGCCCAACACGCTGATAGGAAAAACGGGGCAAAAGATATAAACATCTTGCACAGAAAATGAAATATGAATGGCTCTTAAACATTTGGAAATATGCGGAACTTCACTCATAATAAAAGATACGCAAATTAGAACTACATTGAGATACTATTTTTCTCTTAGGCGGTTGGCAAAAATCCAGAAGTTCGGTAACACACTCTATTGGTGAGGCCTTAGGAAACAGGCCCTCTCATACATCGCTTGTGGGAGTGTATGTTAGCATAACCCCATATGGAGAGCAATGTAGCAAAATCCATCAAGCTCACAAGCGCATCTATCATTTGCTCTAGTACTCTCACTTCTGGAAATGTAGGTTACAAATGCAGTGGCAAGTGAACGAAAGGACCTACGTGTAAGATCTTTATCACAGTATTGTTTTCAAGAGCAAAAAATGGAAATAACCTAAATTTTTAAATCCAGTAAATTGTTTACATAAACCAATTAACTAAATCAGGGCACATCCATACAACAGAATACAAGGAAACAAAAAAGAGTGAGCTGACCGCATAGTGACATAGAAAGATTCTTGAGACTTTATTGAAAGACAAAATGCAGAAAAGTGTGTAAGATCCAGTGCCTTTGATATTAAAAAAGGAGAAATAAGAAACTGAATTTACACTGGCTATTACACACATAGAAAAACTGGACAAATTTACAAGAAACAATACAGCGATTACTACTAAGAGGTGGGTATAGGAACTGGGGATATGGGGTACAGGCATTTATGCATAGGTTTATCTTTATGCAGATTTTTTAGAACCATGCAAATGTAGGACCTTTTTAAAAATTAGAAAATTTTAAGTCAAAGAAAATAACAGAGTAAGTCTCCTGTTGGGACTCTGAAGAGGTTGACAAGTCTCTATCTTAGCATGAAGGCTGAGACATCCAGATTGACATGGGGTGCCCAGAGTCTTTATTCACTCATTTGTCCTTCTTTCCTTTATCCACTTAATATTTATTTATAACCAGTGGTGTGACAGGTGCTGTACTAGACCCTGAAGATGCATGGAGAACAGGACCCACTAGATCTTTGCTTCACAGACTCTACAGTTTAACCCAGGGTCCCTTTCATTTGGAGTCTGGGGGTCTCCAATCAGAATGGAAGGACTCTAGGATCCATATCAACAAGTTTCATTTTATTAGGATATCACGTTAACTGGGAGCACATTAAATCTCCATTGGTACAGAGTTCAAAAATTCAATATCCTTGATTTTTATGAGCAAACAAGATGTGTACAGGCTGGAGGCATTTTTGGTTTCTCTCAATGGCACCTCTTTGTAGAGTTCCACAATATCTTTTATTGTGTATAATACAATATAATTTGAAACTCTGTTCCAAATATGGCCCCTGCTTATACTTATCCAGGGTTGTAATAATTTCCTGTGATTTATATTGTTGCTTTTTTATTAGTGCTGTAGAATTATATAGTGTATCACTATACTGCTTTCCTTTGTGTTTTTTTCTTCTTAGTTTTATCCGTTTACATGCCATGATGATTCATTTTTCAAGCCAAATATCTATTCCTGGTGTTCATACCAGTGCCTTGAATGAAATTCCTTAGCCTTTTAGGCAGATGAGAGCTGAGGGCAGAGCTCTCTCAGCTCAGTGCGTGTTTGTACGTGAACGTGTGTACCTCTATAATCAACATCAGCATATTTCAGGGCTAAGCCCATTTGGTTCAAGAAAACAAAGTGGTGCTTTCAGGGCTGTCTAACAAAACTTTCTGAGATGATTGGAGGGCTCTCTGGTTCAGGCTATCCAGTATGGTAGTTGGTAACTGTTTGTGGATATTAAGAACTTCAAATGTGCCTAAAGCAACTGACAAGTTGTATTTTTAGTTTAATTTTATTTAAGTTAGTTTACATTTTAAAAGCTGGCAGAAGAGGGCTAAGATGTGAATGCAAGGTATGTGGCCCTAAAGAGAGTAAGCAGCCATCTAAAATGTCCATGAAGAGGTCACAGTGATGGGCATCTCTGAGTCTTGGATATTCCAATCAGATGGGGAAGCCTTCTTGATTTGTGAGGAGTAGTCTACACAAATTAGAGATGGCTTCCAGGTAGTTTCTGAGGTAATACAAAACACAATGCATTCTTCCCACACTCGGTCATAAAAAGAAAGTCAGCAAGCATCGAGGAGGTTTGGTTGGAACTCTAGGCACTCTCATTAGGGTTCAAGACTCTCATTAGGGTTCAAGACTAGGCACTCTCATTAGGGTTCAAGACTAATTTAGTCTTGACCCTGAATACACATCAGGAACATGGGAGAAAAATGCCATCATCTCATGACCTGAGAACCCAGGCTGTGTCTGGAGGAAGATGGAGTACCCAAGGGACATCACGGATGGCAGCCTTAGAAGAGTAAATCTAATTTTAGACCTCATTCACTGGTGGGAATAGACTCCTAACACACAGGCCATGTTAGCTCAAGACCTGACTGCAGTTGTGCCAGTGGATGGAAAGTCTTCAGTATGTATAGGTAGACAGGCTGAGGAAAGCAGAAACTGACAAACCACAGTCTATCCCATTCAATCTCCTTCATTTGCCCTTCATTACTACTACTACTACTACTACTACTACTACTACTACTACTAGGCACATACACCCTGCCTGAGCATTACAGAACAGCTTTCCATAGAATGGAGAGCTTTGCTTAGCCTTTGTCTCCACAAATCCCCACACTTACCCCATGCTCCAGTTAAACCTGGTCATGCATGCTTCCTTCAACATGCTTGGCCCCTCCCACATCCAGGCCCTCGCTTAAGCTCTCACCAGAAAGGCCCTCCTCCAGCTGCTTCATCTGTCAAAACCCCATTGACCTTCATGGCTTACTTCAGGAGTGGCATTCCCTGAAGTCTCTTCCCTGGGCCCCACCCCTGTGTGTCCTCACTCCCTCCATGGAGTCTTGGGGCACCTGGTTTGTGGTGGTGTTTCACTTATGTTGAGAGATTCAGTGAACGCTTCTGATCTTGTCTCCTTTTCGGTGAGCAGTTTGAGGAAGGGGACTGTGTCACCCACATTCTGAATACTTCTTAGTATTGGCACATGGTTGGTCTCCAAGAATTATTGTCTTTGAATAGGATTTAGGACAATTCCACACATAGGAATTTTAGCTATAGTCAATCAAAAAGAGATATTTTGCTTCAGAAGGGAAGAGGGCCCACGTAGTTCTGAGCATGTATCTGAAAAGTACACTATTGTGGCATGGAACATTTTGCAAATAAAACGTGGCAAACTGGAAACCTAGAGGTCACACGTGGCCTGTGACATATTTTGACATACAATGTTTTAAGTGTTGGCAACCTTTAAAATTTTGGAGTTTGCATAAAAATCCATGCTTCCAGTTTTTCTGGGTCAGGGTGGGGATGGGGGGTGGGGTGCGGGGTGGGGGGGGGGGAGTCAGATCCAGCATACTGGTCATTCATTCCCCTCTGTCAACTTGCCAGTTTATCATAGTCCCTGGCTAACCCAATGCCCTCAGATCCTACAAGGACTGTCTTGTTCTCCCTTCCTCAAATCTTATGTGCATAGAGCCCATCACTTTTAACAATGACAACGATCCACACACATCGTTCACGAAGCTCATAGAGCCTTTTGTTAAATCATGCAAATTCTGATGGCTTTACCAATGATTGTTTTGGCCAGCTACTTTCTGTCTCACTCCAGCTCTCTAGAGTGCAGCATACGTCCAGATAAAAACAGGATTGGAATCATTTTTAAGGGGCGTAACGGCAGCTCGATGTCCATTGGCACTTATCTGCAAGTGCAATTTTTAGACACCAGAGAATTAGTCAAGAGACTCCGGGTGGCAGGGTAAAAGGCATACTTGTTGAAAGGAGAAGTGGTAGACACTTGAGAAGGAATGAAGAGTGAGACCTACGTGATATTGGATGCTAACATTTCATTTCACATCCATGGCACCTTTTGTGTGAAGATTTCCAAGCAGATTTCAGGCAGTAATGGAGCCTCACAGCACTTGATGAGAAGGGGCAGTGTTTTTCTCATTTTCGGATGGAGGAAACTGAGGCGGTTTGCTCACCACAGTAAGGACTTCTCTGCAAGAGAACCGGTAGTTAAGTTTAATTATCTTCATTTCTGGCCTCTTCCCTAATCACTCGTTCTTACTCTTTGGTTTAGAGGATAATTTATGTTAGATCCATTTAAACCCACTCTCAGAATGTAATCAATACCATCTGCAACTTGTAGGCTCTCCTTGGCTAAAGCTTAATCTTCAGAAAAATGTAAGGACTAAAGAGCATAAACAGGTAAAATATGAAATCAGATGGGCCACTCTCGGCTTATAGGTAAATACCAATGTGTCAAGATCTCCGCCTTCCATCATCATTTTCCATTTCCCTTATGGTCTACCTCTCACACCTCCTCACACTAGCTGGAGACTAGTGTTAAAACAACTGTTTGTGTCCAGCTTTTATTTTCATGTTTAATTCTTGAATCATCTGAAGGGAGACTTCTAACTTCTAGGACCCATGAGAAGTGTAAGTTTTTAAGGAAAGAAAGATTTTGTTGGCTAGATCAACATTTTAAAGTGTTTAGCGAGTGCTTTAAGTTTAGAAAAGAACAGGGGCGCCTGAGTGGCTGAGCCAACTTTGGCTCAGGTCATGATCTCGTGGTCCGTGAGTTCGAGCCCCACGTTGGGCTCTGTGCTGACAGCTCAGAGCCTGGAGCCTGTTTCAGATTCTGTGTCTCCCTCTCTCTGACCCTCCCTTGTTCATGCTCGGTCTCTCTCTGTCTCAAAAATAAATAAACGTTAAAAAAAAAAAGAAAATAAAAGAACAATGTGCTACCTTTGACTGTTAAATCCATTACTCTAATCACACTTTAAATGAACCATTACAAGGTACTGATTTATAGAATGCCTTTGTGGACACAGTATTTCTAGAGTGTGGTTATTTGTGGTATTTTGAGTAGGATCTGGTCATTACATATTCTAATAATCATTAGTGATTAAAATTACTTCTCCCAAAACATTATCCTTCCAAGGCCATCTCCCTAACCAAGTAACCTAACCAAAACAAAACAAAACCAAAAACAAACAAGCGGAGAATGCAGGAATTAAATTCTAAATCCTATGTTGCTTCACCAAGTTCCTGAGCTAAACTTTTACCTCTGGAAGGAGGAGATTGAATATCACTCAGATAAAGGTGATCTAAAAGCACTCTCCGACGTATTTTTGGAATCAAAAAGAGAAAAGGAATACACAGGCCTACCTAGAAATTCCTGTTGTAGGAGATAAACCATACAAACAACATTTAGTCTGTGTTTCACACTCCCACACTGCAGCAAGACCTTAATTTGAGCAGATGACATTTTTTTACCAACTTTAAGTAGAATTTATGATGCTCCCAGTCAGCTGTAGGGGAGAAAAATCAAAGTTGCACCAGCTTAAGCCCACAAAGACTGTTAGCTATCATCTCACTTCCCCCTGGTGTGGACAACGTTCATCCTCAGCCATTTCTGAATTGCCCCATTAGAACCCTTGGCCTCTGCCAGCTGCCTCTTCCCCGGTGCATCCTTTTACTACCATCTGACCATCGGCTTGTTCGGTCTGTCATCTCTTCTTATAGCCAGGTGACCTGCCCTGGATCAGTTCATGTTCTGGATCTTTCTAAATTACCTTGTTCTTTGGAGTCTGTTGCTCCACTGAAAGAGTTACACATTCTTTCTCTGTTAGTTACTCAAAGTATCAATCATCCTGTAACCACCTGTACTACCGTTAACCTTCTTCCTGTCTTCCAAATCAAAACCCATTTCTCACTTCCATATGTCAACACCAGCCACATGCATTGATTAAATGTCTTTCATTTGAAAGCACACAATCCTGCTATCCTTGCCTATGTCTGAATGCCTCCCATATGCTCTCCACGCAAGCCTAATTCTTCTGTTCTCTTCCTCTGGAAAGTCATTCTTCATTGTAATAAGTTGCCCAAAGTAAATGTATTCATCATCTTTTTCTCTGACAACCATGTTTCTCCACTACGGGAAATTAAACACTGCAACATATGGCCTGAGCAGCAAACTTTAGTGCTTGTTCGCTCAATTGTTTTAACACATTGCCGCCTTCACATAATATTCTGTTTGCCACTAGCATGTCAGGCTTCCGCTTGACATATGCATTAGACATGTTAATGGCAAGACAGAAACCAACTGAAGCTGACAATATGACGAAAGAAGGGTAAGTGCCTATTAATTACTAAAATTCACTTTTTCCCACTATTTAGCAGGGGAAAAAAAAAACAAATTAATGCCTCCAGAACATGCCACCACATTAGCCTGCTGTGGTGCCATCTGACAGATTTTTTACACCCTAAGTACTTGGGAAGAGCTTTGTGTGGCTTCAGCAAGGCGCTCTCCCCATTGTCACAGGCCCTTTCTGTTTGCTCTTTGTCCTTCCCTAGTCAACCACTTACACAGCCAGACAGGCTGTAGTTGAATTCTTTATGTAGCCATCCGAATACTACTGGTACACGCTCAGGGTTCTTTTCTCTATTATTCATGCATGTGAACTACTATGGAATGTTCTAAATGCTACATATTTACTGAAAATAGAATACAACTTTCTTCTGGCTCATCACTTCATAGGGGACATTCCTTAAATGTTTATGAATCTTTGAGGTTCTATAGGAGTCTACAGATTTTAAATTCAGTCTTTCAGTCAAGACATTTTGATCTCAGAAGTTATTTAAAGTTTTTGTTTTCTAGATCTTATTTTTTTATTAATACAAGTTAATTTTCAGGGCATATACTTAGGACTTCAAGCATGTCCCTAAATAAAGCTTAAACATTTTTCAGTGGAAACTATATTCAATTTTCTTTCACATAAATAAGTTAGAGCTATTGTTTGAGGCATTGGTTTTACTTGAGGCTGGAGGACCTCCCACAGCTATAGTTTCCTAGAATCTCTGAGTCTGATCCGTCTCTATGACATTTTCTGAGATCTCAGGAGTCTATGGCTCCTAGGGCATCCCCCTATCAATAACCGTATCATCCTGAACGCCACGTCAGCCAACAGTTACCCAAAGCTTAATTGAAAGAAACAATTTATGGATGTCCACCCATGACTCTGACCCTCTAAAAATCTATCTTGAGATTAAGCTGGATGGCAGAGAGCTATATCCCTGGACCTCATCAAATTGGTCCTCTGTAGAATTGCTTTTACATTGACTTCAAGGTCACAGTCTATACTGAGGGACATTACCAGAAGCAGTCCTGTGAAGCTCGTTGTATTTTCTATAAGGACATTGTTGAAACTATTAACTGCATTACACAGTGTCTTCTTGGTGACGACCTAGGTGACAAGTTTTTTTTTTTCAGGCTTCAGTACCTGGAAGACTTGGGCCATACCTCAGTGGGGCCATACCTAGTTTTATCTTACAAAAAAGAGGAAATGCATTGAGTTCTGGTTTATAAATTGCCTGTTAGGATGCTTGGAATAGGTAAGTAGGACTTTGTAACTTATAATTTTGTGCCCTGGCCTCTTTGATGGAATTATCTTTTTTTTTCTAACTGACCTTATTTTCCCATTGTTCCAATTTTCTTTATTCTTTTTTTCACTGAAATGAACAATATACGCATTTCTTGTCCAGTAGCCTTATAATCTTTCCAAAATTATATGTACGTAAGATATGCATAAAGACTATAGGAAGTATACACTTATAAATAGGTCTATAGACCTTTCAAGATTTCAAAATATACCTTTCAGCAGAAGAAAAATCTAGGAGCTGCTTCTGCTTATTATGTTTGACACCACATAAACCAATAGGGGAATTTTCTCTATTCCATAAAGAAAATACAGTTTTTTTAATATTTATTTTAAGAGAGAGGGAGAGGGGGAGAGAGAACATGCACATGCTGGTGAGCAGAGGAGGGGCAGAGAGAGAGAGGGAGAAAAAGAATCCCAAGCAGTCTCCGTGCTGTCAGTGCAGAGCCTGACATGGGGCTTGATCTCATGAGCTGTCAGATCATGACCTGAGCTGAAATCAGGAGTTAGATGCCCAATGGACTGAGCCACCGAGTATCTCTTGAGAAGAAAGTTATAAATCAAATATAGGAATCAATGCCTATTATGCATTTATAGATCTACTTAAACAATTACATGTAAAAATATACTTAAGATTTAGGAGGCTACTGAGGAAAAAAAAGTCAGGAAAGTAACTGTATACCATCTTGCTCTAGTCTCACATGACAAAAATACTGTTAACATCCCCTGAGTAAATACTTATGCATATTAAGGAATTTTTATACCATCAAAATATGTATTCATTCCATAAACACGTGGAACAATGTGTTAGGTACAAGGTATACTGGGATGAATGAGACACAGTTCACTGCAATAGGAAACAGGAAAATTTATAGTATATGCCTAGAGAGAAGCATCCTGTAGTGTTTCATGTGTCTGTGAATCATTCAACGTAGATGTTCAAGTACAACAGAATGTTCTAAATATCATACTTCAACATAGTCTTTTATAGTCACAATGCAAATATGAGTGACTCAGTGGAACCCATCTTGCTGGATGAGGAACACGTTCCTGGAACAAGGTTGAACACTGGAAACTGCTCCTTCTCATGACAGTGTTGAGTGACTAGCTCAATAATTCACTAAATGGCATTCTTGTGACCACAGATGCTAATGATACCAGGGTAGGAATCATCACGGTCATTATTTTCTTCCCTTTTTGCCTAGATCTTTAAAGCAGCTTCAAAGTTGCCAAATGAAGATGTTCTGATATTGTCACTATATGAGCCAAAGAGGACAGAGAAATTTGCACTGAGCCATGAGAAAGGTCATAAAATGTGGACTTCTTTTTGGAAATCACGGCTCCAAAGTCAACTATTTGGATTAAAGTCCATCCTAAGGACTCCAGGTTAGCATTTGCTGCCAGATGTCCTTTGTTTATTTCGATATTTAAGCCGAGCCCCAGGAAGAAAGTAGCCTATAAGACTGTTTGAGTTGAAACATCAAAGTCATTGTGTTGAATTGCACCTGGGGCAAGATGACAGTAAGTGCAATCTTCAAACACAGATGTAACAACCTCTATATGGCACACCAATTAGGAGAGTTACCCTGAATTAGCAACCAATAGATCAAGGGAGACCCTGAGAGCAAACACTGATAATTCAATCTTGTGGACGCAAAAGGTCTGGGACTTTTTTGAGAAGTCTGACAAGAGTCCATTTAGTTTGTTTTTCTGCTACACATAATATACCCAATGGGGAAAATGTGGTGCAGTAATCCAGTGGATACAAAATGGATTTCTAAGCCAGGAGGCTGCAAAATACCTTCTGATCACAAAGGCTGACTAGTAAGGGTCTCCTTAGGACAGAGCATTTAAGATCTTAGTGTCTTAATACTTCTTGCCACAAGAGTGTGAGAAATAGTGGGAGAATCAAAGGATTTCTGCTGGAACTTCTTGTTTCCGTTATGTTTATCTGGCTTTAGAAACTGGTTTTTACCACTATATTCCTAATATTGGCCGGAAGTAGGGAATGTAGCCCTTCACTACACTTGTGCATTAAAAAGGCTTCCTACTGGTTTCTTTTCTTTGTCCCATCTTGACTTGTACCTCCTACTCACCAAGATTTATAGTTTTCCTCTCCTCTGGGACCATGATAGGACTTGTTTTAGTTAACCAATGTGGACAAAAGAACTAAAGAATGGACACATAATTGTCTATTGTCTATCTTCTCCTTTGTGACTATGTTGATATGGACTTGTCTCAAGAGCAAAAGCAGTCTGGAATGCTGAGACATCACATGAAGGAGGACAGCTTCCTGGAGAGTTGCCCAGACCCACAGCAGACTTTGCAGGAGTAAGAAATAAACCTTTTTTTGTGTTAAGTCACTGAAAATGTTGGTTGGTTGTTTGTTACCTCTGAATAAACTAGACCATTCTAACACATTCTATTGCTTTCCATCTCTGCATCTCCTACACGGTTCCACATATGAGGTATCTAAAGGACTTAAAGATATCTCCTCAAGTAAATGGGAAGAGAATATAGACACCCGATTTGGGTTCCAGGTCTTGCCATTTTATTAATGGACAGAAGCACCAGGTCCTAGCACCATTGTCTGAATTGCACATCTGGAATGATACAAGCTCTCAGGCAAAGCCATCTTTTGCCAGTCATCTTATAGCCTGGAAGGTGTATCCAGTCATTCACATAGTCAGACAGTCAACACACGTTTAATAAGGAACTATTATAGTCCAGTAGCTGTTTGGAAAACTGACAATACGGGAGTGAGCAAACAAAAGAAACAAGAGTTATGCTTTGATCAAGCTCTGATGTAGCAGAGGGGGAATATGTGCAGGGGCACACATAGATACGCACACACATTTATATTAACTTGATTCTAGAAGGAAAATAAAGAGAATGAGAGAGGATGGTTGGAATGGACAATACTGTTTAATGCAAGTCTTCTCTGAGGAAAGGACATTCAGGCTGGGACCTGAATGACAAGAAAGTCAGCAGTGCAAATATTTGGGAGAAGAGTCTAAAGGCAGAAAGAATAACAAATGTGACAGCTCTGATATGGCAATAAGCTTGGCTTGTTAGCCCAAAAAGAAGGCTGATGTGGCATGGCACGAATGAAAGAGGGTGGAAAGAGAGGTGGTCAGAGGAAAATAAAATAACTGGATCCTATAGGATCTTGACAGTTCAATAAAGAATTTGGATTTTACTCTTAACTGCAATGAAAAGCCACTGGGGTATTTAAAAAAATTTTTTTAACATTTATTTACTGAGAAAAGAGAGACAGAGCATGAGTGGGAGAGGAGAGAGAAAGAGGGAGACACAGAATCCGAAACAGGCTCCAGGCTCTGAGCTGTCAGCACAGAGCCCAACACGAGGCTTGAACCCACAGACCGCGAGATCATGACCTGAGCTGAAGTCGGATGCTGAACCGACTGAACCACCCAGGCGTCCACTGGGTATTTTAAACAGGGAGAGGCCTTGATATGACCTACATTTTTAAAAGATCACTCTAGGGGCGCCTGGGTGGCTCAGTCGGTTAAGCGTCTGACTTCAGCTCAGGTCACGATCTCGCGGTCCTTGAGTTCCAGCCCCACATTGGGCTCTGGGCTGATGGCTCAGAGCCTGGAGCCTGCTTCCGATTCTGTGTCTCCCTCTCTCTCTGCCCCTCCCCCGTTCATGCTCTGTCTCTGTCTCAGTCTCAAAAATGAATAAACGTTAAAGAAAATTAAAAAAAAAATCACTCTAGTTACTGTGTGTAGAGTGGACGATGGAGGAAAAGAATAAAAAGATGGAATGGGCAGTTTAGAGGTACTGCTGTCCCATCAGTGGAGATGAAGAGATAGGACATATGTTATTTGAGATATATGGCAGGGATTCCCAAACTTGTCTATAGATTATAAGCACCTGGGGTAGGGACCGTTTAGAATATCCAAAGGCCAGGCCACATCTCAGATCAATCATATCACAATACGGACAGTAGAACACAAGTGTCAATTTTTGATGCTTCCCAGGTGATTCCACTGTGCAGACAAGTGTAGGGACCACGGATATACAGGATTTTAAAGACACGTCCTATAAGACTTACAGAGAGACTGAATGGAGTGAGGAGACGGAGGTGCAGGAAGAGAAGAGTTAATGACAGATGTTGGCTGGGGCACCTGGGGGGCTGTCAGTTAAGTGTCCGACTTCAGCTCGGGTCATGATCTCACGGTTCATGGGTTCCAACCCCAAATCGGGCTCTGTGCTGCCAGCTCGGACAGCCTGCTTCAGATTCTATGTCTCCCTCTCTCTGCCCCTCCCCCACTCACACTCGGTCTCTCTCTCAAAAAATAAACACACATTAAAAAAACATTTAAATTATGGATGTTGGTTAAGACAACCTACTGAGGAATAAGAATAGGTTTCGGATAGGGATGTCAGAATTGAGAGTCCAGTTTTGGATGTGGAAATTTTTGAGATGTCGGTTAGGCATTGTATATTATAGATTTTATACAAGTTGATGTCACACGGACAAAGGAAATATCAAGACTAGAGATACAAATCTTATAGACTTTGGTATAGAATAAGCATTAAAGCCATGAACAAGATGAAACCATGTAGTGGGTGGGTGTAGCTTGAGAAAACAACAAAGGATTCAGAACTCACAACAAGCTGTAATCTGAATCTGATCTCCTTCTTGACCTTCCCTTGATCCCTTGCTCACAAAGGAGGACTTCCTTTCTGCCCCCCACATGTGGGTACTGCACCACCTCTTACTTTACTCTCGCTGTTGGTTCTGATTCCCAAGGTTCCATAAAACCTTGGTTTGCAAGCACAAATTGTTACAGAAACCTGCTTGTAATCCAAAGCACTTGTATATCAAAGCAAATTTCCCCATAAGAAATAATGGCAACTCAGATGATTCATTCCACAACCCAAAAATATTCAATAAAAATGATTACAATACTGTAACACAATCAAGAAAATACAAAATGTAAGAAACAAATTAACCTGCACTTACTTTGAAAACCTTCATGGCTGGTGTGAGGGAGAGAAGAGAGAGAGGAGGAAGGGTTATCGTGTAGGACGACTTTCACTATCACTAACGGAATCACTGATGTCTATTGGCTCAATGGAATCTTTTTCTTTTCATGCAACTTTAATGAGAAACCTATCCAAGGACACTTGCTTTTGCCTCCTTTTGAGGATTTCACAGAAATGTGACATTGCATTGTTGTTAAACAGATTCGTCACTCACACGGCTACAGCCCTATTCGGGTGGCACTTTTCTACAAAATTTTGCACTGTTTCCCACATTTTACACATCTCCTTAATCTCATTTGAAGTGAGAAAAATCCTCTGCCTTTTTCTCTTCCTCCTCTGCAGACAAGATGCAGACGTAGACTTCCTGTAAAATCTTGCAATTTTGGCCACCTTGTTCATACTTCTCAATTTCCTTCTTAACTTCCACTGTAACCATCTCCTCCTTCTTACCACCTTTCTTTTCAACCTTTTTCTATATGGGTGCCATTGTTAAGCTCACACAGATGTTGACTACAGTACAATATTAATAAACTCATCATATACTGTATATAATGTAACTGGCTATGTTTATAATTATATTTATATAATTATATATACTGTATTATATATACTGTATAATTATATATACTGTATAATGTATACATAATTATATAATGTATATAATATAATGTGACAGCAAAGGAGAGGGTCTATATCTACAGGAAGCTTGACCTAGAATGAAGCAAAGCAATCCTAAGCTTACTCTTGTATGGACAAGCAAAGGACTGTCCGTAGGCGCTTTGAAGTGACCAAAAAAAAAAAAAAAAAATTACACCAGTGCCGGTTGCAGGCACCTCCCAACATTCTGAAAATTCCCTACTATCTGCCAAACACCAGGGCCTGAGACTGAGCATCAGAGCATGTGGGAGACGATCACCCACAACCCCACAGTGAGAGAGACAGAGAGAAAGAGAAAGGAACGATCAGCTCAGTTTCGATCATGTGATGTTCGGGATCATGCACTACTCACATTACAAGACACTGCTAGTTTATCAAGTTGAAGTTTATTAGGAATGTTTGCTCCTCTTGCAGAACATTCACAGAACAAGTTACTCACAGTCCAAGGTTTTACTGTAACCCCTTCCTCCCCTGTTTTCTAATGCCTTCTAGTTACAGTTTTAAGATCTCTTGGTGTCTGACAATACCACATCCTAGCTACAGGGACCATAACACCTGCTTCAAAAAGGCTCATGAGTGCCTATAGGAGAACACCGGATGCCAGACATTCTGCTGGGCAAACTGAACAGTGAATAAGCCCGACCTTCTCCAAGGCCCACATGTCCATTAGTACAACACACCTGCCCCTCTTTCAACACATCTACGTGCAAGACAGATAATTCCAAGGTGCACAAAATTATGGCATGCTAAGTTCCTGTGTAGGATTTGTATCTTGAGCTTCTATATGGTCAAGTTAATGCTGCCATTTTATCACTATGAATCAGTGACGTCTTAAAGAAGAGTAGTAGGAAAAAGAAGTCCTAAAGTCAACCTACCTAAATTTGAATCCCACTTGAATTTGGGTTACTTGCTACGTGGCCTTGGACAAGCTACCTTTACCTTTTTTCCAAGCCTTAGTTTTCATACTTGGCAAAACAAGGAGGGCAATAACTAATTGTACCTACATTTGAGAGTTATTTTAAGAATTAAACAAGCCTGGGGCGCCTGGGTGGCTCATTCATTTGAGTATCCAACTCCCGATTTCGGCTCAGGTCAGGATCTCGCGGTCTGAGATGGAGCCCCGTGTCGGGCTCTGCACGGAACCTGCTTGGTATTCTCTCTCTCTCTCTCTCTCTCTCTCTCCCTCAAAATAAATACTTAAAAATTAAACAGGTCTGAGTCAAACACCTGGGAAAGGTACCATGCACAGAGCAAGCAGTCAATAAATGCTTTCTACTCTAAGTATATACCTTGCTTATCCACAACATCCGTCCTCTTTGGGCCCTGGAGACCATTGATTCTTGGGCTTGCTCTTCAATGGTGAGTTGCTTCGGTCCCTTCATAGTTCCTTCTCTAGGCATTTGACTAGTTTCTTAGTTTTCCTAAGAAGCTGCTACGCCAACAGCTCCTGACTCAGCTACAACTGCAGAACGGGCCTTGGAGAGCTGCACCTGCCCATTCTTCCCCTTTCCACTCATTGACTTCAGCTTAGCAGCTGCATCTATTTCCCAACCCTAAACTAATGAATTGGCTATGGTTTCCCCAGGGCAACTTTCCAAGGTCACCTTATTACAACACAATATCTTTAATCATACACGGAGATGGAAAAACAAATAACTCCCACCTGACGATAAAAGGATCTCTTTCCATATTAGGTGTAGCTGTTTAAGGGTCTTCTTTGGAAACCAATATTCAAAAGGTCTCCAGTAGCTTGAATAATAGTAGAATTATGAGATGTAAGTGTTTAGGGACCTTAAAGATGGATCAAGAGGTTATTGATTTTTTTAATTGGCCGAATGATTTAATAATCTACACCCTTGAGACCACATTGAGGATCAAATTTTCTACTACATAAAGTGTGGCTTGTTTAAGAACCATTCTAACTTTTGCATTGTGGGAGGGAAGGGAGAAGAGTGAAAAGAAATTTAAACATCTCAATCAGAGGGAAATGTTAATTTATTTTATAATTTTCTTTTGGAAACAGTTCTCAGGATATGGAATACAAGAGGCTTTTTGAGGACATAGACCTTTGCAGTTTTTCAGCCAAACGTTTCTATAATCCTCATCAGTTATAGAGAAAATCCCAGTGTGGGCCAAATAATCTAAGACTGATTTTTACAATTCTACATCCACTGCAGTTATGGAAAGCTTGAAGCCTTGCCCACACACCAGTTTTCCCAAGCCCAGCCTATGGATCAGAGCATACGGAGATTAGCTACACATGTTCCCCATCAGCATAATCGTGCTAAGGAGATGCCTGGACCTCATCATGTGAGATCTGGTTGATAAAAAACTGGTGTGATAAAAATAAACAGTAAAGTGATATTTTGTTTTTCAGCCCAGTCTTTCAATCTGTATGTGACAGAGAGCATCCACGGGGTTCTTTCTCCCCATAATGCACATGCATAACTTTCATTAGCATCAATGAGAGGAACATGTGCACAGGGAGGAAGAGTCTGAGACCCCACGGTGACCCCTAAGTGAACATAATTTTGGCAACATGAGAGCATGGGGCTACTCTGATTACTGTATACTTGGAGGAAATAATAGAACCAAGATTGCTTTGCAGGACTCATTTATACAAGTGCATGTGCTTATAGGATAAACACCCAGGAAGACCAACATGTAAAATAGAAGGTGTAAAGCAAATGTGCATTGAGGAAAGGGTGTGTGTGTGTGTGTGTGTGTGGTGTATGCTTTAATACAGTGCAGGATTAGGAGTATCATATATACGAAAAGCAAAGACATGTTCTAACCCAAATATCTTAGATTTGGCCAAGCAGAGGTGTTATTTGCAATTCCCTCTCATCTATTCCAGAAGGATTACGTTCGGATACAGGATGCACTTTAGATTCTATCAAAGCTAGGCCCGTGGATCCTCTGCTAAAGATTTGATCCAGTGGGTAACAGCCCCTGAAAATGGCTAAAGCCTGTCGGATTCCTTCCCTTCTTGCATTTAAGCATGGCAAGCACTTGTGAAGTAATGTTTTCATTTGTGTCTTCGCTACCCGATGCTACCCGATAAGGCTACTAACAATTACAGGGTCATGCTGTTCTTTTCAAATTAGAAAACACTTTGTGAACAGCTTTGACAGCCGTGCTCTATCAGGGAGAAGAAAAATCAGCTCCTGCTTGGAGGACCAGGAGTACAGACCTCCATTATTGGAGGCTCTGGCGTGTGGCAGCACGCAGCTACGTAGCTAATGACAGGAATCCTTACAAGTCTGCAGCCTTGAGTTGTAGAATTTGCCCATCTGCAAATAAAAACATTCTACGGCATTGAGGAACACGGGTGACCTTTTGGAAAGGCTTTTGATCTTGAGCTCAATGACCAATCTTCACACAATTTATATGTATTATTTATATCATAAAGTTACAAATACATACCCAACAGTTTGTTTCTGTATAGGATGGTGTATTTCTGACGTGGATACTCAGAAGCTGATTCTTAATAGTGTTTCCTATTTTGTAGGGTCGGTGATTATTTAAGAAAGCATCTTATCTACTTTTCAGTAAGGGACATAGTAGGACTGTGCTAGATAGAAGACATACATTATTTCAACTTAACCCTGTGAGGAAAGTGCTAGATCACTAACAGATTGGGGGACAGAAGTTTAAGGAGATTTTAACCAATTTGCCCAAGATCACACAGCTAGGGAGTGACAGATTATGACCCAACCATTCTGCCACAAACCCTGGTCTTTCAACCCTACCCTTCTTCTCTGCTTCTCTAAGAGAGGAAGGATTTTCCTTGCTTGAGAGGAGAGAAAGTAAGCTTAAACCTGGGAAGTATGAACAGACTACAAATGCCCGAACCAGGGAGAGATCCCTTTGCTCTCCACAGCATTAGTCAGCGTGGCTGCCCTGTCTATGCTCTGCCTCTTAACCCCTTAGGCCCCTTTCCATTTTTAAATATTTATCTTTGAGAGAGAGAGAGAGAGAGAGAGAGAGAGAGAGAAAGCAGGGGAAGGGTAGAGAGGAAAAGGGGGACAGAGGATCCAAAGCAGGCTCTGTGCTGACAGCAGAGAGCCCCATGTGGGGCTTAAATTTAGGAACAGCAAGATCATGACCTGAGTCGGAGGCTTAACCGACTGAACTACCCATGTGTGCCTCCATATTTAAGCATACCGGCTCCTAACTGCCAAAACCTGTACCTCTTTGTCAGAGGGCTGCCCTAAGGCTGAAGGAGGCTGCTTTGTTCACCATGTGAACAGCATGAAGCACTTGGAAATTTACATCCTCAGAGGGGCAGCCCTTACCCCCTACTGACAGGTATAGCGGTATAAATACCCACCTGGCTTGTCCCCTAATCAAGACATGCCCTCAGTTGATATCCACTGACTCCAGAACCCTGGCTCGATTAAAGCCAAAATTCCCTGTGGGATTTGGATTGACAGTGTACCTTCGGCCTCCTTTCTTTCCAGGTCCTACTTTCCTATTCCCCTGCATTTCCCCATGTATAACTGAAGTATTGGGGAGAATTTTACTGGTAGAAAAGACCAACAGGTGATTTCCACTTCACATAATTGAAAATAGTCGCGATCACAAGCACACCAAGTTTTCTCTACTCCAATCTCAACAGACTACCAATCAAAACAAATGAACTACACTATGTTCTATACCCAAGATGAACATAACACTAAGTTAATTAAACTAGAATTTCTTTTTTTTATTTTTAAATTTAAATATATATAAAAACAAACCAAAAAAATGAACTATGTGGGAGTGAAAATCTCAGCTTGATGTAAAGAAGACTTCTTGATTATAAAAGTGATTGAATACTGAAGCTGTCGCTCTTATCCTTAACAGATATTACGAAAGAGAATGGACAGCTACCGAGATTACTACCAGGCCATATTATACCACAATTGAGAGACTGGGTTTTGCTCTCACGTGGACCTGGGTGTGAGTCCTGAATTTTCCACGAGCTGCATGGTCATCTCTGTATACATCAACATCTTAATCTGTGAAATGGGACTAAAATGAGACCTATTTCGTCTTGTTGTTGTGAAGGCATTTAGATTGCCTAGTATATAGCATAAGGCCTATGCGGATTTTACAGATATGTGCATCACCAGAGGTAACTGCCAGCTGCTGGTTCTAAATAGAGTATCGCCCTTTCAACTGGGTTTCACAAAGTAAGACCCATTAAGCTTTTACTATGTGCAAAACACTGTGCCCAGTGTACCTGATTTAATTCGCACAGCAGCCGTGGGAAGTAGGCATTATCCCCATTCATAGAGAGAGAGACAGACTCAAACAAATTGAGTAACATTCTCAAGATCAGTTAGTGGAGCCACATCCAGACCCAAGTCTCCGTGACTCCTAACCCTCTTACACTCCATTTCATGTCGAATTTCCGAGAACATGTCTCTGGTAAATTTGAATTCCTCTGCCCCTGTAAGAGCTGGTATTGTGACGATGTACTATGCACAAGTCAATGTATCAACATGCACTTTAACCCGCAGGGTAACAGTTATCCACGAGAGAAGTGTCAACCTCAACAAGGTCCTTACAACCAAAAGATAATTTCTACCCAAGGTGGTCTTCAAAGCCTACGTGATACCCTACTTTATCTTTACAACCTTTAACGGTGGAAGAGTAAACTTCAGCTGGCAAAAGAAAAGCTACCCAGCGTTTCCAAATGCTCTCTTTAGAATCTGTTAAATTGCTTGAGAGGCCCACTAGGAACGAACCCTACTGGTAGCCTTTCTGCATTCAATCCTTTAATTTCTGCAGACTGCTGGGGGATGCCCTGATAGTCAGGCACAGAAATGTTTCAGAGGGCTTTCCAATTTTCCTAGCAGTCCTCCAACCTAATGAGCCTTGAAAGAAATCCTGAAAGATCCACAGGGGTACTCCAAGAAGAATCCCGCGCACTCACACCCCCACCCCACCCCCCCAAAAAGAGATATTCACACGGGGGCCAGCAAGCAAGGTCAGGGGACAGTCAGATGCCTCTGTCATAGAGACTGGTACTATGCATGATTTCCGCTTTCACCTCCTGCTGAAATTTGGGAAAACTTGTGTGAGACTGACCGCTAGCTCTTCGTGAGTACAGAGGTTGGGAAGAGGCCAGGCATTTCTCCCCGGACTTTTCTAGACCACCAATTCCCACAGGACTCCCTGTGAGCCTAATGCAATGTGTGCTAAAGAGGAGGCGATTCTTGTGGAAAAAAAGCTATATTCCATTCAAATGGTATTTGAGTAATAATGGTGGTGGGGAGGGGGGGTTGAAAGGAAGTAAAGCCTGGATTTGTCCTGAGTCAGGGACAGCATTTTGAGTCTTTCCGTGAAGACAAAGAACTAGTATTAAGACAAGTACAGTCAAATTCCCTGCCCTGTGTTCCCCTGTCAGGAATCCATTCTTTTTTATTATGCCATATGCATAGCTTGAGGTTATATTGGAATGCATAAATCTCTTGTGAGCCACAAAACGCTAAGCTGCCGTTGTCCTCATAATTTCATTATCTCAGTTTCTGCCCTAAAACGTTTAACACTAATTGAACACCCGAGGTTTTCCTGTGAAGTTTATTTTCTGAACATTATTGAAGTGCTGTTGATAAAAGTCAGAATTTATGGAGTCAGCACTCCTTAAAATGCCATGATAAATTTGAGCAGGAGTATTTTTTTTTTAAGAGCAGGAATATTTTTATGAATTTGCCTGGAATTTCAAAGTCTTTCAATCATCCTACGTTATAAAGCTGTCTATTTCAAAGTGTATTTTCCAAGAACCACATTACATTACTGAAGCCAACCTGTTCACCGATAGGCTCAGCTTGGACGTTCTCGGGTCTCAGATTTATCTCACATTTCAGGTTGTCCCTGGATGTTAATTTTGTTCCTGATTAAAAACACCGACTTCTTCCCACCCACCTAACATCTTCTGTGCTCGGATTCAGGCTGCACTGAAGGATGTAAATGTTGGCAGTCATCCCACTAATGGCAGTTCATTCCTTTTCTCTGAAAGAAACGTATTTGCATGACTCAAAGCTATCAAGCGTCCTTTGGTCTTTTAAGGGGAGAAACAGTTTCCTGTAAGTTTAAAAAAAAAATCATAGTAAAGAGAAGCCATGTGTTAAAACTGTCTCTTGGATGGTGTTTGCATTTCAATTAATTTCACATGTCTCCGTCAGAAAGTAATTTAGTTCAAAAAACAAGTTATGATGGGTGTCTCTTATGGATTTCTATTAAGATTTAAGCATACACAAATCACACGTGCACAAATATACACACAATTGATGGTACCTACTATGCAAAAGTGTAGTCTTTACAGAGCAGATGACCGCATTTTGGCTTCAGAAAATGAGGCAAAAACTTAGAGGTAAGTGTCCATTTCCCATTTAAAAGAAGTAAGTTGTTCCTGGTTACTATAGTAACTGCCCACAGACTAGCATTTTTCTGTCATTATTGTAATTGGAAAAGAAAATAATCTATTTTGAATTATAAAGCATGAAAAGGACTTTGCATCCAAAACGGGTTGCTCCACTGGCTAAACCAGACACTAGCCACAAGCGGGGCTTCACCTTCCTGGACCAAACTATGGTTTCTGAAGAACTCAGCAAAGGTAAGTTGTTTATCCTGATGCAGAGACCACAATGACCGAGACGAAAAATGGTACGCGTTTCTATCCTGGGCCTTAAAATAAGTAAAAAACTTCAAAACTGTTTTCATAAGGTGCTCCATAACTAAAAACCCGTGAGTTTTTGTTAGTATTCTAGCAGCATACTCTGTGTCTCATTGTACATATTCAGTCTCTGCCCTCTATTATCATTTACAAGGGATAATTTATTTTACTCATAAACGAAAAGACTTTCTCTCCCTTTCAATGAACTCTCCCTGTGTTCCCTACCCACCCCCACATCCCCATTTAAAACCTTTCTGCACAGAAAGAAGGCTGAAAATAAACAATTTGGGATGATGGGTGACTTTCACTTAATATTTCAATGTAAAATTTGAATTCTCTATAATGAATATGCACATCTTTTATAACAAGAAGAAATTAAAACATAAAAAATGAGAAAATGAAAAAAATGGACTTCAGATCCCTCATAGGTCCAAAAAGCTTTCTAGTAAATATAATCTCTACATAACCCGTATATAATCAAAACGCTACATATCAAAATTCACATGCCACAGCTGAAAGGTTCTTAGAGAGGCTCCTAGGAGTTCCTTTGAGCAGGAGCCAGCAAAGCCTACTCCCTCTGGGTAAATTTTGCAGCCATGGCCTCAAAGACCACTAAATCTATTTCCCTGCTTAAGCTTCTGGAGGTTTCTGTGAGCATCGGCCAAGCAGACCAAAAGCGAAGAGAGAGAATGTGGAATTGGGGACACAGGGGGGAATTTAAAGTCAGCTGGAAAAGTTTGGCACTTAGGTTGCAGAGCAGCTGAAGTTCTTACTTAACAATTATGTGCTTGCACGCACCTTTAAACCCTGCAACTTAGATGATTTACATCTCCTTTCCCTCTGGTTCCCCCCGGGTATCGATTCCTTTTATAACTCTTACCATTACTCTTCAGAGCTGTAAAAGGCTATGATTGTTGGAGCGTTTGGGTGGCTCAGCCAGTTGAGCAGTGGACTCTTGGTTTCAGTTCAGGTCACGATCTCATGGTCGGTGAGTTGAGCCCCACATGGGGCTCTACAAGGATAGTACAGAGCTTGCTTGGGATTCTCTCTCTCCCACTCTCTCTGCCCCTCCCCCACTCACATGCGCACAAGCACTCTCTTTCCCTCTCTCAAAATAAATAAACTTAAAAAAAAAAGAAAGCTACGAATGTTAAGGAATTCTAGTAAGACGTTTTATCCTCTTTTAGAAGGACTCTTTGGCCAAATATGTGGTCTGTTTTAAGAGACTAAATATGTAAACAGCCAGTGGCCAGACCATATACATTGACTCTGACCCACAGCCTTTGCAGTCAGGGATCCAGGAAGCTAAGCCTTCTTCCGTGCAGCAATTGGCCCAGAACGGTCAAGGACTGTCAATGACTGCCAGCTTTTTTATTTTTTGACCCCACCCCTTCCAATTCAGGATCAACCAGAGAAAGCTAATAGGCGCCACCCCAAACCAATTAGATAGGTAGGTTCTAGTTAGCCTATCTCGAGCTTCCCCAGGCCAATGACCTCCAACCACCACTATAAAACTTCCCCATTTCCCTGCTGACTCTCTTGCCGTCTAGTAAGCTCTGACTAAACGGTCTGTTTGTTCTCTCTCTTTTCTTTATTTCCACAACTTTGAACACTAGTTCAAAATATTTCAATCCCAGATAACTTTCATAGCTAAAAGGAACACTGAAATTCAGATTTGGGAAAATTATATAAAGCTAGCTATAAAGAAATAGAACTCCACTATTTCATAACATTCATGTTAAAGAAGCAAAGTCTTAAAAAAAGAAAAGGGTCTTTATCTTTTTCTGTAACCTCCTTACTGAGATATCCTCACACCTAGAGTCTAATTCAATATTTTTAGTATCTCTGTGGGGTTGTATGATGTAACATGTACATTGGTTTTGGGGGGGCTTGTTGGGGGGGTGGTTTAGGTGTCGGGATTTGCAAGGCTTCATCAGACTGAAATAGTAAAAGCGAGCACTTAAGGGAGTACTACATGCTGGGCAGTGTGCTGAGTCTGCCTCATACATATGAGCCAGTGGAATATTTGTATCATCACCTGTCGAGTAGGTCCTATTATCACCTCCATTCTACACACGGAGAAAATAGCACAAAGAGTAAGCACAAAGTTCAATAACTTTGCTGGAGTCCTGCAGCTGGTAAGCAAGTCTTGATTCTGAGCTCTGCCTCACACCAGTCTGCTTGTCTCAGGTCAGTTGAATTCTGCCATCTTTTTTTAGTCAAATAGACGTCGCTGTGCCTGTAAGGAAGCTTTTAGAAAACAAGTGCCCTTCTTGGGTTTTCATATCCTCACTTCTAGCCGTAGCCCCACCAGCCCTTCTTAGTTGCTTTCTGTGGAGTTGTGGTATGTAGCTAAAGGACCCCAATAATTCTATCAGCTACTACTCGAGAAAGTATAGATCTTCACATCCTTCCATTTAAGATACTTTTCTGGGGGCGCCTGGGTGGCTCAGTCTGTTGAGATCCAACTTTGGCTCAAGGTTATGATCTCTCAGTTTGTGAATTCGAGCCCTGTGTCAGGCTCTGCACTTAGAGCTTGGAGCCTGCTTCAGATTTTCTCTCTGCCCATGTGTGTGTGCACACATCCTCTGACTTTCAAAAACAAACATTTAAAATCGACCTGTTTAATTGCTCACTTCATTCTCTTTTCTCTCTCCCCTCTTTTCTACTTAAAATCAATGAATAAGCCTTCTACGTCGTATCTCCATGTTAATTCCCACTAAGAAGGCCGCTGAACCATTTTTGTTTTGGAATGTTTTCAGTTATCCTAAATCTACTAAAAGGCCTGGACCACATCTATAATGACCAAGCTAGTAACCCGAACAAAAACACTAATTGCATATGTTTACAGTTCTCTAAACATTTTTCATTTTTTCTTGTCCTGAAGATGTTCACCATTCACCTGGAGATTTCCAAGTAGTTCCTATCTTAGTGTTATTTATGGCTTGTGCTTGTCCTATGTTACCCTCAGAAAAAGGTTTCTGTGATGGGGGGGCATGAGATTTGGTGTGATGCTAGTCCTAAACTGTCATTGAGATCACTTATTCCTTGAACCAGAGCATTAAGCAAAAGTTTTGATAAAATTCAAATTTTGCCAGCAATTTAAGATTTTACGTTGTGCTGAGCTGGGAGAAAGGAGAGCCTCAGAAGTGGGGGTTTGCCAGACACATTCAATGGAGCCCTGGCTGAGCACTGATTAGCATCTGTGCCTTGTTTGTTAAGGCGGAGGACAGATGCCCTGCTTAGGAACTTCACAGGAGGGGTTATTGGTTGGAAACTAGGTTGGCTGTTTTTTAGTGACTGAATATGCTTTAGAAGGCTTTCTTTTAGGACTTAAACTGGTTTAGCTGCCAAACTAGCTGCTGAAATTGGCCTATTGCACTATGAAACTTGTTCAAATAGCAGTTAATCTCCAAGGTCCCCTGCATGCTCTGGACAAATCCTAAAGGAACAGCCATGTCCTTCAGATTCAGGCTTGGGGACGACTTGTCATGTCTCCTCCCTGAGCTCCTCAGTCAGTATGCAGGAGAGGAAACCACGACAGCCACCTCATGTGAGCTGGCTGCACTAATATTGCTGACAGAGAGCTTTGGTTCTAAGAAGGGCCATGTAGGCAGTTAATTATATCTAGAGTTAATTGAGTGGTCATATTAACAGTCTAGTCTCATGAGGCCTAAAAGAGGATTCCAGAAATTTAGGTGTATAAGACCCTTAAGACGAAGTCGAATGAGACATCATGTTCTTTTTGACCTTCCCCTTCAATTTGGGATGATGATTTCATTAATCAGGATTCCTTCCCCCTGTCATTCGCTTCTAATTGACAGATGCTAATTAAAATAGCAAATGGGATCCTCCTGGGCAGTTTCTTCTGTGTTTCTTCGGTGACCATTCTGTTCTTGACTGATTTAGCATGGCTCTTTCCCCTCAATTAACGGACAAGTTAAACTTTACATTCCCTTAAATTTTTATTACTTGTAATTAGGAACTGAAAAAAAATCATTTTGCGTTTTACAACTTTAAAATGTGAAAGTAAATTGGGTACTCAAATAATGTGGGACTAATTGCCTGAGTCAGGTTGCGTTCCAGCATTGTCTCTGTGCCCCAAATCTGCCAAGTCCTCCACACTAGCACCCAACCTAAACAGATTTTCATGATAGGGAAACCTTTCCAGGAACTCCATTTTTACATTTGCCTAATAGTAACATAAGACTCTAAACACAAATCACTTAACAAACAAAAGAAAACGTTGGCTCTAATTCTACAGCCTCTGGAGTTACATTATTTCCATTCCTGCAGCAGATCAACATGGATGAACTCAGGTTAGTCTCCACTTCTTGGGACCAAGAAATGTCTTACTCATTTTTGTCTTATTCGGCTCTGTGATCTTGTGTAGTACGAGGTCAGCAACTCTGTACCTGCTAGGTACTCAATGACTCTTAACGTAAACGAGTGATTCAGCTGTATCCCCCTACTCCCTGGCTTACCCTTAACTTCGCATTTAGTACTCCTACATCTGTTTTAAACATTCAGCTACACTCCACATGAGGAACTCAAGCACTGAAGATCACGTGGTAGACGGTTATAATGGCCTTTCATAAAAGTGTTGCCTTAGTCTGGTCCCACAAGAAGAGTGAGTATGAAGTACCGATTACACCTTAGCACAAAAACAAGACAGGAAATGAGCCATGAATGAATTTACATGAAAACGAGATATGCTTGGTAATTACCTTTAATGGTATTGATTTTTTTTAACAAGAATTTTTATTAAAATGTGACTTTAATTTCTTGGCCAATCAGTTTTTTTTTTCCTGAGTAGAAAACCTCAGATTTCAACTAGTTACATTTTGATTCTTAAATATAATCATGCTCTTTCCCTCAGAAGTGAGAGAAAAAATTACCTTTGTGGAATTCCATATTTTGAAAGGAAAGGGGGACAGGATGCTGGGGAGGAAAGTGGAATTTCTCATTCTTCGTTCTTCCTCAGGAAAGGCTTGGTCATGAAATCTCAACAATAATTTCCGCCTTACATTAGGAAGAGATAAAATACCAGTGCAGTTGCTTGTAATAGCAGTGCAGCTAAGGTTTTTCATAACCGCCTGAGAGAACTCAAATTCAACCAAGAACTAACAGATCTCTACACCCTTGGGTAACACAAATGCATTCAGGAGAATCACATGGTCCTATAAATGTCTCAGGAGGCGGGAGTGAGTTATCCTGAAAATTAGCCGGGACTGTAAACTGGCTATAGGAAACATTCTCTCCTCACCTAATTCATAGATGTGCAGGAAGGTCATAACCCTGGAAATCCCTCCAGGACCAGAGGAAGTTTCATTGAGCGTCTGTAATAATGGCTAAAGAAGGGAACTGCAAATATTTGTGAATAAATTGCAGCAAGTTTTCTCTTCTGCTCTGGAGTCTGCATAATAAGATTAGGGAAGCTGACATTACGGGGTGACCAACAACGCCTCCCGGTCTGCCTGGAACTGAGGTGTGTATCCCAGGGAGTGGAATTTTCAGTGCTAAAACTGGAAGCCTTGAGCAAACCAGACAGTTGATCACCGTGCATTTGATAACTATTTTTTATTACATCGATTTTTGGGGCCCCACTGAGTTAGGGTTATTAGATACAAAGCTACTCTACTGATGTAGAAAATGAGGCCTATTAGGATCCCAAGTTTTGGGATTGGGGTTAGGAATGGAGGGAACTTAGCTACTGAAGAAAAATTTGGGGTCAGTATTTCCAGGAGAAGGAGATAGTGCTAGGTTAAATAATATATAGAATTATATAATTATATGTATTACATAAAATATATATATAATATAATTTAAATGCAATCCGTTTATAAACTGTCCTAGTGCCCTGGCCATCCCCTTCTCCCAAATAAGAAAAAGTTCCCTTACCCCCCTTTTTTTTTTTATCTATTGGCATCAGGCTACCCTTTACCCCTGTAAACATTAGTTTAATGCATATTTAAAGTTTCTAAGTTTCCAATACAAATTTTGATGGACCTACATCAGATTGCTTAATCTGTACCCTATACACGTGGCCTGAGGGCTTTCCCCTAGGTCGGCTTCCCAGAATACAGTCACCTGACATTGACCAGGCAGTGGTTTGGCAGGCAGATGGATTCAAAGCTCTTGGGTTAAGATTTCTTACCCTTTGTTATTCTGCATCAGGCCTGTTGTCCTCTTGTACTTCCCTATCAAACTGGACAACAAAGATATCCTTGGTGCCAGGGTCTATCCTTTTCAGGATCCAACTTTTTTTTTTTTTTCCCAGGGTCCAACTTTTCAGTGCCCTAGGTAGGTGCTACTTGCCAGAGAAACATTAAAACTTGGGGAAATAATCTAACCTGAAGCCCTAGAGATTGAATTTGGTCATGTGGATGTTCCCACTCCTTACCATGTGGTGGGAGACTCCTGATACAGGAAGTGGATTATGAAATACTACACTGGAGAAGGGGACGTGGGATGTAAATGAGTCTTGTTTTCGGTTTCTCTTTGGAAGCCGTCTACAAGCACCTACAGCTTTGTTTCTGTGGTAGCAGATAAAAATGTTTCCCCAAGTTTCTAGGCACCAGATTCATGTCTGAGAACAGCTAATGTTCCTGTCTGGATTTGAAGAGTCTACAACCACTGAGATGAGGGCACTAACAGCACAAGTCTCAACCTAGAGGCACAGAACTTCTGTGGCTACAAACAGTTTGTAGGGCAGGGGTTGATGTGCCTCCACTTTGGAGCTCAAGAGCCCCAGTGGGACTTCCCAGAGGTGGGACCTTAGGTGACTTGCTCAACATCTCTGTGCTTCAGCTTTCTCATCTGTGAAAAGAGGATAGTAACTACCCCAGAGGGGTATTGAGAGGATTCATTAAGACAATGTACTCAGAGTGCTTAGCATAGAACCAGGCCCATGATGCTTACTCTGGCCCCATGCACTGCAGAGCACAAGGGCCTGTTACGGCACAGATGCACATCTCACATGCAGGACCTAGATTGGTGGCTCCCAATTCCAGACGGCATCTAAAACACGCTAAGTCAGTGGTTGCCAGGGGTTGAGTTTGGGGAAGGGATACCTACGTGTTTCAGGCAGTGAAACTGTCTGATATTATAATGATGGATACATGTCATGATACATTTGCCCGAACCCATAGAATGTGCAACACCAAGAGTGAACCGTAATGTAAATTATGGATTTGGGGGATCATGATGTGCATTGTAGCTTCGTCAGATGTAACAAATGTTCCAGTCTGGTGGGGGATATGCAGGGGCCAGAGGTATATGGGAATTCTTCGTGCTTTCCCCTCAATTTTGCTGTGAACCTAAAACTGCTTTAAATAACCGGGGAAAAAAATAAGGCCGAAGGTCTCCCCCAGGCCAGTCAAATTATAATCCTAGAAAGAAGGGCCCAGGCCTTGATTTGTTTTTAAAGCTACACAGGTGATTCTTAAGAGCAGAGAAGGTTGAGAATCCCTGACTTACCAGCTCTGTTGGTCGTGGCTTAAGACCTAACAAGAATCAGCTGCTCTGATTGCCAACTATTGAGTCAGCCGTATTGAGGGAAAATACGAAGACTGCCAGGCTATACAGGATGTGGACAGAGTTCTGGGATCCTGGTTTTCAACTTGTTCTCACTTTTGGCTGGTAAACTTTCAATGTTTCTAATCACAGAGCAGGACACCAAGGCTCCATGAGAGTTGAGAAAAGGTGTAGCAGATAGGAAGTAACTCTTAGCTCTTTCTTAAGTGGATTCTCAGGAGTCCCGTGTTTCTTTAAGAAACATATTGGGAAGGGGAGTTTGGAGTTCTGAGCTGGGGTTCAAACTAGGGTACATTCTCCCACGGAGGGGGGAAAAAAAAGGAGGAACCAACTTGCAAATCAGACCAAAGTCATAAATGAACGGTTAGGAAACTGGACGCAAGCTCAGCATATCCAACTGCGAAGGTAATAGCACAGATTTCTCCTTTCTGGCTCTAATGTGGGAGATGATTCTGAGTTCTCGGAAATTAAAGGGCATTTTTTTTTAATGTTTGTTTTTGAGACCGAGACAGTGTGAGCGAGGGAGGGGTAGAGAGAGGGAGACATAGAATCTGAAACAGCCTCCAGGCTCTGAGCTGTCAGCCCAGAGCCCTATGTGGGGCTTGAACCCAAGAACTGTGCGATAGATCATGACCTAAGCCCAAGTCGGATGCTCAACCAGCTGAGCTACCCAGGTGCCCCAGAGGACATTTTTTTAAAAAGAATGGTCATCTAGCTGGTTGCCACCCAGGCTGGTTTAGCTTCATTTAGATTAAGGAGGGTGGGGTGCCTGTGTGGCTCAGTTGGTTTAGCGCTGACTTCGGCTCAGGTCATGATCTATCTCACAGTTTGTAGGTTCGAGCCCCACATTGGGCTCTGGGCTGACCGCTCGGAGCCTGGAACTGGTTTCAGATTCATTCTCTCTCTCTCTCTCTCTCTCTCTCTCTCTCTCTCTCTCTCTCCCACCCCACCCCCACTCATGCTCGGTCTCTATCTCGCAAAAATAAACGTTAAAAAAATTTTTTTACAAAAAGATTAATGAGGGCATTTTGGATTTGCATTAAGCTATCACCTGCATGTGAAAGCAGTGGCATTTATTTAGGTCCTTCTCTGAGCTTCTGTTTCCCCAACTTTAAAATAGGAATAGTAATACCTATCCCTTACTTTCCTCAAAGGGAATTTGTAATGATAAACAGAAATAATGTTTCACATAAAACTCAGTTTGAGCTCCTGGAAAGAAATACGCACAACTTAAATCAAGGTAATATTGTCATGAAGGAAGGTGCTGGAACAAGTTAATATTTTTATTTTTATCAAAGTACTATCTGGGCAAAGCACAGAATTTTCCCAGGAGAGATTTCTCTCAAGCATTATCCAGTAAATCCCAACATTCCATTCCTTCTAAAGAGCCACACATTGAAACTTGCTTCCAAGACCTATAAAGCACACCCAACAATAAGACAGTCAAAAAAAAGTTTGTTAACCTTAGAGTTCCAATCTATACCCTGACATGTTTAATAATGTTTCCAATCTCCTCATCCGCTTTGAAGTGAATATCTCATTGAGGTGAGCAGTGTATGCATTTCACACATTTGTGGTTGCTATTTTTCAGGCCACCAACACTTTCTACAAGGCTAGTTTAAGTAGCTCTCCAGGGTTTTTGATTATAGGAAGTAATGTTGACTCTAGCCTCCCAGTTAAATCTTAAATACTTTTCTTTTGCACAATGGGCTGTCCCAGTATCCAATCATAATCACGTTTTAGGAGCACATTTCACATCTCTACAAAATTTGCTTTTTATTTTTTTCTACTTAAGCTCACTATTTCTTTTAACAATTCTTTCCATAGACTCCTATTAGCATTTTGCACCTGATAATATATTACAGCTCTGAGGCACATCAAATCTTTTGTACAGGCTGTCTCTGAAAATGTTCTCAAGAATTAAAACAGAGCAAACAATGCACTCTAATTTGTTAAATTCTGCTCTGTGAAATTTAGGCATGCAGTAGGACTAAAAAGTGGAGGGGAGGGAGAGGTAGAAGTGTGGAGGGAAAGTACAAAGTATGAATGTTTTTAGATACTTGAGAAATTGGAGGTGGAGGAGAGCAGGCAGAGACAGTGGTACAAGTAAGGACTACAAATAACCTGGTGGAGAGGGTGATGTTTTGCTGGGATGATTAAAATAATTATAATATCCTCATTTGTGCCTCTACTTGGGGAAGTCTCCAATCAGCAGATAGTAACCTTCTGATGGATCTCTAAATAGCTCTTTATCGTCCCAATCTTTCTTTCTTCTTGCTCTCTTGTGTGCTCTTGTTGCCTACGAGGGCAGTGGAAATGACCGGTAACTGATGTCCACTAGAATACATGTGCATCAAAGAGAGTAGAATGAAAATGTGTGTTCGTTATCTATTTATCCTATGGTAACAGTATTCCAATTTCCTTCTAAAGAACCACTTCCTCCTGTAGAGCCCATGTTGTTTGGGTGTAACCAGAATCCATCCATCAAAGCATTGCATTCCCCAGGAATAGATACGTGGTCGAATGAGATAACATGAAATTCCACACTTTCCCCAATGGGATGTGCTGGATCAGTGGCAGCCTTGCAATCACAAGCTCCTTCCTTAAAAATAGAATCAACATATTAGAAGGTGGAGCTAAGAGATGGAAAAGGAGAAACTGGGACTTGGTAACATCGCTGGAACACTAGTCAACCAGTGCCCTCAACTGTTAAATTACGTGAACTGCTAAACTGAGTATTTGCTCAAGCCACTTTGGGTTGGGTTTTTGATCCCCTGTGACCAAAAGAGCTTACCTAATATAGGCAAAATCTGTGCTTTCTTCACTCTTTCCCCAGAGCCTAGCTTGGTAACTGGCATACGGTGGGCACTCAAACTTAGAAATTATATTGATTTTTTTTTTTAATGTCCCTGTCAGCAACAGCACTGTACTTTCTCGTCTTCACTTAACACTTCATTTGTAGGATATCCAACTTCCTTATCCTGTAGAAGAGAGAGCAGTGCCAAGACATTAAGGGAAGTGAAAAATACATTTTTTCACCAAGACTGTGGACTCTGTTACTGTGTACCTAAGCTACTTCCCTGAACAATAGAAAAATATTTAATGTCTTCCCTCTTCCTCTGACTTTTGCTGGCCAGTAAAGTGATTACACTGGCTTTCTCTACCAGCATAAACCTTCCCTTCCTATTCATGCTTTGATACTCTACTACAATCTCCCCAGATGAACTTCCGTTCATTTCAGAACTTGTTGCTCTGCCGTTGAATGTCAAGGTAATTGACATTTGGATTTCTGACTTGGATTCCTCTAGCAGCATATGGCCAAAAAATTAAACCAAAAGAACATGTTTATAATAGAACACTTGTGCCTGGGAGCTGGGAAATTAACCAAGAATCAGAAGCTTTGGACTTTGTTCTTGGCTTTGCCAGTGACTTCCAGCATAACTTAGGAAAGCTATCATTTCACTTGGCTTTACATTCCTCCCCCCCACAAGTCTTTGAAAAGCAGAGCTAGAAGTAGCTCAGAGTAGGACACTCCTACTGATTTGGCAATGGGAGGACACTATACGAAGAAAGACTTAGTTATTAGGACCTTCAGTCTATGAACATGATGGTGGATAAACTGAACCTTGATTTGTTCATTAAATACTAGGGTACTAGGAGACCGATTGAATTTAAAAGCGGTACATTTCAGTATAGCAAAAGAGCTCTCTTTTATATAGCAAGAATAAAGGGTTTTTTTAATCCATAAGTTGGAGATTCCTCTTAAATGGATTAAGAGGAACTTTGTTGATTTGTGGCATATTCCACAGAGAATGCTGGACTTAATTAATCTGGGTCTGACCCATACAAAAATCTTATATTTATGTTCTTTATCTGACTATAAAGTGAATTCAAGAGCTCTCATAAGG
This sequence comes from Herpailurus yagouaroundi, assembly GCF_014898765.1. Lineage (NCBI taxonomy): Eukaryota > Metazoa > Chordata > Mammalia > Carnivora > Felidae > Herpailurus > Herpailurus yagouaroundi. The sequence continues at coordinate 82,756,607 of NW_024412395.1, read as the reverse complement.
ATTTTGTTGCTGATGCCCTGAGAATGCTCCACATAAGGAAGACATAAATAGAAATGGTTTTTGCTTTGTCAAGCAGCCTTTGAGCTGGACAATTTTTACTACTTACTAAGTTATAAGGTCCTAGGAAGCTTCCTTTACCTACCTGTGCTTCAATTTCTTCATCTGAAAAATAAGGAAGAGAAGAGTGACCACCTGTATTGGATTCCTATTGCTGTTATAACAAATTACCACAAACTTAGTGGCTTAAAACAACACAAATTTATTATTCTACAGTTCTCAAGAGCAGAAGTCTGAAAAAGGCCTGAGTTAAAGTCAAAATGTCTGTAGGACTGCATTTCTTCTGAAGACTTGAGGGGAGAATCCATTTCCTTACTTTCCCCGGTTTTAGAGGCTGCCCGATGCCTTGCCATCTTAAAAACCAGCAAACGTGTCACTCTGACCTCTATCTTGTTGTCACATCTTCTCTGACAATGACACACCTGCCCCCATATTTCATTTATAGGACACTTACAGTTATGTGGGTCCACTCCAACAACCCATGTTAATCTCCCCATGTAATATCCTTAACTCAGTCATACCTGTAAAGTTCCTTTTGCCATGTAAGTTAACCTATTCACAGGTTCCAGAGATTAAGACATGGACCTCTTTGGGAGTGAGGATAATTCTTCTTCCTACTTACCACACTATCCCAAGTGTTGTTTTTGAGGATTAAATGAGACCATGCTCAGAGTAAATCTAGAACAGTGTCTCAAAAGTAATCAGGATAGAACAAATGCTAGCTATTGTCATCATGTCTATTAGCAGTTCATATTATTAGTCTCGGGATTTCTCCTGCTTTGAGTCAAAGTTCATTTTCCTAAAGAACCTGCTGTGCTTTTCTTCCGAGTGTTCCAGTTCTCTTTAGCTAAGATAGCCCATAGACCCAGTTGGCCAACCAGACCAATCTCCATGCCAACCAGAGCCCCCATTAGTCATCTGTCCTCTATATTTAAGCCTTTCTTAATGAGGACCACTGAGGTACACAAGAAATCCGTTCCATTCATGAATTGCTCTTCTTGCTAGAAAGGGCTCAACTGAGTTTGAATGGATCCACCTCCATGCACTTTCTCTACAGGTCCTAGATGTGCAAGATCTAGCCAGAGTCCCTTCCAATCTCTCAACCATGCAAAAGCCCTTAAGATGTCTAAGGGATTACATTATATCCTTGTTCTATCTTGTCTTTCCAAGACTAAACAGCCACTGGGCTTCCTTGGCATAACATCTGTGCTTTCTGAAATGTGAACTCAAAAACACTAGTGATACTCCAGATTTTTCCAACCAATCTTCACTGTCTCCACTCCACTCTCTAAAGTTATGATCAACTTTCTTACTATGACATTCTCTACTTATAAATGCTTATCAAAGTATTGTCACAGTAGTAGTGGCCATTACTATTCTACAATTATACTGCCTGTAATTCTATAATTTCCAAATACTACTGGGAAGTACTTTTGCTTTATTTTTCCAGTGAGAAAAATAACAGGCAATAAGGTAAATGTGTCCCACCAACTCTAACAGTCTTAGAAATAAATTGTCCAGAAGTAGGCTCTATATACACTGCTGATTAAAAATACAACTGAACGTATCCTTTGTAGAAGACTGCATATACAGGGTTTTTAAAATGTCACATCCTTTCTCAAATTCCATTTTCCAGGATTTATCCCAAGGATATGACAAAAAGGCACACTATATTTATGGAAAAAGATGTTTATTCTAACATTATTTATAATAGCAGAAGGATGAAAGAAAACAGCCTAAATGTTCAGGGAATTTCTTAAGTGAATCACATGTCATGTGATCAAGCACTGTTTCAAAGTATGTTTAATGATAAATAAGTGTAACAGTATTAAATGAAAAAGGAAGAATGTAAAAGAAAATGTGCAGGTGCCCCAATTTGTAAAAAGTAAAAAAAAAAAAAAAAGTGTGTCAAATAGAAAAATGACTTTATGGAAATACCCCAAGATATTCAGTGATCATCTTTGTCTGGCTTCTACTTTCTTCTGTATTTTATAACTTCAAACTCTATAAGAAACTTTTTAAATTTTTACATGTCGACTTTAATTTTTATGTCTACTTTAAGAGCATATGTACACACGCAATGGGGGGGGGCAGAGTGAGCAAGAGGGGGAGAGAATCTCAAGCAGGCTCTGCACTGGCAGTGCAGAGCCTGACATGGGCTCAATCTCATGACCTGAGCCAAAATCAAAATTCGGCTGCTCAACCAGCTAAGCCACCCAGGCACTCCATACAGACTTCATGTTTAGATCAGTTTTAGGCTCAGCAAAATTGAAAGTACGGAAAGTTCCGTATACTCCTTCCTGCCATATACGGACAGCCTCCATCACCAGCCACATGTGCACCAGAGAGGAAGAGGGAGGAGCATGTCTGTCTACCCACCAGAATGGGACACGATGCGAGAGCTCATGGAAAAGGCCAAACTACCACTTCTGAGAAGCTATTGCCTCAGGGTACCTGTCCCCTGGATAAGTCTGTCTCAACCTCCTGGTGGCATACCTGGGGCCACTGTTGGTCAGTATTGCCAGGAACCAGATGACAAACTTGACGCAGAGCTGAGGAGGAGGAACTAGGGCCCACAGGACACCTCTTATCTGATGGTCAGTGTCTGACCATGATGACCTTCTAGGAGAATTAGCTTCTGTTTGATTTCTGCTTTCCAAATATCCCCTAAGTCTGTCTTTTGATCAACTCTAACTTGGAACCATACAGGCAAGGGCATTTTGAGAAACCTGGTTCTGAACCTTAGTCAAGCTGATAAAATCCTGTACCACATAATTGCAGGATGTGTATTTTTTATCTTTTTATCTTGGGGTGTTTACTATGTAGATATTCCATATAAATCACAGCTTGCCTCAGAGCAGCTTCTGAGCTAGCCAGTCCCTGGTCACTATTTCTGGCTCAATCCTATGAGAAGATGGATGGCTACTCCAAGGTTCATACACTTCTAGCCCAAGGTTGAACCGGCTTACAGAGTTCCCAGAGCCATATACACTCCATCCCTCTTTTCCCTGGCCAGACAGTTCCCCGTGTGTTGCAGCACCCATTCGAGTTATACCTGCTGTTCTCTCCGGGCTGTTCAAAGCTCTCCCTGAGGCTATAATGCCATCTTGTGTGGGACCTTGAAGAATCTTTCCTTATATTTTATAGAGCTATCTATAAATACAGATCCTGAAAGTTGTGGCCTCAACCCTTACCAAATTGCCTGTTCAGTGTGGCTTACAGCAGTATCATAAAGCTCAATCAATGGAGTAAGTCGCTCTGAAACTTAATCCCTAGTCTTTTAATAACAACTAGTTGTATAATTTTAAACACATTTTACCTCAGCAGCCACAGAATCTTCATCTGTTAAGTGAAGTTTGGATTCGACTCTAAGAACTCTTCTAAGATTATATAAACCACATAAGGAAACCCCGTAAGACAGGCAGTAGAATTTTCTCTCTGACCAAGTTGGAGTATCGAAGAATCCTTAGAGGTCTTTTAAATCCAAGGTGATTTGTACATGATAACCATGTATGGACTAAGTAGAGAAATCAGCATCAGTGCTCTGCCATGCAGACTTCTAGTTCTTTTGCGGGGGGGGGGGGGGCTGTTTTTTTTTTGTTTTGTTTTGTTTTTTGCTCTCCGAGAAGCTGAGTGCTGCGAAGATCAGGAAAACGTGGAAGGGGGGGCTCCTTTGTGACTGACAGTGCTGCAGGCTATGACAAGCAGTCTTTCATTGCAAGACTAGATAACAATGGAAATAAGACCTCCTCTATTTTATCAAATACAGTATTTCCCATCTCTTGTTAGGAAACATCATGCAATTAAACTACCAATCTTACCCTCTGTGTTCCTCTCTCACTCACAACTTATTCAAGCAGATGTTGGTGGATACTTTAGAATATCTTAAGCAACACTCAGAGTTGAAAACGTTTGCCTTATTCTGTCCTGTGTCCAACTCTGTTTTGAAAAAATGAAAGAGAAAGGTTTTCCTTGATTGCCAATTCATATGGGAGGTCTAAAACTTCTGCGGACAAATTGCTTTAGGTACACTGACTTCATAATTTGTGCGTGGCTAATTGGATTGCCTGATTAAAGGACATGACCATTGCTTCAAGATAGCAGTTGCTAGACTGGGGACCTCTGGTGTGCCACACCTCTGATTTAATGCGATCAGTGGTGTCTAAAGCCAAAGGAAAACCATGGGGCCTCTCAAAGCGCCTGTTCTGGTGAGGACAGTCTTTCCACAGCCTCCAAGATTCTCTAGAGCTCTGCAGAGTGCAGATCCAGAGTCTCACCTTACACATGACTTAAACAGAATCAAGGATGCCAGATTGTACCAATATTGGGACCCCACTAACCATAGGATAGGAGTAGGCTCTCCACCTAACCACTAGGGGTCCCATTTGCTTTGAGGATGTCACTACCATCTATGTATCCCTGCCCATCTTTATTAAACCAATCTTCAGTGAACTTAAAAATGTCAAATATATTAAACAGGTCTAAAAGTTCTGTTTCATTTACACTTTAACTACTAATGCTTTGATGGTACGAAATGCCACATGATCCTACATCTGGTTTATTGTCTACATTTGATGAGACAATAGCCTATCTCCAAATAAGGGCTCAGTGCATCCAATTTTGAACTTATCCCATTTTTTACCCTAATTCCTGGTGTCTCCAAATAAAAGTCAAGGGAATACAAGATATTACCTAAAGCAAAGCTAAAATTGCATGTTTTAAATTTTCATGTCAGGAAATGCAAAATTAATACTCTCCTTGCGATATTGCTCATTAATACTGTACTTAGACTAAGCTATAGTTTTAATGGCCTAATTCAAAAGAGTGGAAAATTTTATTTTACTTAATTTAAATCATTTAGATGTATGAGCTCTTTCATTTCCACTGGCACTTTTACACTTAATGTGAAAGAGGGAAGAAGTCGATCTCAAACTCTCTCATAGAACATAAACTCTTGATGGACTGAAACGAAGCTGAGCCTCAGAATACCTAAGACATAATGAACTGGATGGACCAAGAGAGCACACTGTTTGAGACTCCACAGACTGGGACACTGTAGGGGGACATCCACGTAATGTGGTCAGAGAAAGTGTACGAAGCAACTCAGAATATTGTTCCTCTTACCCCTTCAGAACAGCAGTGAAATAGGCCACAGCTTGTAAGAACTGCAAGATTTCAGAAGCGTGAAAGTGGTAATAATATCCAAACCTGCCATTCAGCCTGGTAAAGGAACACACAGAATTAATGGAACAAGGCCTTATAATGAGCAGACCAGCTTCTAGTTAAAAGATAGTCTGTAATCCCCACAGCATAATAGGGCTATGGCTTAGGGGGCCTAGATAGCCCTTTCCAGCCCTGCCACCCTCTCCCCCGTTCTCTCATCTATAATATAAGGATGCTGGGCTGGAAGAACTCTTGGTTTAGCTAGCAGAACTTGTACTACCTCTGGCATTCTATTCTGTGGTGAAATAGCTCCAGGGAAATTGAGTTTCAATCACGGTTCTAGGAACATGTAAGAAATCATCATCTATTTATCTTCTGTATGGATAGTTATACACAAGCAACTATTGACAGTATTTTTCTTTTAAATTTACATCCAGATTAATTAGCATATAGTGCAACAATGATTTCAGGAGTAGATTCCTTAATGCCCCTTACCCATTTAGCCCAGCCCCCGCCACAATCCCTCCAGTAACCCTCAGTTCTCCATATTTGAGTCTCTTCTGTTTGGTGCCCCTCCCTGTTTTTATATTTTTGTTTCCCTTCCTTTATGTTCATCTGTTTTGTCTCTTAAGTCCTCATATGAGTGAAGTCTTATGATTTTTGTCTTTCTCTGACTAATTTCACTTAGCATAATACCCTCCAGTTCCATCCACATAGTTGCAAATGGCAAGATTTCATTGTTTTTGATTGCCGAGTAACAGTCCATTGTATGTGTGTATATATATATATATATATATATATATATATATACACACCACATCTTCTTTATCCATTCATCCGTTGATGGACATTTGGGCTCTTTCCATACTTTGGCTATTGTTGATAGTGCTGCTATAAACATGTGTCCCTTTGAAACAGCATACCTGTATCCCTTGGATAAATACCTAGTAGTGCAATTGCTGGGTCGTAGGGTAGTTCTATTTTCAATTTTTTGAGGAACCCCCATACTGTTTTCCAGAGTGGCTGCACCAGCTTGCATTCCCACACAGTATTTTTCTTAAGTACAACGGGTGTGTGATATAAAACAAACATTTAGGACCTCTCCTAAAACAAGGTGCTTTGCTGTCCTTAAAAATTTTAAGATCATCCAGAACAAAGTTGTCAATGTCAGTCAACTTTCTAAGAAACAGTTTCTTCAGTTTTATTACTGCTGAATAATATTTCATTGCTTGGATATACTACGGTTTATTTATCTAATTATCTACCGCGGACATGTTGCTGCTTCTAAGTTTTGGCAAATGTGAATAAAGCCACTGTAAACATCCATATAAAGGTTTTGGTGTGGACATAAGTTTTCCATTGCATAAATACCAATGAGTGTGACCACTGGATTGGATGGTAAAAAGGCTTAATTTTGTAAGAAACAACCAAATTGTCTTTCAAAGTAGCTGTACCATTTTGCATTCCCACCAACAATGAATGAGAATTTCTGCAGCTCCATATCCTTCACAGCATTTAGCATTGTCAGTGTTTGGGATTTGGGTCATTCTAATAGGCATGTAGTGGTGTCTTGTTTCTATTCCCTCATTCTACTCAGTGCAAATATTTTAAATGGAACCAAAGTCCATTTAAAGAGTACAAGAAGGAGGCGTTGTCATTTTTCTGTAACAATTTTCCTTTCCAGCATATAGCAATTATTAGAAGGTAAATGGACTTCAGCATTAAATATGCAACGAGAAATGAGAACATTGAGACCAAGTGGTCCGAAAGAATGGGATTAGATATTCAGGAGACCTATAGCTTCAACATGTATGCTGGCCCATAAGTATACACCTCAACATAGAAGTATTGCATAAAGAAAGGTGTGGGATTCTCATTTAGGATGTGGTTTGTTACTTAAGAACAAGATGGGAGCCAGATTACCTAGTTTCAAATGTCCCCATTACCAACACTACCACCCCCATTAATAGCTGTGTGATCTTAGGTAAGTGATTTAGCCTCTCTGTCTCCATTCTAAATTTGTATTTCCAGCTGCCTACTCAAAAGCTCTATTTACATGTCAAAGTTAACATGTCCAAAAACACTCATTTCCACCCCCACAAATCTGGTCTTCCCACAGTTTCCCACAACTCAATGAAAGGAAACTCCCTTCTACCAAAAACAGCTTGGTGTCCTCCTTGACTCCTATTTCTCTCATATCCCATATCAGTATGTCAGCAAAATCCTGTTGGCTCAAGCTTGGAAATCCTGACCATTTCCCACCCCTCTATTGCTACCACCCTTGTTTATCTCTTACCTAGAGACTATTACAATAACCACCAGCATGGTTTCACCTTTTCCACCCATGGGCCTTAACAGTCCCTTCTGAGAACATCTAGAATAGTCTTTTTAAGCCCAACTCATAATGTCATACCTCTGCTCAAACAGCTTCAATGATTTTCCATTTAAGAGTAAAATCTAAAATCCTCACCATGATCTAGAAGACTCTACCATGTGATCCCCTCCTGTTTCTTTACCTCAAGTCCTATCGTTCTCTCCATTACTCATTCTCCTCCAGCACTGACCACCTTGACCTGTGCTGACTACCGTGAAATTCCTAGAGAAAGCTAAGAAAGGTGCTCCCTCTTCCTTGAACTGTCTTTAGATATTTATAAGTCTAATTCTCTCCTTTCCTTCAAAATTATGTTCAAATGTCACCTTATTAGAGAGGCTTCCCCAAATTCTCCTTTATAAAATTTCACCCCTTCCCCCAGTACTCCTCTCTTCTCTTCTTGTAATTCCTAGCATTCTGATCTCTACATGTTTATTAACTATCTATATCCCCTTAGTAAATGGTAATCTCCATGAGAATAGGAACTTTATCTGTTTTTTTTCACTGCTGTCCCCCCAATACCTAAAACAGTAGGCATGCAATAAATATCTGAGTGATTGAATAAATGAATATGGGGTAATATAAAGATATGAAATAACTGGGACTGTAGGGTTATGTGCATTGTAAATAATATAAAATGCTTAGAACATAAACTCAGTAGATATTACCTAGTAATGTTGATGTCGATCTTTCTTTGCCATCCAGGAGTTGGATTTAATGGTGGGGCAAATCTTAAGGTAGAGGGAAAATCAAAGGCAGTTGGGTTACAACACATTAGCTCAAGAAGAGTCCATCAAAGATGAAACAGGACACAGTAGGTGGATTGGAGGGTACCGGAACTAAAGCCGGACTGAGAAAGAAATATACTAAAATTGGGTTGGTGGTCAGCAACCCAGCAAAGTTGATCAGGTTTCAAGACCAAGCTCCAGTTCCACTGAAGTTAACAATGATTTTTTTCCTCATCACATTTCTTAAGCACTCCAAAGAGTACACAGGTATTTCCTGATTAGCATATCCCACTACCACCCACCTCCCTAACTTTCTCTGGAGGAGAAAGGACAAGAGCTGCACCGACAGATTCTCTGAGGGCACTGGGCCAGGCAGCAGATGTGCCAGGTCTTGAGTGCATTGTGCCTAGAAATACAGCACAGAGAAGGAGAAGGTGAGCAGAAAGGCAAGAGTGTAGCCAACAGAACTCTTAGAAGAGTCAGAGACTCCTCTCGTTAATCCAGGGGCTGTTAGTCTACAGCACGTTTACTAGGGCAACGTTGGGCCAGTATATTAGTTGGCTAGGGCTGCAAGAACAAAGTATCCCAAATTGGGGGGATTAAATAATAGAAATGTATGGTCTCAAAATTCTGGAGCCTAGAAGTCTGAGATCAAGACGTTAAGAGTTGGTTCTTTCTGATAGCTGCGAAGGAAAATCTGTTCACACTTCTCTGCTAGCTTTGGGAATTTTCTGGCAATCTTTGACCTTCCTTCGTTGGTAGATACATCGCCCCAATCCCTCCCTTCATTTTCACGTGGTGTTCTCCTTGGGCATATGTCTGTGTCCAAATCCCTGCTTCTTTTAAGGACACAAGATCATCTCATGATCTCATTTTAACTTGATTACCTCTGTAAAGATCCTTTCTCCAAATAAGATCATGTTTTGAGGTGCTGTGGGTTAGGACTTCAACACATGAATTGGGGGAACACAAATCAACCAATAACCAGCAAGAGCAGGTCCCCGTACACATACACAAAAACGAGAGCGATCATATTTACAGAAGAACGTGGGACTTCCAAGTCTGTCAGGCAGTAGCTGAAGGGAGAATATAAACTGTCAAGTTTTCTCAAAAGAAAGTGTTTCAAGGCCTAGAGACAAGTGTTTGAGCAGGGATGAGGAAGAGATGAATGTGGTTGTCAGTGGTTGCTCTGATACTAGCTTGGGACTATAGACACATCAAGTTGGATAATCCAGGTTTTGGGGGAGACTCACCCTTAAATGCTGTGGGGACGCTGCTGCAAGGGGCTTAAATCAGAGCCTCCAGCCTGATTCGAATCCTGGTTCTACCACTTACAAACACTGAGTTTAATAAAGTATTGTAAACTCCTGCCCTTATATTCCATAACTGAAAAACGAGCATGCTGGCATCAATCTCATTAAATTGTTATGATAATTTGATGGGAGGATATACGTAAAGTGCCTTTCACCATTCCTAACACCTAGTTCTCAATCAGACTGCACTAGAAGTTATGGAGAAGCTCTCCCAGGGGGTTATCTAATGTAGGACTTTTCCCAGAGGTAAATAAGAGACACTGATTCTCGTGGTACCTAAGTAAAGACAAGTTATCCAAATCAAGAATATTTATCTTAAGGAAATAGGCCACCTGGAGAGACAGACATTCATCCCAGTTATGCTTCCAAAATAGCTTGTCTTCTATAGATTCATTTCAATAGGCTCTCCTCTTTAGAGAGATCACCTTCATAGTCTCACTTAACTGAAACATGTGTCCATTCTCCTTTTTTAAAAAAAATCTTTTTGGTATTTTTCCATTCTTGAGAACGAAAAGTAACCCTATTTTATAGGAAAAAAGCATCCCCTTAATTCTGCGTTAGAAAGAAAAGTATCGTATTTTATAACAATAATAAGTGAACTTATGGTCTACATTTTTCCCCTCATGAAAATATGCAAACCCTACTTAACTTGGAATACTTAATTCTCTTTCCATGTCACACAGGGACTCCCCTGAGTTTTTGTTCTTGTGGGTGTGGGTGTGTGTGTGTGTGTGTGTGTGTGTAAAATTTAGGAAGTGATTCAAAAATCTTTTGTACTAAGAAAAGCAATCACAGCTAATACACTGAATAACTAGTGTGAAGATGGATATGTTTTGGTATCTAATGATCTTTTATTTGTTAAAAGTGATGCATTCCAAGTGACTCCATTTTACCTTCATTTAAATAAAAAATAAATAATTGCTAGCAGGAAATATCCAGTGAAGATTTATCCCAGAAGTCGTGTCACCATTCAAACCCAGATTTCTATGTAGTTTTGGCCTTAAACTTCTCAAGTAAGCATTCAGGACCATACAAAACTCGCTGAGCCTACATTCCAGAAGTATGGCAGAAGATTCATGTAAATGTTAAGTAACCTCATTTATCTTCTTTTCCCTTTTAAACATCAATGTGATGTTCATTTGAAGAAATGTGTCATGGGTCTAAGAAAATCAATAATCTAAAACCCATTATAGACCTAGAGCTTAACCCTTTCTGAAGCAGTTTCAAATGTACTCATCCATTTTTCCACCCCCTTCTTGCTCCCACCCCTACTACACTAAAACCTCTCATGAAGATCATCAGTAATGAGCACCGTTACATCCAATGGGCATTTTTCAGTCTTTCTCTTGATTAACATCTCAATAGCATTTGCTGCTCTTAACTGACCTCTTCTCAAAATATGTTCTCTTCTTGATTTCGGGTACCACGGCCCACCTTTTTTCTCCAACTTCAGTGACTTTTACAGTCCTTTTTCAGGTTCCACTCTTTTTTCTTTTATTTCATTTTGATTTTTATCAAAGTTGTACTATATGTAGTTTTAACAAATAGTCCTACAAAGCTTACAGTGAAAGACACAGCCTCCAATTCTACCCTTGATTTCCTCTCCCTACTCTTAAAGGTGTTTGCTCTGATATTTGTCTTCACATTTCTAAATAGCACACCATTTCTAGATTTTTTTTCCATTTTAGATTTCCAACTGTGAAAAATGAGTATTTATGTCTTCTTTCCTGCCAAATGTTCTCTCTGCCTCCTATCTTTTTTCTTTTTTCCTTCATCCTCTCAAGAAATTACAACATACGTTTTGTTAAATCAATGATCAGCATTTTTGTTATAATTCTATAAGTATTGTTCATAGTTAAATCATATAGTATACTAAGATTACAATTCTGTTCTTGGTCAACTTTTTGCTTTTCCCTGGTATTAATAATTGCTGTGCGTTCCCCCTCTGATAGTAAGTTTACTAACTGCTATAACAAAGACAATTCCAAATCTCAATGGCTGAACACAAAAGAAGTTATTTTTTATTAACTTCTAGGAAATTCAATGCAGATGTTCCTAGTTGGTAGGAGGCCCTTTTTGGTTCCTTAGACTTTAGTGATCCTCTGTTCCCTGGTACCTTAGAATCTCCTATTGATTCTTTGTACCTGCAGGCATGCAGGCAAAGTAAGATAAGACTGGACAATCAAGAGGGACATTTCTAGAAGTTAAGTTGGAAGTGTTATGCATAACTTCCATTCACAGTCTATTGGTCAGAGTTCAAAGCCTACATCCTGAACTATATGCAAGGGAGGTTATAAACAGAGTCTAACTATGTTCATAAGAAGACAAAAATGAGTTTTGGTAAACATAGGGCTGGCTGTTAGTATAATTAGCATATGTATATTTCACTCTTTTTTTTCATCCATAGGATACAATCACTCCTACCACTAAGGCAATACTCCAAATCCCTGGAAGTCCTTGCTTGTCCATCAAAGATCAAGATCCTTAGATAATGTACAGTTTTCTCAGGTTCAGATATGATCCCTCAAGATCCAAGAACCTATAAACTAAAAAGACAAGTAATTTTCTGGCCCCACATCCCCAGTACACTCATTCCATAGACAATGAAAGAGCAGGAAAACTGAAGAACAGAAGGCACGGAGAAGTCATTGGTACATAACAATTATGGAATCCTATAGGCAGGATTTCAGTTCCTGGGTATCAGCAAATTTTTATCTTAGACCCCAATTCTGCTCTTTGGAAAGAACTTTCTAATCCATTGTTTACCATGTCTCCTGATTCTATCCTCTGGGAAATTCTTCCTTGTCCCATTATTTTCCATTGACCTATCTGAAGTGGGTGTTGATGTATATATCTTCCTTGGGGACTGTATGCTTTACAGCACACTTTCTGCCTGGGCATTGCTTTAAGACTTAAGAGTCATAGGGTTTTTTTAGGCCAGGTTTATGGTATCTTTGACAATAAGTTTACCACCTACTCATTATATTTCTAATCTCTTTGTTGCCAGTCATTTTCGTGTTCATTATATTTCTAATCTATTTACATGCCAGTCAACATTCTCTCCTTGACATAATTCTCAATCCTGAGTTCTTCATATCTTCAGTTTTTCTCTCTCTCTCTCTCTCTGAACTCATAGTGGCTATCTGAAGCCATATGAAACCAGAGGCTTAGGTGGGAGGATAACATCTTGAAGGTGGTCTTTGCTCTATGGTTGAATCATATTGTTTAACTGAAATTTCTGTAAATCTCTTTCAGTCTATAAATACCTCATCTTCAAACTCTGTATCAAAAGTGTAAGTCTCCTTTAGGTTTAAGCTTCTCCAAGAACTTCTCATTTTTTTCTTGAGATCACTCCTGGAGTCATGTTCTCCCACTTCATTTGGGACTCCTTGCTCCCTAGGCCTATTGTACAAATAAAGCCCTGAAATCTCTTTTCATATTTATCCTGGAAACCTCCTTTTCTTGCTGAAGTCTTAAGGTCCCTGTGTACTAGATCCCATTGTTGGGATCTAGAATTTTATTTATTCATAAGACAGCCTTATTTAATACTGTTGGAAGAAGACAAGGGATGCCTGGGTCAGAAACAAAGGACTATATTTATCATGGCACAATAAGCAGCATAAACATTGTATTTGTGTCCATTTCTTTTGCCCCCAAGTCTCATGGAAGCAACATGGAGGTGCAGAGGTGAATGTTGTGTATAGAGTGAATTGCTTTATAGTTAAGGAACACTGAGCTTGACCTCCTTTTATAGCAAACAATAAGCAAGACTTCTCTTTGTTCCAGAGAAAGTTTCCTCATCCCTGCTTGCTATAGATGTAACTCTGAGAAATGGTCCCAGTTAAGATTGATTAGAGTCTTGCATTCTTAACATACTCAAAAAGAATGTGCAAGGACATTCAGGTCCCATGCAGATTGCCTTTCACAACACCCGTATATGCAACACCCAGTTCATCAACTCTCTGGATTTACTCAATTATGGCTTTCTGCTAAACAACATTGATGGCCCACCAGGAAGCTTATTAGGGTTATTAGGAAGGCAAGGACCAGGTCTATTTTCCAACCACTAGATCCCTAGTGCCTATCTCAGTGCATGGTAATGGATAGGTAATCCAAATAAACTAAGGGACTTAAGTGATTCACCCTATGAATGGTATTGTATAAGGTAAACCATACTTGTTCGTTCTCTCTCTCTCTCTCTCTCTCTCAGAAATGCAAGGATGAAACTCACACTTTTTTTTTTTTTAAAGAATATCCATTTCTTCATACTAACATTTGTATTGTCAAAGATCAGGGTCAGGGAGGTGCTAAACAGCCTACAGTATATAAATAGCCCCTCACAGTGAAGAAGTATCCAGTCCAAATCATCCATAGTACCAATATTGGGAAATCCTATTCTAGCATGTGGACGAATGCTGCAGACTAATTCTTGTGCCAGCTACACAGGAATTCATTATCTTCCCGATTTCCTTCATTCCCCAGTATTTTAGAAACTTAAATTTCCCTTCCCTTTAAAGCTAAATTATTTACTCTACCACATCTTATCCCCCCCCTTTTTTTTTTGAAGCACCTCTGTCTTTATAAAATCTTTAGAGATAAGGATAAGTCAAATAATGGGGATTAAAGATTTACTACTATGCCAAGAATTCCCTGTGCTCATCTTAACCCTGTCTCCCAGCCATATACATATCTCACTGTGTGGTCTGATTTATTACCCTCAACTGTTTGGGTAACAAGGACACAATAGGCATTCTGTATGACTGTATCTAGCCTTGAGTAGAAAAATAGAGTTTGAGACCATATCAAAAGAGAGCTAGCCCACCAATTTGACCCTTTATTCAAATATTGGATCCACTTAAACCCAAAGTTGCTGAAAGTTTAGAAGAGCTAACCACAGTAACTTGACTATTTCTTGCTGTGTATTTAGGCTGAGTCATGAAGCAATATAAACTATAATAATCCACCACCAGATAAGTCTTATTTGTAAAGCAATCTGACATGACCTAAGTCAGGATAAACAGGTAAATCAATACAGGAAAGTCTGGCATGTAGGCTTAATTTCCAGACCTAAGAGATTAGAGATGAGTTTAGAAAGACATACAAGCACAGACCCACAAACATACACAGATTGCTTTTAACTCATCCCACAGATAGAATTCCTTTGCACTGTCAGCTTATGTGCCCTCCTGACATCCCAAAGACTGGGTTTACATCATCTCTTGAAAAACATAACCTTGAAATTTTCCACTTATCAATAATATTGAAAATTAAATTGTATAGCAGCCTAAAGTCTAGCCTAGAATAGTCTGGATCTCTCCTGGCTTCTCAATTCTTTTCACATACCTTATGTGTCCTTCCCTTGGCCCCACTGAATTTCTGCTTTCCTTAAACACTGTTCTTTCTGGCCCTCATTCCCAAGCCCTCTCCCTCCCTTCTAGCTGCCAACTCCTTTCTCCTGTTACCACCCTGATTTCTGGCTCCAAAGTGATCCACTCAGCAATGATCCGGACTCATAATTCAAGGGTGTAACCCCACATCCAGTGGCAATGAGCTGTTTTTCCATGAAAGGGTAGTTAGTGCTGGAGCCTATGTCTTCTATTACAGGAAATTGCATCAAGCATTAATTTAACTTACAGGATCTCCAACATTCTTAAAGGGAAAGGGAAAAGGGAGGTGTAAAAGCAAAAAAAAAAAAAAAAAAAAAAATCTACAAATAGGTTTTTGTTGAAATAGAGCTTTAAGTGCCAGCAGTGTTCCAAACACCATTTTTATGATTTTCCATGAATGTAAAGAGTGAATACAGCACATAGTTTATTACTAGCGTTTGTCCGATACAAAAGTTAAAAGACTACACTAGCTTCCCATTACTAAAGGAGCTGAAGCCTAAATGAATGGAATGGGAAAGTGATGGTAAGTTGAGGGAATGGGTTTTTCTAGGCAGCAAGACCTTTCTCAAAGCTCTGAGACCAATAGAGAGTGAAGACGGATGAAAGATTGAACAAGAAAATAAAACCGTCAACTCCTTTTAAAAAGAGGAGCTATTTTTAATGCATTCATTTTCTACGAAAAGAGGTAAAGGATAACAAAAATCGAACATTTTAGTTGAGAGCTCAGTAACAGCTTGTTCTCATTTGGTTTAATTTAATCCAACAGATGAAATACCCTGTCCTACTCTCATCTAAAACTCATGAGATTTGACTACACTGAATCCCTGTGTTTTTTTTTGTTTGTTTGTTTGTTTGTTTTTTTTACTTTCTTTCAGACAGTGTGTGGGTTTTTCTCCCTCCTTCTTTTTCCTCCTCCTTTCCTGGATACCATATCTCCAGCAATGGAAACTCGATTGATACTAACTTTTAAAAGAAAATACCAAGTGAATGAAGCCATCCCAGTGAAGGATTATGAAAATGATTACACTGAAACATTAAAAAGTAGAGTAAATAGTAAAGAGTCTGACAGCATTTGAAAAATAAAGAATCTTGGAATTGAGGGGAGGGGATGTGTGGACCAGGATTAGACAAAGATGAGAGCCACTGGGACCTGTATCTGTGGGCTTATGGGGCTTTCACACTTTTTTGCAGGTTAGCTGCTGGGGGGGGGGCAGTAACAATTGGTAATAGGACAACCATGGACTTTTTTCCTTGGAAATTTTCCTAAGCATCTTGACATCATGGGATGGATCTAGTCATCCTATTGTTCAGGCACCAAAACAAAATTAAAAAATAAAAAAGAGGGGGAAAAAAAAAACCTTTCAGGTTTGTTTGAAGGCATCCTGTCATGAAACCACTGTGAAAACGTTAAAAAAACAAAACTTGCACAACTTTTCTTACATGGACATTTTTATAAGCCGTCTTAGATATTTTTGAAGGTAGCCTGTATACTTAAAATTATAAAGAGTAAACTTTGTTTTTGCTAGTGAAAGAAGCGCCAATGAATCAATCCACCTGGCATCTCTGTTCAGACATTGCTGCCAACAGAAGGCAACTCAACCTTACCCATCTCTGCATCCCTAACACTCTTCTATCTTGTATAGTACTTTTCACATCTGAAGGCGGTTATCAATCTACCTGTCTCTGCCCATAACCAAAAGCTTTTTAAAGAAAAAGACCGTCTTTTTCAGCTTTACAACTGTGTAACTTAATAGGGATTTTTAAGCGTTGAACAAATAAATGAATGAACTTTCTGCATTTCTGCATCTCCTTTCTTATTCCCCATTCAAGAACTATTGGGAACATAAAATGAAGGTAGGCAGGTAAAAGTGTCATTAAAAGGCAATGTATCGGAGCACCTGGGTGGCTCAGTCGGTAAAAGGTCAGACTTCAGCTCAGGTCGTGATCTCCTGGTTCACGAGTTCTAGCCCCACATCGGGTTCTGTGCTGACAGCTCAGAGCCTGGAGCCTGCTTCAGATTCTGTCTCCCCCTCTCTCTGCCCCTCCGCCACTCATGCTCGCTCGCACTCTCGCTCTCTCGCTCTCTCTGTCAAAAACAAAAACGTTAAAAAGGCAATGTATCACCAGTAACCACTTACAGGGAATGACAAAATAAATATGGAATGTGAGCAGATGAGGTAAAGAAATTCTTTGAAGGCGTGTCCAGCTGCCAGTGCATTGGCTACCACCATACCCATCTTACAAAGTTCTAATAGCTGAGAAAGACCCAATCTGAAGATACTAGAGGCTAAGTACATAAGTGATTATTATTCATTGCACTATTTCTCCCTGTTGTTTAATTTATGAAACTAAACTTGTGTTGTTTTTGGAAAAGTCTTGCTATCCTCCTGATCCCAGGGGATGCACGGGAGCATATACCTCTCCTTTGACATTCACTCGAGGTTGATCTAAACCAGATGGAAAATTTTTCATAGGCATTGTAAAGTACTCCATCTGTGAAGCAAACAAAAGAAAGTAAAAGATAATGAACTATATGGAAGCTGAATTACCCATTAAGGGGTTATGCTGAGGTCTGATAATGAATTAACTCAGTGTTGTGTGAATGCTGCAGATAAGTCTGAAAAACACTTTGTCCTTTTGAGGGTCACTGAAATTATGAATGTCTTTGCCAGTTGGTGGAGAATATACACTTCCTATTTATTACATACGTTAAATCTTTTTAATTGGCCTTTTAAATTCGTTCTGTGAGTTAGGCAAGCCCCTTGGTAGTGAGTGACCATGGACAAGATTTTTGTTGTTGTTTTTTTGGCTTTCTGATCTTTCGTTGCTTCATTTGTAATAGGGGATCATGTAGTTACCTCACAAGATTGCTGGGGGAAAAATGACCAAAACTTCTAAAAGGGGCTTAGCAAAGTGCACGGTGCATATTATGCCCTCCATACGACGGTAGCCGAGAGTGTGATCAGGCTTCTGTCAGGCAATATTACCATGCTTTGTTACTTTTCATATATTTTGTCTTATGGTCAGTGTCCTTCACCTCCGTACCTACCAGAAAGCTAGAAAAAGATAGTTTCCCGAAAGCTCATGAGCCACTGTTTCTCCAAGGTGATAGGATAGCTAGAAACTTTGGGCATCAGTAGCATTGGGGTCAACCTTAGAAAGACATGTGTTGAAACACCGTGGTGCTCACACCCAAGAGAAAAGCTAAAATTAAAGAGAAGGACAACACCAAATGTTGGTGAGGTTATAGAGCACCTGGAACTGTCCTCTTTAGTTGGCAAGAGTGTAAAAAGGTAAAATCAGTTTGGAACATGCTCTGGTCCTTTCTCATAAAATTAAACATGTACCTTCCACGTGTGCCAACAAGCCCGCCCCTAGGTACTTCCCTGAAGGAAATAAAAATATGTTTACAAAACACATTACAAGAATGCTCATAGCAGCTTTATTCCTAATAGCCCCACAGTGGGAACAACCCAGATGTCCGTCAAAAGGAGATTTGATGAACAAACTATGCACACCGTGAAACTACTCAACAATAAAAAGCGATGGATGTTGGATGAACTACTGGCTGTTGTATGAATGTCACAAATGTAATTCTGAGTAAAAGAACCCCTACACAAAAGAGAAGATAACCTATGAGTCCTTTTATATGACAGTTTATAACAGACAAAACAAATCTATACTAGAAAAACTTCAGGATACTTGCTTTACAGACAGGAGCAGAGCAGAAATTTTTATGATCATGATTTTCTCTACCTTGATGGGAGCTGGGGTTGCACAAGAGCATGTGTTTGAAACATTGAAGACTTCTACATTTCATTGTTACCTACGTTTTATATCAAGTGAAAACAAATAGCAAACTCTACTTAATTATATACAGCTGAACTGGGAAAAACATGTCGATATCTGAAATTTATTTTGAAATGCACCAAAAAAGTAAAATGGATTAACAGATGGAGAGAGGCTTAGAATGATAAAGAGTGATAAAATAAATGTTAATGGTAAGACGAGGTGGTAGGTCTGAGTGTTGACTGTAAAAGTCTTTCAGCTTCATGTATGTTTGATAATTTTTGAATGCTTGAATGTTTTGAATATTTGAAATGCTGGGGAAAATATAGTAGGGGCAAGTTCATTCTTGCCTAAAGGACTAATTCTTTAATTTTCCATTGTTGTGAGGAGTCCTACTCTATTGAAAGGAAATTATTCCAGAAAATATGAGAAAAGGAATATATAAAATGTGTAATAGCTCAGAGGTAAGGAGAAATGACGAAACATATCTCCAAAAGATAGTTAAAATTGGGTGCCCTTTCAACAACCTCTATTTCATGTTTCCTTATTACTTTTCTAATGGTACCCATTGGTTAAGTCCAGCCTACAAAGGAGGGTCCTGCCTACTTTTGTTCTGACTTACAGGCTGTTAGACAAGAACTTCATATTAGTATCAACAAGTTTAAGAGCATAGAAGATGACCTCCATTTGCTTCAGCAGAGACCAAATTTTGAGAGAAATAAGCATGGTGGTAGATTTGTGCCCTTACTCTAAATATTGGAACACCTGTATTGTCAATGCATTAATGTAATGAATACTAAGGAAAAGAAAGTGCTCGTTTCTCACTGAGCCAGGAGTAAGAGCAGTACTGTTACAGAACCAGGCTGGAACACCGGCGGAAAAACCCAGCGGCACTCGGAGATATTGGTGGATCGGAGATTTATTTCACACCGGCGGGCTCAGAGGAGACCATTTCTCCAAAGATCTGAGCACCGAATGTAAGTGGGGAGGGTAATTTATAGTCGTCAGCTTCCATATCTGGGGGGGTGGGGGGGTGGGGTGGGGGTTGTGCACTGCAAACAAAGGAAGAAGAACCTGGAGGAGGGGTCTCTAAGCTAAAGACCAGACCTTGTTTTAGCCCCATCGGCCATCTTGGGCGTACTTCATTCATTTCTCCAACAGTACCATGTATGAAAAATGAAATTTTCCTTCTATTAATGGGATCTGGTTTTCAATTTTTCTACATTAGAACTAGCTGGCATGGTTATTCACAGGGTTTGGTCCTAGAGAAGATAATCATGTGCTGATCTTGATATTTTTTGTTTCAAAATCATAGCAAAACAAAAACCTACATTTAAAAATAAAAAGATCTCAAAGACTCTATCAAAGCAATATAATTTGTTCTTTAAGAACTAGCACAGGATTGGGGTGCCTGGGTAGTTCACTTGGTTAAGCAGACGAATCTGAATCTCAGCTCAGGTCTTGATCTCAGGGCTGTGAGTTCAAGCCCCACGTTGGGCTCTTCCCTGGGCATGAAGCCTACTTGGAAAAAAAAAAATACCCCACAGGATTTTGCCTTTTACAGATGAGCGTGTGATCTGCATATTTTGGCCAAAGGAGAGGAAATTCAGGCAGAATCAAAGGAAATGACCACATCAAGGTTATGACTTCAAATGTTGTTAGCCAGTTTATGATGATGATTTTAATGAACATGAGTAAAAGTAATTAAGCATAATTGTTAATTTTGCCTTCTGTGATATCTAGGATGACCACTTTCAGAAGAAGGAACTTCTGCTAATGATCTTAAGAAGGCAGCCAATGGATATTTTTAAGCTTTAATCTGTCCCTACGAGCCCTTTCTGGGAAGGTGATAGGAAGTACGTTCAAAGAAAAGCCCAAGCTGGCTATCGGACACGAGTACCATTTGAATCCATGTGTCATCCAAGTGGATGGTGTCAAAACCAGCATCCACTTGGCAGAAAACTTATCTTTTTAAAATGTCTTAAGCTCAGCTCTAGTACTTTATTAAAATTTCTTAGCAAGTATTAAGGTAGCTGATGAGGGAGCATAAGGCAAGTCGACAGGCGGCAAATGCCCCCTCCCCCCAACCAGGTGGGATCGGTGTGATATTCCTCGGGCACTCCTGGCTGCCCCAAAACAAAGGAAATGGGGAAAACGAATGGTTAACTGAGAGAGCTCCGAGTCCTGCAGTACCTAAGTCTCCATCAGCTCTCCATAGTGATAGGGGAAACAAAGGCAGAAGGAAATGGCAGATAGAAATAAATTTCCTTATAGCCTGCAGCCCATTGACCAATACTTCAGGCTGGCGGAGTAAAATGTTTCTACGGGAACTCCTTATTGTCTTCATGTTAATATTTTGTTCAAGGGAAAAACAATAGCTAGGCCTCCTATCCTGGGAGTCTTCTTTAGCGTATGAAAATCTCACTGAAAACTTCCTCTGGACTTTACCTCCCTCAGCCCCATAGTCGTATATAACCAGTCTCTCCTCCTGGTTCTGGGCAGCTCTTCCTGCCCACGAGTCTTGTCCCGTGCTTGAATAAAATCACCTTTTGCACCACAGACGTCTTCAAGAATTCTTTCTTGGTCATTGGCTCTGGACCCCAGAACCCTACTGTTCCCCCCAAAAACCTCATCAGTAGCTGATCCAAAATAATTGTTGTAAGCATAAAGGAGTCAAAAGCTTCATTTTTCTCGCCCATCTGAAGACAAAAATATTAAGTGCTTTCTTTGATTTTTTTTTTTTTTTCTAGAGCTGGAAACTTAAAGACATTATTTTAGTCTTCTGTTATTTGCTGTTTTCTCATTCTGAAGAGAAGGCATTCAGAAATAAGAATGATCACCAAAAATATATATGGCCAATAAAAATGAAAAATGTTCATTCTCATTAGTAATTTTAAAAATATAAAGTAAGGAAATCTCATTTTTCTCACCTATCAAATTGGCAAAGATTAAAAATTGGCAAGAGAAAAGAGGAGGCATTCTTATAAACAACTTGTATATAGGGATATAAATGTGCTATAACTTCTTGCTATAACTTTTGCTGGTGGGAAGTTTTGGCAATGTGCATTAGAGTTTTGAAATACTCTATTTCTAAAGTTGTGAATGGAAAAATCAGACACACACAAAGATTTATATTTATCACAGAAAATTTTATAATAGCCAAAATTAGAAATAAACTCAAAGCTCATCCATAGGGAATTGGTTAAATAATTGATGTTACAGCCATATATGGAAAAATCATGATTTTTTTAAGATATGTTTATAATACATCATTAAATTAGAAATTTAGAAGAAAATCATATTTAGAGTAGTGTTGCAGTTTTCATATACAATATATGTATATGTGCATGAAAAATCCTGCATGGGTATATATCAATATTTGTGTTTGGGACTTCGGGTGATATTTGTTTTCCTATGTTTTCTGTATTGTCTGTATTTCTACAATGAGCATATTCTACCAGGGAACAATGAATCAATACTTTGAATTATACAAAATAGAATCTGTGCTTTGTTTGGCTCTAACAGGCCATTGTCAGTCAATTCAGTTGAATGATGGGACAATTCAGTGAAGAAAAAAATCAGGCAACCTGGTTGGTTGGCAGTTTGTAGACAAAAGAGTTGGCTGATTTCCATACTTGTAATTTTTCAACTAGTTAGTTTGGCATCACATAAATACAGCTAGAGTTGGAACATTTGAAACTGAAAAAGCTTTAATGCCAAAAATCTTAGGCCCAAATTGGAAAAAGATGAACACGGATTTTTTTTTCCTACTACAGTTTCTTTCATACATAAAAATGAGCTAATAAATCCCCCATCACTACCAGCTATATTTTTTGAGCATTTTAAAGTATAAATGTAGTCTTTAACCCCATCTGGCTACAGAAGAGAGCTATTTGTTAGGCTGTAAGGAGTGTAGGACAGGCAGCAGGGGCGGGGCGGGGCGGTCCATGAGAGAAACAAAGCTATCTGCTTCAGGCTGGGCCTCTTTGCTTTCTTAATTTTCACCTCCTTCTATTTCTTTATTGGTTACCTTGGATATGGTCAAATTAGCCATCATCACTGTTACCTCAGAGAGGTTAGCCAAAGGGCTACCAGGAGTTTTCACCAGTTTTGTTCATTGCAATGTTCCCAGTAGCTAAAACAGCCCCCGGCACATAGTAGGCACTCAAACAATTGCTGACTGAAAGAATCTATAATGTAATCTATAATCCATTGCTATTCAGACATTCCTTTAACTTAAACCTCTGGGAGACACAGGTGAGTAAAAACTCCCATGGATAAATGAAGAATTTATATTATCAGTAATTTGTGCTTTAGTCTGATGAGTTTCAGTTACTTGAGAATGAATTACAGCTGGTGTCTGGGAAAGGGGTATCAAAAACGAAGTTTCAGAGCACTTAGAAGAAGAGAAGGAAGGGGTGCCTAGGAGGCTCAGTCCGTTAAGCGCCCAACTTCGGATCAGGTCATGATCTCATGGTTCCTGGGTTGGAGCCCTGGGTCGGGCTCTGTGCTCACAGCTCAGAGCCTGGAGCCTGTTTGGGATTCTGGGTCTCTCCTCTCTCTCTGCCCCTCCTCTGCTTGTGCTCGGTCTCTCGGAAATAAATGTTAAAAAAAAAATTTTAAGAAAAAGGGAAATTATGCTTTTTGAGTACAAACTATCATACCTTTTAAAAAGCAGGGGCTTGTGGTAAACACAAAAAGGGCTTGTTTTGAGAACAAAAATCTACACTGTAATCTACAATCTTGCTGGTAACTGTATCATTTAATCCCTGCAACAGTCTTTCAAGAAAGGCATTTCTTCTCCCAATTTTGCAGATGGGATATTGAGCCTCAAAGAGATTTAGGTAATTTCTCATAGGCCTAAGAGCTACAAAGGGGAAGAGTCCAGATTTGTTTGACTCCAAAGCCCCAAACCACGGAGAAAAATGAATAAAATAAAGAAATGGGAGACGAGGAACCCTGTAAAGGAATTTGGTTGTCTTATCAGTGCGGTTCAGAGCGGCCAGTCCTGTGGCACTGGTGGTAATCTCTTCACACAGCTGGGTAACTTGGGTGGGTTCATGATAGAAGAAATTTAGAGAATCCCTTCCCCAGCCCGGCAGGCAAGACGGTTACAAGCCTACTGCTACATTATCTTTACAAATGCTATAACATAGCTGTACCAGCCTCCTGGGCAGTAAAAAAAAAATCCTCCCCAAGCACTTCTAATATCCTTAAATAAATACTGGGAAGTTCCAAGTAAATATCCAGAAAGCAAAGGTTGAATTGAGAACCAAACAACCTTAAATTATTTAAATTCCTGAATATCAAATAAAAGAACCAGACACTAGGTAAATTAGTGCCATGTTTACACTCCAACCGGATAATTTCTAATCTAATTTGCAGTGGCATTCAGAATGCCGCTGACCATTTGAAGTAAATAATATGTTGTCTTAGATTCGGATGATTAAAATACTTTGCAAAGATCTGCTTTATCGTACAACACTGTCCAGCGAAGCAGTATTGCTTTAGGAGACAGCTATTGCCAAACTGGGGATTATTTGCAGAATATACATGGCTGAGGATAATTGTGTCTAGCATGAATCTTATCACTACACAGAAAACTCAAACAAGCTTTCCTGGATAGTAGCTGAAAGTGAAATAAACATGATTTAGAGTACTTTTATTCCAGGGAGTGATTGTGCCGCCTGGCCTCAGTTGAGAAGTATAAACAATGTTTGGGAAGTCAGAAACAAATGTTTCAATTTTATAAAGGTTTGTGAAAGAACATCTGAGTAGAATGAGACTGCTCTTGAAATTAAAAAAAAAAAAAAAAAAAATGACCACTCCCTCAGAAAGGCAGCTATCCAACAAGGGCTTTGAGAATTGGAAACTTGGACTCCATTCAGCCAAGCTTCCTAATTTCTGAAGCTCTGGTTTCCTCTGTTGCCAAAAGAAAAGCAAGGCATACATAAAAATAGGAAATGTGCACTTTCAGCAAAGCGAGCCAGCTTGCAGTATTCACATGTTTCAAACAAAAGGGCAATGGGTGATGGCAATGCTATACCATCAAGAGAGAATTTTGCTCTGCATGTGTTTCACAATAACATTTAAGTCCCAATAAATGGGATAAAATGAAAATTTGTAGCAATAGATTACTCGATCTAATTGTAGAATTTTGATTTAAGAAATCGGCAATATTACGAACCAAGAGTACATAACTATACACATTTGATGTCAGGATTCATGAGTGTGGGTCGCTAGGTCAGCCATGTTCTAGTCAATAAGTATTGATTAAGAACTATATGCTTGGTTGGGGCGCCTGGGTGGCGCAGTCGGTTAAGCGTCCGACTTCAGCCAGGTCACGATCTCGCGGTCCGTGAGTTCGAGCCCCACGTCGGGCTCTGGGCTGATGGCTCAGAGCCTGGAGCCTGTTTCCGATTCTGTGTCTCCCTCTCTCTCTGCCCCTCCCCCGTTCATGCTCTGTCTCTCTCTGTCCCAGAAATGAATAAACGTTGAAAAAAAAATTTAAAAGAACTATATGCTTGGGTCAAAGAAGTGCTATGAAGGATACAGTATTCTCAGATATAACTCCAACCCTCTGATAATGGGGAAGGAAGGAAAATAGAAACTCATCAGGTCAACCAGATGCCAAACACATTTCTAAGCACTTTTACATTTAACGTGGCAACTCTTCAAGGGAGATATTAGCATTTCTATTTTATGAGTGAAATGTGCAGGAAAGCATGAAAACAAGTGAAAAATGATAGTATATAATAAGTCTAATATTGAACATCATCAGTTCAGTTTGATTCTCAGGAAGTAGCATGAAAAGTCCAGAAGGGATGGAATCATTGTTGACTAGAGAGACTGACTACACAACACACCATGAAGGAACTGGTGTGTGGGATGCATCTAAAAATATAGAAAATATTAGAGAAGGTGAGATAATTTGTGGATGGAAAAAGTGCAGCACTGGCAGCAAGTCATATAATCAAAATAAAAAATTCATAAATAAAAGTGGTGCACGGGGCATAGGTGAATCAATGTGGTGGCCAATCTGAAAGGAGAGAGGGTGCTTTAAGGAGAGTGTAGAAGAATTAACTTAAATGTGCAAGAAATTATGTTTAGATTCTGGCTGATCCAAAAACCAAAGGGAGGCAACCGTAGATTCTTAAGAATAAATGACAGGATGATTCAAATATTAAGCCAGGTAATGAGCAAATTCCTAATCATGGAGGCAGTCTGATTTTGGCATTCCGGACAAACCTGCATAGAAAATGCTGACACCGATGTTTTATGTGTCCTCAACATAGTGACACGGATGTTTTATGAGGACATCACTTGTGTCCAGAAATCTTGCAGTAACAAAACCCAAAACAGGGAGGTCACTGCGTTCTCTTTCACTGTGGGAACAATGGCTTTGTACTATGGTCGCAGCAACCAGTAGACCAAAAGAATAAGGAAAGTTTTTTGCCTAAAGGAAGCATCTATGGGACTTTGTGACTGAGATGAGACGGCAGAGAGGAAAGCATGAAGAGGAATCCCAAGTATCTTGCTAAGCAGAGTAAGAACCTCTAGCAATGCAGTATAAGCATAAGCCATAAAGAAAGTACATAAAATTCAGCTCTGCTACTCTAGGCCAGCTTCAGGGGCTTAACTCTCTTGTTCCCCCAACTCCATACACGTACCCATGATTCAGAGCTAGAGGCAGGAAGAAGGAAGGTCCCTTCTAAAAGGGGTCCCCCTAAAAGGAAGGACCTTTTAGTCCAACATGTATCTTTCCCTAGCAGAACATGAGGGTGGGAAGGAGTGGTGTTAGAGCAGTTTCTGCATGCCCATGCCACCAAATGATCAAATGTTAATGAGATTATTTTAGTCCATTGGCCTTCAGAAGTTTCCGCATCAATTTGAGGCTTCACAGCCTAAAATCAGTGACCTCAACAACATCCACCACTCCTACCTTCTCCTCACCCACTGCTATCGAATATAGGAGTATTTTGTTTGAGGGCAATAGGATCAATAGAAAATATTTTGCTGAGCTAAGAAAACAAAGCTAAAAGCAAGAATGCTGACCAAAATTGAGATTGTGATCCTCTGTAGTGCATCATGTGTCTTTGGGATTTTGGATTAGATGCTTCAAATAATGGCTCAACACTGGGTATAGTATCTGGCACAAAATTGGTAAACAATAAATATGTGCTAAATGAATACAAAATTTTCTTATTTTCATTTCCTTTTGGGTTTATATGTTGCCTTTTGCTTGAAAACATCCAAGGTTTCCATCAGTATGGCACTGAGAAGAATGCTAGATAATCGCCAATCTTAAAATGACTGTGAACGTTTTGCCGCACAGGTAGAACCAAGGAACATTTGGCTCCGGAGACCTGAGTCTGCATACAGGCTTTACACTGAATCATCCGTGTGACTTTTGGACAAATCACTTCCTCTCTGTGTCTGTTTTCTCAGTGGTAGGAGAGGGGCTGGATCGGGAGGAAGCTCAGGCTTATTCTAGTTTAACAACCTCTGAGTCTATGCAAGCTCACTGAAGCTAGCTCTAAGATTATCTTGCACCCTCCCCAGGACATTGGGTTGGTTAAAATTTCTGCTCTGGTCTTAATTTATGACTTGGTAGGATTTTCTTTTCATCACCTGGTATAAGTCCTGGTAAGTCTTCTGTGACAATCAGAATGAATGTGTCTATGCCTTTTCAAGGCCCTTAAAAATAAAGATGATGATGATTCTGCAACACCCATGTATCACCCATGAATTTTATCACACTGGGTACATGATTTGGTAATAATTATCTGGAAGGCCCTTTCACGGGAAACACCTGCTGAGATATAGGTCAGCCCAGCTGTTCTAAATGTGAAACGCTTCCGTACATGTCCCTGTAGAGACAGAGATAAGCAGGCCAGACCCTCGGCAAAACCTTGAAGCCCACAACTTCCTCTTCATTCTCCCTTTCTTCCATAAAGGGTCTGCTGTCTCTCCCAATAAAAGAGCAAAGGAACCACCATTGGTACTTACACTTCTAACAAATTCTATCCAGATTTAATTATCCTCGTCATATGCGGGTTTTAATTTTTTTTGTCTCCAATTAAAAGCATCAAGTTAGTAGAGGTTTCTCTCGGCGGGAAAATGGTGAGTGATAGGAAATGGATCAAAACAGAACAGATGGTTTCAGATCTGTCTCATGCTATCTCCTATAGCACACATTCCAAGGACACTGTGTGCATCTCCAGGACCGAGAATCGTATCCCCGCAACCCTGACTTCTTCCTTTCCTCCCCCTCCTTGAAGTCAATTGTTTTCCTTTCAACTTTCTGCTCTAAGACTCCCAACTGTTCCCAACTTGCCGTCAATGGTTTCCTTCATTTTCCTGTGGTTTCACCATTGGCCTAGGTTCCCTGTTTTCCATACAGTGGTCCTATCAACAGTCTCAGACCTTGGAGCTGTTACAGCGTTGAGGCCCCTAGGAAGTATGCTTCTGAAACCGTATTTACTTAATTATTAGTAAATGCTAAATATCGATCAGGAATGGAAACATGGCAGCAACTCAAATGGAGAGTAGAAGCAGAAAGCAGAAGAGTATGGAATAGGGTTGGGAATAAGTACTGGGTTAGTTACCCCCAAAATTCATACCTAGCCAGCACCTATGAATGGGACCTTATTTGGAAATAGGGCCTTTGCTGATGTAATCAAGTTAAGATGAGGTCCTGCTGGATTTGGGTAGGCCCCAATCCAATATGACTGGTGTCGTGAGAAGGAAATCTGGACACCAAGCCACGCAGGGAGGCCACCACATGACCATAGGAGAGAGATGGGAGTGATACAAGCCAAGGAGTGCCATGGATTGCTGACTCAGAAGAGGCCAAGAAGGGTCCTCCCCTGGAGGTTTCAGAGTGAGCACGGCCCAACTGCCACTTCAGTTTCAGATTTCTGGTCCCCAGAACTTCCAGAGAACAAATTTATGTGGTTTTTTTAATGTGTTTTTTTTTTTTAATTTTTAATGCTTTCGTGTGTGTGTGTGTGTGTGAGAGAGAGAGAGAGAGAGAGAGAGAGAGAGAGAGACTGACCGACCGACCGACCCAGAATCCGAAGCAGGCTCCAGGCTCTGAGCTGTCAGCACAGAGCCCGACCCAGGGCTTGAACCCACGAACCACAAGATCATGACCTGAGCCGAAGTCCGACGCTTAACCCACTGAGCCACCCAGGCATCCCCAAATTTATGTTTTAAGCCACCCAGTTTGTGATAACTTGTTACAGCAGCCCCGGGAAATCGATACAAGTTATCAGCGGGATTAAGTATTAGTGGACAAAGCAAAACCCTGAGAACCTCACCCTGTGCACAGGAGGATTGGGGACTCTGGGACCAACGACCCAGCAGTGTTGGGAAGCAGATACAAATCTTGCTTATGTTCTATGAGGTATTGGAGTAGGCCGGTGTGCAGGGGCAGATGATGGCAACAAGGATGACTACAATTGTTATAAAAGGAGAAGAAACAGAAGAGGAAAAAGGCAAAAGAAGGAAGATAGTAGAGAAAAGCATGAGTTTAGAAAAATAACATTGGTAGTGACTTTATATCGATAATCAGTCAAAATAGACAGTGAAACACCAAAATCTAGCTCTTGTGAAAAAAATATTAATTATGCAAACTGTTTACTATTTGTGCCTAATAACCTTATAGCACAACAATTATGTGTATCATTAAATGTTAGATTTAAATCATTACAAATTTTACTTCTATCAAAGCAGTAAACTTTGGATAAACAGGCTTTAAATAGTCACTCCTACCATGTGGTCATTAGGTCACAACCTAGAAACTAAAAAGCACCAACAAAAACTATAGGCACTCACTTAAGTACCAAGAAAATATGGCATAATGCAGATGCTATTTATGGATTTTTACCACCCAGGCACGCACTTAATAAGGATCCGGACAAACAAAGCCCACTGTCACACATGAAAGTAAATACTTAAA
Organism: Herpailurus yagouaroundi; assembly: GCF_014898765.1. NCBI lineage: Eukaryota > Metazoa > Chordata > Mammalia > Carnivora > Felidae > Herpailurus > Herpailurus yagouaroundi. The sequence goes on along the minus strand of NW_024412395.1, from coordinate 82,726,836 downwards.
GAACACAACAGGTCCATGGTGGTGGTATATTCTTTTGTATGTAACATTTCTCGATCCAAATAACAGTACATGTTTTTGGTTCAACAGAGGACTACTGGGCTCTCTTTGACGTTCCTCTGATATGTCGGCTGCCTGCATTTTAACAAAGACTGTGCTGATGTATGCCTGCTGGTTTGGATACCAGCCCCACATACAGAATGTCTCTCTTCACGCTCCCACCAAGACTTAAGAAAAATGTGCTGCAAATGTCAGCAGGCAATCACATGCACTTGAAGTTCAGCTGAACTTGGTCTTCTGTCTTGAGACTATGAACACCATCTCACAGGTATCGTCTCCCAAATACACCAGATTTTTTGGTTTAATGATCAGTCTGGGCTTAAACAAAATACAATTTGTTTTTGGAGATATTTGAAACCCAAATAGGAAGCCTTGTTATTGGTTTATTGGTCTATAACCAGGTTCTTTCCTGCAGAGAGATGTTTTCAACATTCCATGTGAAACACGGGAGGCAGCAGGCACCCTTTCTAGGGATGGGGTGTTGGTGCCCTCTTGAGGAAGAAGGAACAAAGCAGGGGGAAAAGAAAGTGGAAGGAAGCCATTGAAACCGAGGAAATGAATATTTAAGTAGCTCTGTGCAGGGAACAAGTCCATCTCAAAGCACAATTTGGGTCTGCCTAAGGTGTGGCCAACACACTTTTTTTGCATTTTTTTCCCAGCACAAACTCACTTACCTTGATATTTATAAGTAGAACCTGCTTTGCTCCTGCTTTTTACGTACAGTGTGTTTTCCAAGGTAATGCCGTTTAGATGAAGCCAGGCCTCCCTTGTTTTCAAGAAACTCACAGTCAATGTTTCTGATTATTAAATCCATACTGTCCCTCGGACAGAATATTTGCCATCCACTCCCTTCTAGCTATAGTTGAGGATCACAAATCTCAAAATGTGCTATTTTACCCTCATTCTCCATTTCAGACTCTGGCTTCATCTAACTACACACATTCCGTCATTTTACCCTTTCCTTTCCATTCAGTTCGGCCAAGCTCGTAACCGTTTTTCTTCCGATTCTTTGAACTCAGCCCAACTTTCTGCCCAATTCTGATTCCAGGAATGTGGCCTCTAAGAACCTTTCTTACACAGGACAAGTAATATGTTTAGTTAGCCTCTCCACCCACAACCCCCAAAATGTGAAATCCTCTTAAGAGTGTCCTTGAAAGAAAATGGACTAATAAACAATCTCAAAAATGGACAGACTTTCAAAGCATTTTACCTGATTCACTCCAGTGAAGTATAAACAACACGGTCTCTGGGGTTCCAATCTAATATTGCAGGATGAAATTTGCCTCTACCTGGACCCCTTAGCAAAATTGAATAGAGCCACCTGACCGTATATCTAGTTCATCCCTCACTTATTACTTTGGGACTGGTCGAGGTAAAGATGAACATCCGTTGGTTTCCAAGGGACAGTCTATTAGATCAGAGAACTAGTTTCAAAACTATGTGAACAGGGTTCTAACTTCGTCCTCTGCCATTTTCTAATTACATAATCTCAGTCCAGTTACTTAAGCTTTCTGGACCTCATCTTCTCATCTGTAAAATGGGATGGTCCAAGTGTCTTCCTGTGCTTGAACTGGGATCAGTCTTGTTGACAACAGGCCACAGCTATGTTTTGGCTATTTGCTCTATGATGATCATTCCTACATCTTGGAGCATACTGAATTTGCAAAACTACCTTGAGAAAAGCAGAGCTTAAACCATTCCACTTTGACAAAACAATATATGAAGTAAAAGAGGGGCACAAGGCTGTTTCAGTCAGTAGAGTATGAGACTCTAGATTTTGAGACTGTGAGTTCCAGCCCCACGTTGGGTGTAGAGATTACTTAGAAATACATAGGATGGCATAGGATGTCCTTCAGCTTTATTTTGAATTGTCACCAGGCCTCTGTCATGTTTTGCATCCTTGCTACTATAGAACAGCCTCTCACTCAGTGCCCCGAGTCAGAAGCTGTGACTCACTCCATCAGTGTCCATCTTCTTCGGTGTCAGAAGTGGGTCAATTCAAGGAAGAGAAACAGACTCTGTCATAACTTTGGTGCTTCTTCATAGACAAACTTTTTTCCTGAACTACTTGAGAAAGAATGGGTGTTTGGTGGGGAAGGAGGCAGGGACAGACTTGTACCTCTATTCAGAGCTTTGAAACACCTTCATCACTTGAGAGAGATCTCCACATGAGAAAGCTGAAAAACCAGGTAGTGTAACAATCTGATTATTATGTAATACGATCTTAAAAGTAAAGGGAATTTGGGGTGCCTGGATGGCTCAGTCAGTTGGGCGTCCAACTTTGGCTCAGGTCATGATCTCAGTTCTTGAGTTTGAGCCCAATGTCAGGCTCTGTGTGGACAGCTCAGAGCCTGGAACCCACTTCAGATTCTGTGTCTCCCTCTCTGCTCCTCCGCCACTCAATCACTCGTGTGCATGCTCTCCCCACACACTCTCTCTCTCTCTCTCTCTCTCTTTCTTTCTCTCAAAAATAAATATTAAAAATAGCTTAACAAAGTGAAAGGAGTTTGGGGGGATAAAAACCTTCTGTTCTCTGTCTCAAAATTCTGTCCTATAAAAAGAACTTTCTTATCAGTTTAGACCGGAAAGGCATGTGCCCCTTCTTCGGACCAAAAGCTCCTCTGAGACTTCCCTCACAGAGTAGCTCTGGGGATTAGACAACATAGTGGTTGTGAAGGGCTCAGCCGCCGGCCTGGGACAGACAGATCTGTCACTATTCCTGGTGATCACTACATTTTTTACTCCTTTGCAAATGTCTCAGACTGAACTTAGTCTGAGCTGACTTCCTGGGCCCCATGCTCACGCATGGGGAAGTGTCTGTCCCAGGACGGACTCTGCAGATGCCGCAGAGACAGGATGTTTGTAACTTTCTGTCCTTGTCTGGCCTTGTCCAGACTTAAATATTTCTCCTGTTCTCATTATGTGAAGCCCACCTCCATCCTGGTAGGACCTGTGTAGCATGGGCTCCAGCGGCCTGTTACTGAGAATTCTTTGAGACCTCTGCCATTTTCTACAGCCACGTTCTCTGTTTGTCTCTATTCTATGTAACGTTAGGCTCTTCCTCATAGGGCCAGAAGGAACATCTTTTTGAATGTGTCAGGATGGGGGCTTCTGGGTGGCCCAGTCAGATGAGTGTCCAACTCTTGATTTCAGCTCAGATCGTGATCCTAGGGTCATGGGATTGAGCCCCATATAGGGCTGGGCATGGAGCCTGCTTAAGATTCTCTCTCTCTCTCTCTCTCTCTCTCTCTCTCTCTCTCCTTCACCCTCTCCCTCTGATCCTCCCACCCCCCCCTCAAAAACAATTAAAAAATGATAAATGTGTGAGGATGCCCTTTCCCAATACTCTGCAAACACCTGGAGAATCATGCATGGTAGTTGTTATGTGTAAATTGATTATTTTATTAATGCAATTCAGGATTCTTAGAGAGTTTCTATAAGTAAGATTTTTTTTCTCTTGAATTAAGGCAAAGAAAAAATATTTCCAGAAGTCTACATGGATCTGCTTGAAATCTTATGGAGGTTGACAATGGCTGGGTTTGAATACAGCATAAAGCTTATTTCCCTCCTATTGTTATTTGTGAATGTATCTTTGTTCACTGGGCTTATTACTTGAAGGTTAGAAAAGACAATTTAGCTGATAACAAGAAACATCCAATTTTTCTATGCTTGACCCATCTCGGCACGTATTAGTCTACTGCAGATCTGACTCATCTTGAGGGTTCATATAACAATGTTTCAAAACAGTAGAGACCATGAAAAGGCTACTTGGGGATAGTCTTTTTCTGTAGCGGCGATACTTGAGACAGGTAGCCAGGAGGAGCCGGACAACCACTTTCCAGAATATTCCCCAGGGTCTAACCGCTCCATGTGTTTCTCATAAAACTCACAAAGGCAACAATTTTCTTTTGCTTCAAGTGCCTCATTTACCTCACATAGGCATCCTTTAGATTTAAAATGCAATCAAGTGTAATTGAAACTTTAGCTTTTGCAAATGTGTGTGAATAACATTGTTAGAAGGATGTGACAAGGTTAGGGCACGGTTTTGTTTCGTTTTTTAGAGGATCTAGTATTATTCTTTAGTCACCCCTCTGCTTCTAATGTGTTAAAAGCCAAAGATCCAATGTCTCAATTCACGCTGCAGAGTTGTCCACGCTGACTCAATTACTTTAATACTCAATTACTTCTTTTTTTTTTTTCAACATTTATTTATTTTTGGGACAGAGAGAGACAGAGCATGAATGGGGGAGGGGCAGAGAGAGAGGAAGACACAGAATCGGAAACAGGCTCCAGGCTCTGAGCCATCAGCCCAGAGCCTGACGCGGGGCTCGAACTCACGGACCGCGAGATCGTGACCTGGCTGAAGTCGGACGCTTAACCGACTGCGCCACCCAGGCGCCCCAATACTCAATTACTTCAATACTCAATTCCTATAATGTGGTCTCCTCATCACTTAAAAAAATGAGTAGTTGCCTGTATTCCATTCTGTGGAAATGGTTTTCACGATAAACCTTGTGTTTCTTGATGCTGGCTAACCAGAAGATGAAATTGGCTAAACACAATCCTTTAAATGCCATAAGTTACAGAGATTAACCAAAGCTAGAGAATCCTATTTTCATATTTTTTTAAACTGAGTTCCAAATAGATTGTTCAGTCTGCAGCCACAGACTCCAAAATATGAACTGAATGTGAAAACACTTTAACTTTCATGTTTTAATGATAAGAATGTGGTTGGCATTAATATTTGAACATTTCAGCATACCTAGTTCCGAAGCTATGTCATGGCAGGCTCAGAATCCATGGGCACACTATAAATAAAATCTTTCTATAAATATACTTTATGCCAAACTACCAGCAGAATACATTTTTCATCTTCTAAACAGATGGTAGAAGAGAAAAATCATGCATGTATATGATTAATCAAATGTGCTTTTGCTGATAGAATTTTCATTACCATTATCAGCATGGGTTTTGTGAAATTTCTGCATGTTAGGTTTTCTTTCGAGAATTAGTTTATTTAAGGAAACGATTAATATAAATGAAGATGCAAAGATGATAGGCCTTTTATGTGTTGGGTTTCTCTGAGCTCGAGTGGGCCTGAGACTTCCGTTTTTCTCTGGCAAAGACCTAGCCAGGCAGCCCTTTCAGGCCTACGGTTGGCCCACAGACTTAAGTTCTTACGTTCTTATTATCCCAGCCTCTACCCCAATCCCCCATGGACCATCTGTCAGAACTCCTATTCTGCTAAGAAGTTAGCCTTTATCAAAGGCCTTGCCCTCTCCGTGCTCATGACCAGTACGTGAGACACTGAAAACAAGGAAGCTACTTTACTGGGGGAAATGCCACGGCAAAAACTTCTGGGATATTATAAAATAGGACCCAGAGTGACTACCTTCTAGTCATTAAAGAATGGGGACTCCCCTCGATGTAGACCATCTGGGTTCAAAGCCAGCCAGTCACTATAGCAAAAGATAGTGGCTGCCCACCCCTATATCCACTCTTCTATTTCTCCTTGTGAAGAACACCACAATTTGTTATCTGGGCATATTACCTTCTAGAATCAAAATATTTCCTAAAGCTACTCTAGTGGCTAAGTGAAGCTATGGGACTAGACTGTGGCCTGGGGCTAAATTTGAGTTGGCAGCTTACGTTTTGCCTTTCTGCCTTTTATTTTGCTTCTGGATTGGTCTCTCTGTGTGTGTGTGTGTGTGTGTGTGTGTGTGTGTGTGTGTTATGGAACTCCAGCAACCATTTTAGACCATGAGATGGTCATGAGGATAGAAGTGACGTGCTCAGATGTTTAGAACTGGAGTCCCTGAAATCAATGAGGAACCACCATGTCAGCTCTGGTCTGCCTCTTGCTAGACCTCTTTTATATGGGGGAAAAAAAATGAAGAACTATATTATTGAACACACTGTCTGCAGACCTTTAGCAAATTGCTTAACCTCTCAACACCTTAACCTTTCACACCTATAAAATGGGGATAATAATAGCATCTACCTCAAAAGTTTATTGTGGGTGTTAAATTAGATGGTATAGGCAAATCCCTGAGGGTAGGGACCTGTGCATAATCTCTCCACAAACACAGACTATTGCTCTTATTAAGGATACCTGACATTTGATTACCTAACAGGCAGTTTTTACCATTGAAAAGTGACCTGGGAAGTTCCTCAGCATGTTATTTTTTAATTTTCTGAGGCATGAATTTTAATCATGCCCTCTGAGAGGGAATGAGTCATTTAGCAAGTCAGAGACCAGCATCCCCTCTCAGTACTGCTTTGTGTCCTCTGCTCATACAGTAACTCACTCATGGTATGACTATAACATTGTTTTCTCATGAAAACAACTCTGGGAAGAAAAAAAAACAAATTCAGTGCTAGTGACAGTAATAAATAAAATATTAAGAACCCTAATAAGCTAATAAAATGAAGTTCCCCAGTTAAAATATTGACATTTTGGCAACAGTTCTGAATTATGACGTGACTATACCCACCATACACTCCATGCAGAGGAAGCTAGGGACGATAGAGGTCATTTTAAATATGAGCATTTTCAAATGTCTCTCAATGTCTCATTCACAAATGTTCAGGACCTCCTGTTGCATATGATCCACAAGTAAAATCCACAGATAATAAAAGGATTAAAGTTAAAGAATTAAGGGGGACTGGAACCTACAGAATCACAACAGTGGACAGATCCTTTGTCTCAGAAGAGCTCCAAGGGTGAAGAAACTTTACTTTATTCATACCCATCTATTCCCCTCAAAAGACTTAAGGCTGTTTACAATAGAAGGCACAAGATTAGCAAAATCCTAGAGCTACTGAGACAAGAATGAAAGGGAGTAGCTGAGAAGGAAGAATAATTACTGATACAGTCTGGATCCTGGTCTAGAGATGTCACTTCCTGTGATTTCTCCTGGACCAGAGGGCATGCTTAGAGAAGGTCCACTTAGAGCAGAGGTAGGAGGGGCTGCTGTATTGGATCTCCCCTTTTGCCCCCCAGTGCCCTAGCAACACCCCCTCCACCCTGCTCCAGGCCCACAGAAGCTGACCTGTGCTTCCTGCCCGCAGCCTTCCTGCCTTCTGGTTTTTGGTTGGGTTAAGCCAGCGGTGACCTCTGGCACAAGACCAGACGAAGGGGAGAGATTGAGATCACAGTATTTATGTTAATTGTGTGCATCCCTACACCCAAGCTTATTACCCTTCTCATAACAGTCTGTTCTACACGCCTCCTTTCAGGTTCTCTAACCTTCTACCTTCCTTCAGAGTCTAAAGATGCCAGATTTAGCAAAGACAAATATAGAAAAGGGAGACAAATTTAAATTAAAAGTCAACTTTTTAAATATCTCATGCAATATTTGGGGGTCAAACTTCTAAGTGATTATTTTATTTATACGAAATTCAAATTTAACAAGGTATCCTGTATTTTAGCTGGCAACCCTACCCTAAGGTTCTTGTCAATTTCTAACCCTGGGTTCCTGCTGGCTTCACGATACCCTGCCCACGCCTTTGGAATGAGCCCCTTTATCTATAAGCCATCCTTGAACTATCTGATGGGAGTGTGCCATCTGTTTTCCTTCAGGATCCTGATACAGTCCTCAGACACTTTAATTTTTCCCTGTCAAGGTTATTTCCTCCGAATCCTCTCTCGTGTGTTATTTCTTTCAGGATATTTTCACAAGGGTTCTGTGGCAGACAACCCAATGAGATTGAAAGGAGATTCTTACTCCCCAGAAAATAGATGCTGCAGAGGTAGGAATGCTGGCATCTTCGTGTGAAACTTAAGGAGCTCAATTTAGATCCCTGCACTGTGTATCTTAGCTTGGCTTTCCCTGGAAGTAGAGCCCGAGACAAACGCTTGCTTGTAGGTATCGTATCTCTGAATGTGACCTCAGGGAGCAGGAGTGCAAGCAGGGAAAGCGAATGAGAGGGAGGAGAAGCCAAAGTGAGGAAGTCCTGTTGAATGGACTACAAGCAATTGGTGGTTGACCCATCAAAACCACATGAAGATCCTCATGAGTGTGACTCAGACCATCTATCTAGGGGCTCAGAGAGGGAAACACTTATCAGTGGAAACTGTTCCCTGTCCGGGAGTAAGAATTTCCTGTCCCCTTCAAGGTCCTTCTAGCCAGACTAAGAATCAGAGTGACGTGGGACAGATTGACAGGGAAAAATCAAATTCAATTTTGCGCATGGGGAATCCACACACACACATGGAAATTCCGAAGACAGTCAGGCAAAATGAGGTATATACATCATTCTGGATTAAGGAAAAAGGGGACCAAGATGTCTCCCATACCCAATGGAAGGCCAGTCTACTTTTACATGAAGGTGAGCTACAAATTTACCCAGAAAAGTGCTAAGACCTTAATGAAAATATTCAGAAGCTAATGCTACTGAAGAAGCACGTCCTTCCTAAGATGAACTTGTCAGAGGAGTTGCCAAAGTTAGCAGCAACCAGAGGTCAGACACTCAGATGTAGAATATGATTGGGTGAGCTTAATTCATTGAGAGGAGCCAAGCCAAACTCTTCTTTGAGACCTCTCTATATGCTAATGGTTATGACAGGCCATGGGTCTATTCACAGAAAGTCTCCAAATAGACATACGTGGGAAATTCATGCCTTCTCCAGCACAGCTGAAGTTAAGGGCAATTACTCCAATTTGGGCACAACCAGAATTTCATGACTTAGAGTCTCTGTTGGTCCTGAGTAGCAGAACTATTGCTTTGTATGGAAATTCAAGTGGTTTCTGCATGGAAACATGGCAGAGTTGATGCTTCTATGCCCTGATGGACATCTCGCTCCTCCCACACAGTCTTGCCTCTGTCTTTCCCTTTTTGGTGACAACGCCTCTGAAAAAGAAGCCATGAATTCATCTAAGTCATCACTGCTAGTCCTCCTTGACCCCAAACCACTCTCCATGGTCGAGTCTAAAAGACAAAGTACTGAGTAGGTAGGCGGAAAATTCAATGGTTAGGTATGGGTATAATTAAAGAGCATTACCAAGATAACCTAACTTATTCATAAATAACACTGTAATTCACAGGTCTGTCTGAAGGTGTGACAGCAGAAAACCCTCCTATTCTAAAGCTTAAAATATAACTGCTCCCCACATAGTGCCAGAATCAGGCTTCTAATAATACATCATGTAAGCTGTATGTTAGTTCAAATTATTATCATCATGGGGATAATTCAACTTTTCACTTTGTGGCAAATAAAGAAACCTAAGCAGTATTTTCAGTATTTTTCTTCTCCATGTGAAGCATAGTAGTGTGAAATACAACCAACAATAATGTAAAACTGTTCCTCTGCTCCTGATGGTGTAGCATTTCAAACTTCATTCTTACTTTTGTGTCTACAAAAAAATCCTTGAAAAATGATTGGAATTCACACTTTAAATTTTAAAAGAGGGGAGCATAAAGAACTGGGGCTTTAAAATATTTTGTTTTTCACATTCTTCCACCATTCAGAGCAGTTGGAAAATGTGTTAGTCATCAACCCACATGACTTTAAAGATTAAAAAAAAAATTAAGTCCATGCTTTATCTTAGACCCTGCTTCAGAGCACATTACCTTTTGACCTATCAATAGGATTATGCTCAAATCACACACAGTTTCACTTCAACTGTTGTAGTTAAGTAACAAGACTACAACAATTAAGACTGCATTTCATCTGCAGAAAATTGCAATTTGATCTCACCTTTCCTTTTCATCAATATGTCAACAACAGATTGCTCCTCCAAAAACCGCACATCTTATAAGGTGTTTGAATGAAGCATGAGTGGGGGCACCTGCATATCCTAAGGGCTAAATTATACCTTTGAGTGTGGTTGGCAATGTATATCATTTTAAGGCATCAAAGACATCATATTTCCTCCAAATGCTCTCAGGTCGTATATACTTTGCTGAGCAATCATGTAGGGGAAATATTCAGATTTTCTGGCTCCTTTATCATCTGTGCTGCTAATAAAGGCTTATTCTTTTATAAGCCTAGAGCTACGTAGTAATGAGAGTGGCAGTGAAATTTACCAAACTAAAAACTGAGGTGAAGGGGGAGAGATAGGAGTGACTTGTGAGTAAATTACTATCAGACAGAATTGGTGATACAGTAAAGGGTATTTTGATTCTTTAATAAAAAAGTGATGCAACCTGACAAGTGCTGAAGGGAATTTAAGCGATTGATGATGACTTGGTTTCTGCTCGATGAGGACAGAATGTTGAACTGAGAAGCAACACTTTCTCCACCAAAATGTCTGACTCCAGAGATCCAATCAGTCATTAGTATAGGCTGTGAAAGATGTGACCATGTGCCTTTCCTTCCTGCTCCATGATAACTTAGACCAACTTAGTTCCATGGTTCTTCCTCCTTCTTGGAGGACCAAGAAAGGACTGGCAAACAGGAATTTATTTGTGACTTCCAGCCTTAGCTACAATATGTACAGACTTTGGAAGTCATCACTACCGTTCTTATGAGAAGAAAATACTGTGAACATTGAAAATTGATGACTTTTCTCAGACTTATCAGGGAATTTAGGTTGCAGGGCACACTGCCACCCTAAAATCTGGAGAGATGGGGGCATCCAGAGACACAGCCAAGATCAGGTCAATCAGCCAAGAACAGAAGCTGCTGGAGCCACAAACTGGTAGGAACACTTAAATGGTAATTTTGGTGGATTGCTAGAAGCAGACTGTGGAGTAATGTGAGAGTGGGAAATTCCAGGGGTCAGAGTCTTAGAGGGGGCTCCCACCCCTTGATGGGCTTTCCTTCCAGGAAACCTACCCTACCAGAGTCTGATAATGAAGATCTAAGAAAGATCCCCTCTAGGCTTTGGGGAGGGAAATGGTCATTATTGTGAATGCATCAGAATCTTCTTTGTAACAAAGACCTACTCTCTAAGAGGAAAAAAGCGAAACAAAACTTTGCCAGAGCCTTATCCCAGCTGGGGGAAGGGCATTCCTTCCATTCCAGCCATCTCCAGCCTTTTTGTCTCATTTAAAGGAGGAAAAATACAAAGTCAACAGGGGTCAGAGCTTCAAGATTCAAATGGATTAGAAAGGAGTAAGATGCATGGGGCGCCTGGGTGGCCCAGTCGGTTAAGGGTCCGACTTCAGCCAGGTCATGATCTCGCGGTCCAATCTCGCGGTCCGTGAGTTCGAGCCCCGCGTCAGGCTCTGGGCTGATGGCTCAGAGCCTGGAGCCTGTTTCCGATTCTGTGTCTCCCTCTCTCTCTGCTCCTCCCCCGTTCATGCTCTGTCTCTCTCTGTCCCAAAAATAAATAAACGTTAAAAGAAAAAATTTAAAAAAAAGTAAGATGCAGGGAAATAAAAGCTATACTTCTGATAAAACACTTGTGAGGGTCACAGTTCCACAACAGTGCCCACTAAAAGCCTGAGATTTAATAAAAAGGTTTTCTTTTTACTTTTTTAAAAGTTTTTATTTAAATCCTAGTTAGTTAACATACAGTATACTATTAGCTTTAGATGTAGAATTTAGATTTATCACTTACATACAACACCAGGTGCTCATTACAAGTGCCCTCCTTAATCCCCATCACCCATTTAACCCTTGCTCCACGTACCACCCCTCTGGTAACCATCAGTTCTCTATAGTTATGAGTCTGTTTCTCGGTTTGCCTCTTTTCCCCCTCTGCTTTTTTGTTTTGTTTCTTAAATTCCACAAATGAGTGAAATCATGTAGTATTTATCTTTCTGACTTACTTTGCTTAGCATAATACTCTCTAGATCTATCCATATCATTGTAAATAGCAAGGTTTCACTTTTTTATGGTTAAGTAATATTCCATTATATATGTATACATATACCCATACACACACACACATACACACACACACACCACGTCTTCTTTATCCATTTAGCAGCCGATGGCCATTTGGGCTCTTTCCATAGTGTGGTTATTGTTGATAATGCTGCCATAAACTTTGGGGTGCATGTATCCCTTCAAATGAGTATCCTTTGGGAAATACTTATAGAGAAATTTGCTGAATTGTAGGGTAGTTCTATTTTTGACTTTTTGAGGGCCCTCCATACAATTTTCCAGAGTGGCTGCCCCAGCTTGTATGCCCACCAACAGTGCAAGAGTGTTCCCCTTTCTCGACATCCTCGCCAACGCTTGTTTCCTGTGTTGTTAATTTTAGCCATTCTGACTGGTGTCAGATACTACCTGACATCACATCTCATTGTAGTCTTGATTTGTATTTCCCTTTTGATAAATGATGTTGAGCATGTTTCCATGTGTCTGTTAGCCTTCTGTATGTCTTCTTTGGAAAAAAGTCCATTCATGTCTTTTGCCCATTTTTTAACTGGATTATTTGGTTTTTGGCTATTAAGTTTTATAAGGTTTTCATATATCTTGGATACTAACCCTTTATCAGATATATCATTTGCAAATATTTTCTCCCATTCCATAGTTTGCCTTTTAGTTTTGTTGATTATTTCCTTTGCTCTGCCAAAGCTTTTTATTTTAATGAAGTCCTAATACTTCATTTTTGCTTTTGTTTCCCTTGCCTCAGGACATATATCTAATAAGTTTACCAATGTCAAAGAGGTTACTGCCTGTGTTCTCCTCTAGGATTTTGATGGATTCCTGTCTCCCATTTAAATCTTTGATCCATTTTGAATTTCTTACTGTGTATGATGTAAGAAGGTGGTACAGTTTCATTCTTTTACATGTTGCTCTCCAGTTTTCCTGACACCATTTATTGAAGAGACTCTTTTTTCCACTGAATATTCTTTCCTGCTTTGAAGTTTTAGTTGACCATATAGTTGTGGGTCCATTTCTGGATTTTCTATTCTGTTTCATTGATCTATGAGTCTGTTTTTGTGCCAGTACCATACTGTTTTGGTTACTACAGCTTTGTAATTAGAAGGTTATAGAACACTCCCCATCTCCCGCATCTCCCGCATCTTGACACTGCACCAGTATTTCAATGGTGGATAGTAGCTGAAGGAGTTTTAAGACACAGATTCTTCCTGAAGAATACTTAAGGAATCCCAAAGTACCTAGTCCTGGAGAAGGCTTATAGTCTCATAGACCCTGATTCCTATCGCAGCAGCAGATGCCATGGCATCTACCATCATGTGGTTCCGTAGGAGGGCTTGACACCTAGAATGTACCACTGCAGTAAGTCATTATAGAGAGGGAAAGCAGAGCCATGCCTGACCATCTAGCCCATGTCTAGTCTCCGGTAAGCCTGGGGTTTCCTGGGCACAGGGGTTTTGGGGGCACAAATTTGTTTGCCGTCTTATATCACTGACAGAACACTCCATGATGTTAGTGGACTTGCTAGATGAGTCACTGAAGAATCTTCTTCCCCTACTTGTTAGAGCTCAACATTAGTCTCAGGAGATGCCAGCTTAAAGCTAACCGATCTTATGCCATACATGTGATTCAATTGATCTAGATTGCTGACCTCAGCAGCCCAAACTTGTTCATAATGGTAGGTTCTAAAGACCTCTTTCTAGATTTGCATGAGTGAGATGCTATAGGTTTAGCACAAAATGCTGAATTTGCAAATGCTATCAATTTGCAAATGTATAATAGGTAGAGCAGTTACCTGACTTGATGTATCAAGTCTGGCAATAAGTGGTAACCTTGGTCGTCTCAGCTTGAAAAAGATACTATTAAGATCCTTCATACAATCTTTTAGAAGATGCTTTTAGGCTGCATATGCACAATAGCCAATTCTACTTGTCAAGCTTCTCTCAGTTTCAAGCAATAGAAACTCAATTCAAAATAGCTTAAAGACAAAGGGGGATTTATTATTGGCTTATGTAATAACTTATGGAAGTTGGGGATAGAAATTTTTTCAGGAATAACTAGGACTTAAATGCAGTCATTAGTCTAGCCTATCTATCTCTTATTTCTCTTTCTCCCTCTCTCTTGCCCTTGTTCCTCTAAGTTAGTCTAATTCTCTTTTTATAGATATTCTCCCTTAATTTGGTGATTAAAAGTAGTCACCATAACCCCAGTCCTAGAACATTCTGGTACAGAATCCCAACAGAAAGATCAAGTTAATTTTTCCCAGAATCCAAATAACAATCTTAGACAAGGACTCTGACTGACTTGCTTGGTCATGTACCTACTCCTTGGACCAATCACTACTTCTAGAAGGAGTACAATGACTGTCCATCCATGTGGCCAGAGAGTACTGTGACCAATAACTCCATTATCACCCCCAAGGAAGGGGAACTATTGCTTTCCCCAAGAAAAGAAGAGGAGTTGTTTATATAAAGAGTGAAGACAGGGGCGCCTGCATGGCTCAGTTGGTTAAGTGTCCAACTTTGGCTCAGGTCATGATCTCTCCTCTCATGAGCTCGAGCCCTGCATTGGCCTCTGTGCTGATAGCTCAAAGCCTGGAGCCTGATTCAGATTCTGTCTCCCTCTCTCTCTGCCCTCCCCACTTGTGCACTCATGCTCTTTCTCTCTCTCTCCCTCCCTCTCTCTCTCTCTCAAATATAAATAAAAACATTTTAAATTTCTTTAAAAAAAAAGAGTGAAGACAACCTTGATGACACAAACAACAGATGCTTACTATATTCTACCCCCTTGATTTCCTATCATACACATTTAATCTCAATATAATACATATTATTCCAAAGGTATACCCACCTGAGAATCTGACCACCTTCACCCTAAAGATAGGCAACCCAAAACCACACCCTAGTCCAGCATCTTGGAATCACATACATTACCCTGACTAGGTCCAGATATAACTTCTCACAACAGTGGAGCCTAGGGCTAACTGATAAAGTCAACCATCTTCAACATACCCAATATAAAATAGTAGAGACAGAATAGCAATAGAAATTCCCATTTGATAAGTAGAGAAGAGGAAAGGATATAAATGCTGGGTGCCATATCCTGCGTGATAGAAATCATAAGAACATATCTCCCTAAGGCTAGAGAGGTTCTGTGGGAAGGCAATCCCATCCCTAGTCTGGTTTACAAGGAGGCTTTCCCTTGGACATTGAATTCCAAGGCTGTCTCGGAGAGGAGAGGAGAGGAGTATTCTGGGGTCTCATAAGCAAATCAATTCCCAAAGCATGGTTATAGAGGGCCTGGGAATTGCCTTAGGAGTAGAGCCAACCAGGTCCCTTTTTAGATCTGGAGTTTCTCAGAGAATAACTCCTTAAAACTCTAGTAAGCTGTTAATGGAATCAATTCTGGAAAACTCCATTAGCTCAGAACCAATGCCAGAAATCTTGGCTAGTAATAATTTGTACATCGTAATCCTGACTTTCAGTTTCTGTATCTTAGCAACAAGCCTTGGTACTCTGCCCATGCTCCCAGCTCTCTTTGTTAGGTGTCCATCTTGGTCTCTGTTGTAGAACTATATGAGACAATAAATTGGGGTGATGAGGCAAAGTTAATCTATCCCTAGCCAGCAGGCCGTATCCCATTGGATGAAGCCCCAGTATAGGAGTAATTATTACCTTTATTTAGCAAGAGTAACACAGAGCCAATAGTATTTAGGAGAGGTTCCCATATTCTCTGGCCTTTCCCTAGTTTCAATACGATCTTCTTCCTTCCTTACACTAAACTGAGAATAAGACAGATATTTTAGTACTTGCAAGTTCACAAAGACATGATTATCTGACCTTCAGTGTTCTTGGTATTCTGACTATCAACAGATACTTATTAGGTTCTCTCTGCCTTCAACTCCTCGACCTGTCCCTTTCTTTCAGGGCAATAGTGAAGATGGCAAAAGTAACCAACACCCTCAATAATTCTGATATTTCTCTAGCGGATCCCCTGAGGCTCCAGGCTTGAGGTTCATGGTCTGAGTCCTAAAATCTCAAAGATGATAAGGAGCCAGCTGTTCAGCTAGTGCATAGCAAAGATTTGATCTTCCCATTTGGAGATGAAAGACTTACCATAGTCCCCTATTTCACCTCAACTCCTGTAGTTCCACATTGTGGGGTCTGTCATTGGCAATGCCCTCCTTCTAGGTGCCAGCTTCCATGTTGGCCAAACCCCTTTTGCTTGCAAATGACAGAAATCTAATGCAAGCTACCTTTTATTTTTTTTTATTTTTTATTTATTTTTTATTTTTTTTTCAATGTTTTATTTATTTTTGGGACAGAGAGAGACAGAGCATGAACGGGGGAGGGGCAGAGAGAGAGGGAGACACAGAATCGGAAACAGGCTCCAGGCTCTGAGCCATCAGCCCAGAGCCCGACGCAGGGCTCGAACTCCCGGACCGCGAGATCATGACCTGGCTGAAGTCGGACGCTTAACCGACTGCGCCGCCCAGGCGCCCCCAAGCTACCTTTTAAAAAGCAGGTGTGGTGGTGGGGGGAGGCAATTTGTTAGCTCAGATAACATGGGTCAAGGAATCAGATCTGGGAACAGTGAAGTTCTCACATCTCCACCTCTCAGCTCTGCTTCCCTTTGAGAGTTGGTCTCATTCCCTCCTGGAAGAGGGCCTCCCCCTGTGTGATGGGGACACCAAACCTTGGAAACCCAAACCTACAGTGTTCAGGAGCAGGTATCTCAGCAGAATGAGAATCACCTTTCTCATAGTATCCAGTTATCTGTCCCATGAAAGGTCTCTGGTCGACCCTGACTAGTCATCTACCCAACTCATAAACTCATGACTGTTTCCAGATGAGTCTCCAATAAGATGGAAAGCCTGAGTTATAAACCCTCCCTATGGCTGGCTGTTGGGTGAAAGGACAGGAGTTTGTGACTGGAAGCCTCCTACCACTGCACTGAATGGGGTGGAACAGTCCTCCACCTCTCCCATCACTAGAATAAGTAGGGAGGGAATATAGGGAAGACAAGAATGACACGGACTCCACTACACTGACTTCCCTGCCTCCCCGGGTCTGAGAATCCTAAACTCACACATAAACTGCCTTGATGGAGAACCTGAAGGGTCCACAAAGTATACCAGTTAATTTGTTTAAAAACCACCAAAATAAAAAATGGCTATGTTATTCACAAAGATATCTAATGCAGATATTTACACTTGCAGCCTGCAGTGAGAGTGACACCTCAGGACACCAGAGCAGGACCTGAGAGTGTCTGGACATACTTCCACCGTGCCTCTTGTGCTTTTCAGAGGTGGCCTTCTCTCTTCATGCCATGTTGGCTAAACACAGGGACTACATGTTGAGCCTTGCACCCCAGCTTGCTTTTGGAGTACCCTCGGAACTATGATGTCTAGGGTCTGATGTTCTGGTTATGTTTGAGGGGCCAAAGTTCAGGAGACTTGGCCAGGTTAGTTTCTGTGGGAAAGACTGCATTGAGCAGAATATCACAGTAGAGGCCAGAGGGATAGATTTTATTACAGCAGAAGACACTCAAAGGTTGTAGCAGGGAACATGGCACTGACTACCAGATCCAGAAGGGAGCTGGGAGGTGACAAGAGGTGGATCAGGACAAGTGGTTCAGGACTAAGGATGTGAATGACACTACAGTCTTGAGACTTGCTTTCATGAGATTGTTGAAAACTCCTGGGGAGGTTAGGCTTGAAGCTAAAAGGATCTGGAGGTAAAAGTAGGACAATGGATTATGCATTAAAGCCATTTTCTAAGTGCCCAGTTGTTTTACACTATAAGGTTTATTTTATGCATATTTTATAGATTGTGACCTTCAAATGAAGAAAATGTATCTTGCATAATGGTCTAGGATATTTTTGCCTCAAGGCTATTATATTTATTTTTATATTATTGACTTTCTAAATTTCACAGCTGTAATTGTTTTTAGAACACAGGGAGCTTTATAAAGCAATGAATTCAGTAGTTTTTACACTAATTTGTTGGGGTTTTTTAATCACTCTTTTTTGTCCTCCAAATAAAATCTCACAAGAAATTCCAATCTCTAAGATGGTGTCATTCGTTCAACAAATATTTATGTTCCTGACACTGGGCTAAATGCTGAAAAAGGGGCAGGAATCAAACTCTGCTCCCAGTGGAGCCTGGAGGGTCTTAGGAGCCCCTCCCAATATCTCTTCTGAGGCTGTCACCTTCTGTCACAGCCTTGGGGTACCCCTGAGGGTCTGGACATAATTCACAGATCCCTAGCTAGGCTCACTCCCTCACTCAGAATGAGGACACTGAGGTCAGAGGGTAAACCATTCATTTTACATTTTATATCTTAAATACTAGCATCTTATAACTTAAGTATCAAAAAGTTTAATTTCATCTGTTACTTTTGTCTTACTTTAGATCAGAAAGAACATCACCAGTTGCCTGCCTTCCCCTTTAAAAACAAAAACAAAACATTTCCTCTTACATCTGCCTTCAGAGTTCTTTTGAGTGGAAGAGCACGACTTTTTTTTCTTATTTGGTACTCACTTTATACTGTCATTTTGCTTTTTAAAGGATATCTTATGTAGGAGGATGAGAGTAGAGTTGAGTTGACAGAATTAAAGCAAATAATGGTCCCAGTGGTAAAGCAGAAGGCTTGGTGTGGAAGAGTAGGAGGTGCAGAAATGTGATTATGATAAAATTGCCAGGAAAAGAAAGCCTCTAAGTGGAAGGTCAAAAGAAGAAAAGGCCACTCACTGAGGATTCTACGTGGATAACTGGACTGTCCTCTAGGAAGAACACTATAAATGAGGGTAAGTTGTATCATAAAGACATTTTCATAGGAGCCCATTTTCTTCATGGACAGTCTCTTGTCTTTGTTGCCTTTGTGATCAAAGAACCACAATCACTGGTCAAACTTGAAGAATCCATGACATTGAAATGGAATATGATGTAATTCAAAACACGGTGTCTGAGCACATACCATGTGGCAGATACCATGACACGCTCTCAGGGCCTAAAGGACTAAGAGTTCTACCCCAGGAGCACTCTATCCAGAGAGGGAGAAAGACGCATAAGCAAGTAAATAGAACGTTGATTCATTCATTGATCAGTGTGTACTCCGTGCTTACTCTGAGCCAGGCGCTGGGCTGGGCAACTGAAAATTCAGGCCAACAGCAATAGGAACATTTGTTCAACTCTGGGCATGTGTGGTATGCAGGGGAGGCGGACAATCAAATAATCACAGAAGCAGTTGTAGAATTGTGTCTTTTACAGGGCTATGAAGGTGAGGCCCAGGGAGCTCAAGAGCCTGAAATGGCACATGTGATCTAGTAAGAGAACTCAGGGAAGTCTCACTCCAACTGAGATCTGAAAGAAGACCAGAGATTGACTAGGCCAAGTGAAGAGTCTTCCAGGATCCCCACTCTAGGTCGGGGAGCCATGGAAGGGAGCTGGGTGCAAAATTGGTGAGGTGGGTTGGAATCTAGGCAGGAACTTGTAAGCCACACAGTGGGGTTTTAAGAGTAATTAAATATAATAATTTATATTTAAATTAAAATTTAAAATTTTAATTTAAAATTAAAAAAAGAGTAATGAAATATAAATCCTTTATAAAAGTTCTATGTAAGAAGTGTTATGGGAGGAAAGAGGAAGTAATTAATTCTTCCTGAGAAGTGGGAAAGTCTGAAAACGAAAGACATTGGAGCTGGGCCTTGTCAGATGAGTAGATATTTTTCTAGGTTGTAAACTGGGTAAAGCCACCCCAGATGACGCCAATGGTACAATTAGGAAACATGGGGCAGGACAGGTGATAATCTGGTTGAGTCAGCAAGTGGTTCGGGAGGCTTGGGGGTTGCTGAAGGAAGAGTTAGAAATGATGTCAATAAACCAAACTTGTAAAGTTGAGGCATATATCAAAAATGTGGAAGAGAGAAGGAGGAATGCATAATGACGGGAAAGACAGAGCCAGCTGGCCCAAAGAAGCATTGAACTGGAGTCCTATTGTTTTCTTTATTCCTGCTAAGAATTGTCTTCTCTCCCCTCTCTAAGAAGCCAGGTAGACACAATTGCCAGTACTATCAGAATTAGGCTGTGGCTCTGGGCCAAGGGGTCCTCAGAATGCCAACTTCCCAGCAAGTTACATTCTCCTTTCTGTACCCCACAGCCATTTTTTAGACCCTTTGCCTTGATCCCAATATTTGGCTGGCCATATTCCTTACCTAGGGTTTTCTTGATCCCATGTCATATGGTCTCTGCCTTTTTACTTTCATTTTTAAGTTTCCCATTCTGTTTTGTTTTTTTTTTTTTTTTACCTTCCTCTGGCTTGACTTCCCAAGCTCCTTGCCTATCATTTTCTCACTGCCAAATCTGACTTCTTTAGACCGTTGGGGCCTGTGAGTACTTATGGGTCCTTTCAATGCCCTCTCCACTACTTCCCCTGCCAATTTCCCAACTTGGTTCATTCTAGTCAATTTTCTCTTTTGCCACAAGGACCCTGCCATCTGCTGCCATGCTAGAACCCACCTAAAATAAAAGCCACCTCAGATTCTTAGGACTTTCCAGAAATTCCACTGCTACCCCATTCAACTCTGCACTTTGAACAACCCAAGGGAATGTAGCATCTGAAATATTTCGAAAATGAATTGCCACCATACAGCAGTCTCCCCAGCACGCAGTTAATGACTAAATCAAACAGAAAGGTGATGCTGGCATATATTTCTCTGCATCAGCTTCATGATTCTCAGAAACTGAGTTAAGTTGAATACTTTCTTTTTAAACTAAAATGGGGCCCTGTTAGGGTTTACTGAAGTAAAGTAAGTAACGTGCTTAGTTCAATGACTAACATACAGCCAATTCTCATTGAAGGATTGCTACTACTAAATATTTTGGCAGTAAAGATATATACTCACATAACTTTTACTTCATATTTTCCTGGAATTAGATTGCACAGCACCTGGCTAGTACACTGAACAAGGCATAGAAGACTGAGATCACAAGTCAGCAAACTTTTTTTTCAAGGGCCAGATGGTATCTTAGGCTGTGCAGACAACATGCTTTCTGTCACAACTACTCAATGTTGCCTTTGTAGAGTGAAATCAGCCATAGGAAATAGTAAACAAATGGGTGTGGCTGTGTTCCAATAAAACATGATAAACAAGCAGGTGACAGGACAGTGAACCACAGTTTGACCTCTGATGTACATGGTTGTCCGTGATACAATAGACTAAGGAATTAATGAATTTATTAATTACAAATGGTCACTGACAATCTACTAAGCTGGATGCTGGGCATACAGTGGTAAGACAAAGAAATACGGTTTCTGCTCCACAGAGGTAAGTGGAGGAGATGGGCATTAATCAAATTAGCACACATATAAATAAAAGTTACAAATGGATTAGAGCTTTGAAGTAAAGGTATGGTGTTCTTAGACTATTTGACAAAGAGACCTTTGTTGTTTGTTCCTATATTGGTGGGGATTAGTTAGAAAACTTTCTGTGAGAAAATGTTGCTTGAGCTGAGATCTGAAATATGAGAATAAGCTAACAGGCTGAGGAAGTTTGGGAAGGTTTACCAGGCAGAAGACCCAATGAGTGCAAAGCCCTCTGATGGAAGGAAACCTAGAATATCCAAAGGATCGAGATAAGACTGGGATAGCCAAAGTACATGTGACATAGAAATACCTGGTGTAAGACATGACTAGGGAGCTTTGATGAGGATTATGGTCTTTAGTCTGAAAGCAAGGGCAAGCCCACGACCAGCTCTAAAGTGTGATTGAATTTGCATACTGAAAAGAAATATCCCTTCAGCTAAGATATGGAGAATGGAGTGGAGGGAGACATACAACACTGTAATGTGAGAAATTTCCAGTTAGGGCTAGGTTATTCTTTTGAAAGAGGGAGCATGGGTGGTTTGATGATTTGCAAGTAAGAATTGCTTTTTTGCATCATGGAAAAGTCATTTGAACTCTTTCTGGTCTGTGGAAAATGAAGCAGAAAAAAATGAGTGTGTGTATTTCATCAAATACTTTTTATCTTAATGTTTCTCTTTCAGCAGCAAAATGCAGAAGAATTTGCATAAAAGTTTACTCAAACACAGTTCTGGTGACCTACTGACTCAACTTGTTTTTCAGCTTGAGATATTTTCCACACATGAAACATTTTAGCTCAGATAACAGACAGGTTGTAATAAAACATCTTGTCTGAACAAGATATAATATCATTAGTCAAACGTGTTGGAAGTAAATTAAGTGTTTTCAAAGATTAAAAACTGATAATCTAGCTGTTGGTTCGGTTACCCATAAATTGAGCTTAAAAATAATAATTAAAAATAATAACAATAACTTTTTAGGCTCCTTAGATTACCCATCTTCCATCTAATGGTACCAAGAACTTACAAAGTTTAAAATAGTTCTCATCCAGGAAGATTTGCCCCCTAGGGGAAATTTGACAATGTCTGAAGTCATTTTTGGTTGTCACAGATAGGAAGGGGGGGGGGGGGAGGTTGCTACTGGTATCTAGTGTGGAGGGGCCAGGGATGCTGTTAACATCCTACCATACACACAACAGACTTACCCCCAGCAAAGAATTATCCAAACCACAATGTTAATAGCATTAATGGGGTGTAGAAACCCTGGTCTGGAACAATGTTAACCCACAAATTTCCTTCAGCTCTGTTCCAGGTGATGCTATGAAGTCCTTCTTTCTTTTCTGTGGTGGTAGTGGTGGTATTTATTTTCTTTTTACTTTTTTTACTTTCTTTACTTTCTTTCTCCCCCCCACACCTTTCTTCTTTCCTTCCTCTCCTTCTCCCCCTTCTTCCTCCTCCTCCTTTGTCTTTGCTGACTCACCTAGTTTCTAAAATCTGAAATGAGATTCTTCAGTTTTTGCAGAAGACTTGAAATATCTCATGGACGCAGGTCACTTCCACCCTGGTATATCTTGAAGTCTAAATGATTGACTCATACAGTGACATCATCTCTCACTAGGACTCGCTCATCTCCCTGCATTCTGTCCCTTCTCCTCCACCAACTAGCCTTTTAAACATGCAGCTTAATCTTGTCAATCTCCTGTTTATACAATATATATATAAACCTTCAATGACTTCCCAAGAGAAATTTTCAATTTTTTAAATGTCATCTTGTGGCACTCCTACTCTTCACTCTGCCATGCTGGATTCTTAGTCTTGAGTATGCTGTGCTCCAGTCTGTTTCACAGACCCTTCCCTCTGTCTGGAATGCTGTTCCCTTTATTTCCTTACCTATCGCCTACTTATTTTCAAGTCGCACCTTAATCATAATTTCTCAAAGAAACATTCCCTGACTCCAAGACTAGGTACGCAGCATCAGAACACTTGAGAATATTTAATTATTTTTTACCTTTGCTTAATGTTAATGTTGGCCTCCACCAGACTATAAAGCAAACCATGAGTGGGTGTTCAAAAAGAACCTTGCATTTTAGCCTGTTCCAAAGACTTTTGATCTTTTTTTTTTTTTTTTTTTTTTTTTTTGTAACCACTTGTCATGGAGCTAATGCTCTCTCTAAGAAAATAGTGGACTTGGGCAAAATTTGCAAACAATCCTGGCATCTTAACTGTAGCATCACACAATAAGCCACATTTATACATTCCAGTACAAAGTCCTTCTGCCTCTAATATTAGCCTGGCTAACTGTACTAGACAACTTTCATAACCCATCTTGTGTTCTTCTGGACCACTTTAGCCATTGTGGCAGCAACCAATTGGTGTAACCTTACCGTAGTTATTCCTATAACTCTAGCTTTTAGCCCTGGGACCATTGTATCATGGTACACCTGGGGAAACCTGCCTGGACTCATGTATGTGCAGCTTTAAGGTACAAAGGATTTAGCACTCTGTAGGGCAATTCTTGGTTAATGGTTGATATTGCTAGTGTTCTACCAGTCCCACTGTCTTAAGCAGACTATTCTGGAAATACATTCTAAGTCATCTTTAGAAGGTCCTGGCTGGATCAAACTTTAGCTGTTTACGGTGATGGTCAAGCCAATAGTGTATCCCTGAATAGGTTTTCCCTTTTATCCTCTTAATCCATCACTAATGCTCTCTGGGACCACTTCCAAAATAAACTACATGTACGTAAACCCTTGTCTTGTGCTCTCATCCTGTGGGGAGCTCAGTCTAAGACAATTACATTGTATTTTGAGGGAGTCATGTGGGGGAAGCTATTTAATCGCACAGAAAATGAATCCACTTTGCTCCAGAAATTCTGGATCCATCTGTGATAGAAACTAAATAATGGTCCCTCAAATCTATCCTAGTCTCCAGAACCTGTGAATATGTTACCTTAACACTACCAAAGGAACTTTGCAGATGTGACTAAAATAAGGATCTTGACCTAGGGAAATTATCTTGGACTATCCAGGTGGCTACTAAATGTAATCACAAGTCCTTCTAAAAGAGGCAGGAGAGTCCGAGTCGGAGAGGTCCTGTGCTGTTGGAAACAGAGATTAGAGTAAGGCACTTTGAAGATGGAGAAAGGCACCACAAGCCAAGGAATACAAGTAGCCACCAGAAATTGGAAAAAGCAAGGAAATGGATTCTCCCCTATAGTCTACAGAAGGAAGTGTGATTTTAGCTGAGTAAAACTGGCTTCAGACTTCTGACTGCCATAAACCTGAGAGAATAAATTTATATTAAGCCACTAACTTTCTGGTATTTTCCTCTTATTACTATAACAAACAGTCTACCTCTTTGACCATGATACAGTTAATAAAAATAATAGTAGCTGCTAATATTTATTAAGCCCAGTGCTTACTGTGAGTCAGGTTCTGTGCTAGCCACTTATTCTCCATTCTTACCTAATTTTTACAACAACCTTAAAAGGTTAGTACCTCTACTATCTATTCATCGGGGTCAATACCATCCTATGGTACTCCAGACCCATCTCTTTCCTTCTCTGCCCTAGGAGGCGGGTCCACACTGACTGCCTCAACTGGCTTCCTAGATCTCTTGCTTCTAGTTAAGTTTGGCCAGTTGGAGGCAAAAGCAGGAGATATGGAGGGTGGGTGGGCAGCGAGGTCTCCAGCTCTCTTTCTCCAAGGTTATTATAGTTAACTGCATCACTCTCCTAAGATCACCGATCAGGTCAGATAACTTCTGCATACAGCTTGCTTGCAGGGTCTTGCTCTTACTACTTCTAGGAATTTTCCCATTACTTGTTGCATTTCCTGAATCCTGCCCATACTTCTGTGGATAAACTTTGACTAAACATTCCTTAAATCACTCAGTTCACATGTCCTGATTTCTTCCAGGACCCTGCCCAATATTCTCCATTTTACAGCTAAAGAAACTGAGGTTCAGAGTGGTAAGGTAGTTTATACATTTCATCCAAATATAACACAACCAAAACATCAGATGACTAGCAGAGGGTTCGTCTGCTTTTGCTGTGGTAGGGAGCATTGCTGATGTCCTCCCAAGCTTAAAATGAAACAAAATCATTGTTAACGATGGGTCTGTTGATCACATGAACATTTACTCTGTCTGCATTTTTATCAGGCTATCTCCTTTAACTATTGTGTTCTCATTTTGTTGGTGCACCATTGGGTATTTTTTAATATATGTAAATTTTGTGAAAATGATTTTCTATCTTGTTTTGATCATCTTGACACCACATTTTCCTGTTACACAAACATTTTAGAGTGTGGTTTGTCCTCAAAGACCATGCCAACTGAGAGGAAATGTTTCTGTGAGTTTCTGTGAGTTATATGTAGCCATTTTTTGATGAAGTCTGCAATTTTAACAGCTGTGTCCTAAATTAAGAAGAAGATGGGCATTTCTCCAGAGATGAACTAATTCATAAAGAACCCATCTTGCACATAACATAAAACTTTAATAATTCGGCCCTACTGAGGGGCTGGCCAATCTGAAACATGTTGTCTAAAGAAATGCAGTTTGATGGCTTTGAAATACAAACAAGAACTCGAACTAGGTAAATAGAATGTAGCCAAGCACAGTTCTTAGGAAATCTGCTTGAATGAATAGCTAAGAAAGATTTATAATTGGTGTATCAATTATTTCTATGGGAGTGGATGTTTTTATGATGCTTGAGGGTACTTAAAAAGTTTGTTCTCATAAGTAATTTAAACATTCCTCTTGAAATACTGTTTGCACTATTAATTTATTTAGCAAATTAATCACAGAATCATAACATTTTAGAGCTGGAAGAGGGTTCAGAGAAAATCCAGTGCAACTTCCCTTTTGCAAACAGTTTCTTGGATCATTCTTAGCTCCATGCTTACAGTACAAGGGCCAGACCTCTACACCCAGTCCCAGTCCAGCTCTGACTCCTGAGGCATTGGCCTAAAGCCAAGGTCCAGCATAACCAGCTGTTTCTTGCTTGCAAAGGGAGAACAAAACATGTCATAACTAAGGTTACACAAACATAGCCTTTGTTCTACTCTGGTCCTTGCTATCCTTTCTGCGAGTCACATACCTTCCCAGTCATTTCCGCTATGGAAGGCTGAGAGGAGGATCAACTTCTGTGTCTTGCTTTACTAATCTTCCAATCCCTCTCTAGCCCCCTGGAATCCCATCCTCCAAAATGGCTATTGTCAAGGTCATTAATAACAGAGCTCAAGACTCTGTGACTTGACCATTCTTTGGTAGCATTTGGAATGGTCAATGCCTCCTTTCTTGAAACTCTTTCTTCCTTTAGTTTCTATTATAGTTGCTCCCTCCTGATTCACCCCTACCATGCTGAACCTTCCTTCCTAGTACCTCATGTTGGAGTTTGTTATCACCTTCTCTTCTCGTTCTATAGTTCTTCATGGGAAATCCTACCACTTTCTTGATTATCTCTGGGTTATTTACACTCAGATTTACATCCCTGGCCCAGATATTTGACCCAAGCTCCTAATTTCCTACAGGACACCTTCTGAATTTCCACAAGTTATCCAAATTCATCATATCCAAAACAGAGCTATTATTCCTCCCAAATGTGTTCCATATTTTGGTTTTCCTCTCTGTGCATAACAGTATTATTCATATAAGTGCCTAAGCCAGAAATATGGAAGTTACTAGATCAGTCCATCAATGTTTCCTGTTCCCAAGATAAAATTCAAACTTCTTAGTGTAACATGTAGGATGGCCGGTGAGATCTGGTCACTACTTGCTGCAACACCTTCATCTTTTATAAATCCCCATCAGTCCCCACATCCGCTCTAGATAGACTGCCCTTCTCATCACCCTCTGACAAACACTTACTCATAGTCCAAGACTCAGTTCAAGCATTATCTCCTCTATAAAGCTTTTTCGCACCAATTTCTCCGTCTCTGGAACACTCAATCATTCCCTGTGCACCCCTCTACGACACTTAGCTATGTGTAGTCCTAAAATAAGTTTCTGACCAAGGCTGTCACTGGGAATACAAAGAAAGTTCCAAGTCACAGAGAAGAAGCAGTAGTGTTGAGGAGATTAAAATTGTCTCAAATAGGATACACTAACCAGTTTTAAAACTAGGAGATGTTTCAGAATTTTTCCTTCCCTGATAATTTTTTTTAAGAGAGAGAGAGAGTGGAGGGGGGGGGAAGAGGAGCAGGGGGAGAGAGAGAGAGAGACGGAGAGACTCTTGAACAGGCTCTACATTTAACACAGCCCAATGGGCTCAATCCCATGACCCCGGGATCATGAACTAAGCCAAAATCGAGAGTCAAACTCAACAGACTGAGCCACCCAGGTATAACCTCCTTCCTTGATACTTCTTTGTGCAAAGATGCTTTCCTGAAAGTGAAATGGCTCTATGGCTCTGTTTACATAATTTTGTGGGTTGTGTTTTTCCTTTGGCTGCTGAATTCTGGAGACCTTTATCGTTGAGTGCTGCTAATCACTACTCTGTTAGTAGGGAAGCGAAAGGGGAAGAAGGTAGATAGGTAAACCCGCCCTGAAAGTTTATTTTTCCTCTGCCTGATGTCTTTAATCTTTTAAAGCTAGACACAGAAGAAAAACCAAGCTGGATGACAGGAGAGCCAAGAAATCACAGGTAAAAAAAAAAATCTGGGGGATTTCACAGAATCCAGAGCCTAGTGAAAGATGAAGGCTGGTGTGGTAAGATGGGGGAAAACATTTGTCCCTGTTCATTTTAGAGCTAGGATAGAGCTGTTTGTGACTCTTGTCACCATGCTGACCAGCCAAATATCCATGAATCAAAATCTCCAAAGATTCTGCAAGTTATACCAGTCTTTGCTCGGCCTCTTTCAAATTCCCTCCAAGAGTTTTGGCAACAATAACAAATAAGTGTTCACATGTCAGTCCCCATACCCTCCCATGTATATATACTTGTTTTATGTTCTATAATTGAGTGTTTAAATGTCATATGTTTTTATCTAACTTGTCTGAACTCCCATGTAAAAATTTATGAAAGCAGGTCTCTTGCACTTAAAGGTATTTAATTCATGGTTTGAGTTAGAAATGTAAATGTAAAATAATTCTGAAATCTAAACTTGAGAAGCAAAAGTCTTAACTACCATGTTTCCCAGATGAGGTCTTTTGTAGCTTTCTTCCACTAAGTGGCAGAATGAGTAATCTATAATACAATCAACAAAAATTGGTGGCTTTTTTGGGATTTTACTGAGGAAAAAGGAGAAGCCCGGCACATGATTATCTCTGTCTGATTGAGTTGAGAGTTTCTGAATGATTAAGAAACTAGAACTTGACTAAGTCAGAAACCATGTGGTCTATAACAGAACACCTTCTAAAGAAAACAACATAAATTTCCAGATGAAGCAAACAGATGATTTCTGTAACTTCATAACCAGGACAAGCACTCCATTTGTCTTCTGTTCTGGGTAAAGTCCCCGAATTGCAGCCACACCAGGAAAAGGGGGCAAGTGATTTCTTGGAATCAGAAAAATTCTCTACTGAAACTGAGCCCTCTGATATATTTTAATAATGTCTCCATTTCAGATAGGTGAATGGAGGTGAGGGGAGTGAGTTTTGAATTGCCTGCTTTGCTAGTATAAATGGTTTCCACTTACTATATTTTTCTAAGGAAAAGAACACAATTCTCGCTAGTGGAAAGAGTGCTAGACACTCAATTTTATTGAGTGCGTCATGGGCTAGACACAGAGAGGTTCTTTTATATACCTTCTCACTTTTAGAAATAATAACGATAATGATAGAATTCTATTGGCATAGCCACCACTGACTGAGAACTTCCCTGTGTCCATGAATGCTAAGTATTTTACACAGATCACCTCATTCTCAAGGTTTTCAAGTTCACCTTGTTGTAGCTTATGTTAGCACACTATCCCTTTTTGTATTATCTTAAGATAAAACTACTCAAACTTGTGAAAGGTAACTTTTGCGTCCATTGAACATCCTCTCCTATTGTAGTCTTATTAGCTCCTCTGTAGATAATGATTTCCACACAATCTCAGCAGCCCCCAAGTGAAGGCAACCAATATTGTATTTTTGAAGAGACACATAGAATTGCGCATCCCCCGTTGACTTTTTTTTTTTTTTTTGAGTTCTCAGGCCAGTTGACTTAGGAATATACCACCCACTTATAAATCAAAGGCAAAACGATCCAAAGATCCCAGGCTTATCCCAGCTCCTATGGGAATATAGAGCAGATGAGGACAAATTAGATTGTTTAAAGTCTGCTAGCCCTTGTATGTTTATTACCAAGCTAATTATCTGTTTTACTGCTCCAGGATTTGGGCTTCCCATGAATTCCCTCTTCTGATTCTTTTGTGTCTATTATCTGATCTTAATAGTACAAAGATATAGGTTCAGTGACCAGAATGGGATTGGACACACCTTTTCTACCTAGCATTTGAATTTTCCCATTCCTCCATTAGATAATATAATGAGAGAATCACAGTACTGGAAACAACCTTGGCCATCATCTTCTGTATGAGAGGCTTACCAAAATCATACAGCCCGTTATTGGCAGAGCTGAGGTTAGAGCCCAAGGAGAACAAAATATAACATGGAGGTACTTCAAAAGATCTAGCTGTGAATCTCCACTCTGCCCCCTCTTAGCTGAAGGACTTGACAGAAGTTACTTATCCTCCCCAAGCCATTTCCTCACAGATGTGTAAACACTAAATGAGATAACATGTAAAGTACCAAACTTTGTATGTAGTCTATTATTAATAAATGTCAATTGCCATCCTTTCCAGGTCAGGGCTCTTTGGTTTCAGACTTCGAGAGGTCCTTCCCAGGTAGGTAAGCAAAATTCATAGTTTTCAATGGTCTCTTCCACTTTCAGGGCAAGGAGACTGTTTGGTCATCTGGCTACCTAGGGCAGTGCCCTTTGGTGAGTGTCAGTGAACACAGTGCCAGAGCAGAGTAGGGAACTACACCTTTGACAGGTAGAGGGCTTCCTTCAAGTCCAGAAGATGCTTTAGTCAAGTCCTGCAGCCATTCATCATCCCCATCTCTGTTTTGTCTCTCCTACCCTAAGAAGATCTGGTAGATTGCTAGGAAGTATTCTGGATAGAAAGAAAAATTTATTGTTCCAACTTTATAGTTTTCAAGGGTGAGCATGAACCCAGAATGTAGTCTGAACTCCCTGTTAGGCCCTAAAAACATTATACCGTCAAATACAAACCATTAGTTATAACTGACTTTTGTTACTTAGTCGTAGTTTTCCCCCTACAAAATAGTGTCTTAGTTTTAAGGAGAATCCTCACTCCTCAAAGTCTAACTGAAAACTTTCCATGCTACCCAAATGTTCTAACTAAACAAACCTATAAGTTCTGTCTTGCAGTAATGCTTGTCCAAAACGTCCTCCTTTTTCATGGATTATTGACCCAGTGTATTTTTACACTTTGCTACTTTCCCAGATATGGATCTGATTCTGAAACATATTTTTCTCATCTTGTAACTTTCTACTTCTCACTGGCAGGCCTACTATTCTATTCCTAACTCCCCCTAAATCTCTTCAAACCTTTTCTGGAGCCCACCCCAAAACAATGCACCTTCTCAACACTTTTGCTTTGGCCACTTGGGAAAAAAACCGGACATATTCCCTGACAATTACTCAACTTTGGGAGAGCCTACTATGTGTAAAAACGAAACATAATTCTGTCACTTTATAAGTGACCTAATGCAAACCACTCAACAATCAAAGCTTTGGTTTCCCCATCTGAAGAAGGGAGACAGTAATAGAATTCTTCACAAAGGGTGATTTTGGTAATAAGCGATAACGAATATAAAGGGCTTAGTGTAGTGTCTGGCGTATACAACTAACCAACTAATGTTGGCTAGTGTTGTTATCATTAGACAATAGGGAACATAAAGATACCTAAGACCTACTCCCCACCCTCAAGGAGTTTACAAGCAACTTGGGATAACAAGATGTAATGGTGTGACAACAGCATTAGAGATATCCTAATAAAGTATGCAATGCTACTATTTGTTAGATGAGTGAAGGGCAGAGTAGTGTGGGCTAGAATAAAACCTGGAAAGACTTCAGGTTGATGGAGGAATAATGATCTGGACCTTGATGGATGAAGTGCATTTAGGTGGGTAGTGAGTGTGGAATAGCATTCTAAGTAGAAGCCCTACTAAGCAATATTCAAAATTAGGAACGTGCAGATGGTTAGAAGACCATGAACGACAACTTAAGTGGAGAATCATGCCAATGTAGGTTGCAGCCAGATTAAGTTAAGCACTGAGTATAACCGTACACTATGGGCATTTGAGGTTTAAGGCACAAAGCTGTGGAAGCTTAATACGGTGGTGGTATATAGGGTGAGTTTGGGAAGGACATACAGCAACAGAAGTGTACACGTTGCTAAAATCACCTAAGTTTAAAGTGAAGTGCAGAGATGTGTGTGACTGTCTGGAGGTGGGAAGGGAAGCTAGATCTGAAAGACATTTAGAGGAAAGAGCTGTTTTCTGACTTAATGCACAAGGGAAGAGTAGAGTGGGGGGTGGGACACATGGAGCACTCTAAGGTTTTAATCGCAGGAGGCAGTAAGACTGGGGCATAGTATCATTAATAAAAGATGAAGGTCATTGATTCAGTCATGTGTTCAAAAATACAAATCCTTCACAGTCTACAGTAGACCCTGGGCCAGGTCATTGGGATCCAAAGATGAACACAGCAGTCCCTGCCTTCCAGGAAGTCACAGTCTTGTCAGAAACGGAACCTAGCCTGGGGAAGAAAGATGAATATTTACTCGCAAGCTGATAGATCTGAAAAAACTTAAATGTCATCTAGAGTACTCCTCACCTGAAACAAACTATAAAGAAAACTGAAGTCCAAAGAGAGTAAAATTCACACCTCTAGTTACTGTCAGACCTAGCCCAGAATGTGAGGCCAGAATTCTTTTGGTTTTTTTTTTTTTTTGAAGGGGAGGTAATTGGTGAAAGGAAGTGGGAAGGTGGAGGACAAATCTAGCAGGTGACCTTCATGCACATGTAATTCTGAAGGACAGCTGGGCTTCAGCTTGGACTTGAGATGGACCTGTGGAAGTGTCAAACTTTGAATGGAATATTTGGGGGTCAAAGGGGTGGTACATGGGATCCTTTTCGCCAGCTCCACTCTCCCAGAAACTTCCTCATAATAAGTCAGGCTCTGGAGAAAGGTGTTTGCAGACTTGTTGTGAGGCTTCCCTAGTGACTTCCTCTAACTTTCTCACCCTAAGCAGCTGTGAGAGCTAGGGGAGGGTTACAGACCATCTGAGGAATAAAGAGCCAGTTTAGATGCACCAGTAGATGCAGCGTTTATCTGGAAAAGAGTAATGCAAATAGATGGCTGAGCCCAGAGGAATGAGAGATCTTAGCAGATTTGCCCCTATCACTCAGATGAGCCAGGACTAGGAATCTTTAACGCTCAGCCCAGAGTTAGAAACCTCCCAGCCAGTAAGAGCACAGGCCTCTGCAGGCAGCTTTGAGGCTGCTAAAAGTATGCTTCAAATGTGAAGCCAGGAAATGTAGCGTTTGGCCTTGGCTCTTCCACTCACCAGCAGAGTGCGTGGGGACCACTGACTTTATCAGCTGGGCTTCAGCTTACCTTCTATAAAATGGCAACTCCAATGTTGGCCCCTTCCAGTAATTTTTTGAAAGACTTTGGAACCAGAGGGAGGTCTACAAGTCATTTGATTTGATCCTTATAGTTAGTGTGCTGGCATTCAGGCCTACAGAAGCAGGAAGGAATGGTAGGATTTCTTTCCTTTTTCTAGATGAATAATATACTAGTGTATGTATTTACATGTATGTGTCATTTATCAGTGGACATTTAAGATGTTTCCACATCTTGGCTATTGAAAATAATGCTGCAACAAACATAGGGGTGCAGAAATCTTTTCAAAATAAAGATATTGTTTCCTCCAGATAAATACCCAGAAGTGGAATTGCTGGATCATCAGGTAGTTCTAATTTTAATTTTTTGTGGAACCTCCATGCTGTTTTTCATAGTAGCTGCCCCAATTTATATTCCTACCAGTAGTACACAAGGGTTCTGTTTTCTCTACATCCTCTCCAACACTTATTATTTCTTATCTTTTGATAATCGCCATTTTAACAAATGTGAGGTGATTTCATTACAGTTTTGATTCTCCTGTTATTTCCCTAATGTTGAGTAGCTTTTCATGCACCTGTTGGCCATCTGTATGTCTTCTTGGAAAAAAATATCTGTTCAGACTCTCTGCCCTTCTGAATCAGATTTTCTTCTTTCTTTCTTTCTTTCTTTCTTTCTTTCTTTCTTTCTTTCTTTCTTTCCTCTCTCTCTCTCTCTCTCTCTCTCTCTCTCCCCCTTTCTTTCTGCTATTGAGTTGTATGAGTTCTTACTTATTTTGGATATTAACCTCTTACCAGATACATGATTTGCAAATAATTTCTCCCATCCCATAGGCTGCAATTTCATTTTATTGATGGTTTTCTTTGTACAGAATGTTTACAGTTTGAAGTGGTCCCACTTGTTTACTTTTGCTTTTTTGTTGGCTTTGTTTTTGGTGTCAAATACCAAAACTCATTGTCAAGACCAATGTCAAGGAGCTTATCCTCTATGCTTCCTTCAAGGAATTTTATGATTCCCAGTCTTACATTAGAGTCTTTAACCCATTTTGAGATGATTTTTGTGTATGGTGCAAGATAGTGGTCCATCCTTTTGTATATGGCTGTCCAATGTTTCCAATACCCTTTACTGAAAAGATCTTTCCCCATTCTATGTTCTTGGCTACTTTGTCATAAATGAATTGACCTTATACTGTGAGTTTATTTCTGGGCTACCTATTCTGTTACACTCATGTGGGCTGTTTTTATGCCAATACCATACTGTATTATTATTATTATCATCATTAAACTTTTTGTAATAGAGTTTGAAATCAGAAAGAGTGGTCCTCTTTGTTCTTCTTTCTCAAGATAGCTTTGGTTATCCAAGGTCTTTAGCAATTCCATATAAATTTTAGGAGTCTTCTATTTTTGTTTTGTTTTTTGTTTTTACCTAAATTCCAGTTAGTTAACCTACAGTGTAGTATTAATTTCAGGTGCACAATTTAGTGATTCAACATTTACATACAACACCTGGTGCTCATCACAAGTGGCCTCCTTAATCGTCAACACCTATTTAACCCATTCCCCCACTCACCTACCCTTTCATAACCATCATCTTGTTCTTTATAGCTAAGAGTCTGTTTCTTGATTTTTCTTTCTCTCTCTCTCTCTCTCTCTCTCTCTCTCTTTCTCACCTATGAATATTTTTTTCCTTAAATTCCACACATGAGTGCAATCATGGTATTTGTCTTTGACTGTCCCATTTCTATGAAAAAATGTCTTTTATTTTATTTTATTTTTTTATTTTTTAAAATTTTTTTAACGTTTTTATTTATTTTTGAGACAGAGAGAGACAGAGCATGAACGGGGGAGGGACAGAGAGAGAGGGAGACACAGAATTGGAAGCAGGCTCCAGGCTCTGAGCCATCAGCCCAGAGCCCGACACGGGGCTCGAACTCCCGGACCGCGAGATCGTGACCTGAGCTGAAGTCGGACGCTCAACCGACTGAGCCACCCAGGCGCCCCTGAAAAAATGTCTTTGAAAGTTTTACAGGCATTAAATTGTAGATTGCTCTGGGTAGGATGGACATTTTAACAATATTAATTCTTCCAGTCCATGAGCATGGAACATCTTTCCATTTATTTGTGTCTTCTTCAATTTCTTTCATCAGTGTTTTACAGTTTTCAGTGCACAGGTCTTTCATCTCCTTGGTTAAATACATTCCTTAGCATTTTATTCTTTTTGATGCAATTTTAAATGGGATTTTTTAATGGGATTATTTCTTAATTTCTCTTTGATTATTAGTGTATAGAAATGCATCCCACTTCTATATATTGATGCTGTATCCTCCAACTTCACTGAATTAACTTATTCTACCAGATTTTTGGTGGAGTCTTTAAGGTTTTCTATATGTAATATCATATCATCTGCAAATAAAGACATTTTCTTTTCTTCCTTTCTGATGTGTATGCCTTTTATTTCTTGCTTAATTACTGGCTAGGACTTCTAGTACTGTGTCGAATAAAAGTGGTGAAAGTAGGCATTCTTATCATGTTCCTGATTTACAGGAAAAGTTTTCAGCTTTTAACCATTGATGTTTGCTATGAGCAAATGTGTCACATATGGCCTTCTTATGTTGAGGTATATTCCCCCTATACTCGCAAAAAGAGTTTTTATCATGAATGGATGTTGAATTTTGTCAAATTGTTTTTCTACATCTATTGAGATCATTTGATTTTTATTTTTCATTTTGTTAATGCAGTATATCACGTTGATTTACTGGTGGATGTTGAACCATCCTTGCATCCCTGGATTAAATCCCACTTGATCATGATGTACGATCTTTTTAATGTGTTGTTGAATTTGATTTGCTAATATTTTGTTGAGGACTTTTGCTTCTGTGTTCATCAGGGACATTGGCCTATAATTTTCTCGTAGTGTCCTTGTCTGGTTTTGGTATCAGACTAATGCTGGCCTCATAAAATGAGTTCAGTAGTGTTCTCTCCTCTTTTCTGGAGGAGTTGAGAAAGACTATTATTTATTCTTCTTTATATGTTGAGTAGAATTACCAATGAAACCATTTGGTCCTGGGCTGTTTTATGTTCTGAAGTTTTCCATTACTAATTTAATCTTACTAGTAATCAGTCTGTTCATATTTTCTATTTCTTCATGGTTCACTCTTGGAAGATTATGTTTCTACAAATTCATCCATTTTTCTAGGTTGTCCAATTTTTTTTCTTTCTACATTTGTTTATAGTAGTCTCATGATCCTCTTTCTATAGAAATATCAGTTGTAACCTCATTTCTGATTTTCTTTGAGTCCTTTTTTTTCTTGGTGAGTCTAGCTAAAGTTTTGTCTATTTTGTTTTTCAAAGTTCAGCTCTTAGCTTCCTTGATCTTTCCTATTGTCTTTTTAGTTTCTATTTCATTTATTTCACTCTGATCTTTGTTATTTCCTTCCTTTCATTAACTTTGAGCTTAGGTTTTTTTCTAGTTTTTTTGAGGTGTATAGGTAGGTTATTTGTTTGAGACCTTTCTTGTTTCCTTATGTCAGCATCTATCATTATGAAGTTTCCTCTTGAACTACTTTTGCTATATCCTGTAAGTTTTGGTATGTTATTTCCACTTTCATTTGTCTGAATATATTTATTTCTTTTGATTTCTTCTTTGACCCATTGGTTGTTCAGTGGTATATTGTTCAAACACGTATTTGAATTTTCCCAGTTTTTTTTTTTTGTAGTTGATTGTTTTAGTTTCATACCATTGGTGATCAGAAATGATGTTTGATATTATGTCAATCTTCTTAGGGTTGTTAAAACTTGTTTTGTGGCATAACACATGATCTCTACT
Source organism: Herpailurus yagouaroundi (assembly GCF_014898765.1). Taxonomy (NCBI): domain Eukaryota; kingdom Metazoa; phylum Chordata; class Mammalia; order Carnivora; family Felidae; genus Herpailurus; species Herpailurus yagouaroundi. The sequence continues at coordinate 82,690,178 of NW_024412395.1, read as the reverse complement.
GGAGAATGTTTCATACGCATTTGAGAAGAATGTGTATTCTGCTTTTGGATGGAATGTTCTGCAAATGTCTAAGTCCATCTGGTCTAACACGTCCTTTTAAGTCTAGGGTTTCCTTACTGATTTTCTGTCTGGATGATCTATACGATGATGAAAGTGAAGTATTGAAGTCCCTTACCTACTATTATCGTATTACTATCTATTTTTACATTTAGGTCTGTTAATATTTGCTTTACGTATTTCAGTGCTTGCATGTTGGGTAAATAAATATTTGTAAATATTTGTCCTCATATTGGATAGCTCCGATTTCTTTGTCCTATCATGCCACCATTTCTCCACACATCTCCCTCACTGTTGAAACCATATTTTTGACACTCAGTCATGCATTGCCTTGAGACCTTGTTCACAGATTGTCAAACAAGGGAATGGAAGGCTATCACAAACTGCAAACTGTGAGAAAAGGCAAACTACTGCTAACTCACTTCTCATGTGTGGATGCCTTCTTGTCCCCAAAAGATTCTAAGTTACTTCAAAGAACCATGTAATCATTGTCTGTGAGAATAAGGACCTCATCTGCCATCCATGAAAACCTGCCTCTCCTCTCCCTCACTGGCTATACCCAAACATCCCTGAAGTCTTATCACTCTGTTCCTTCAATCTTGCTCAAATTGGTCATTTCATTCATACTGCCCCTGCTATTGCTTTAGTCCAGGCCTTCACTTCAGTTATCTCTTAAGTTTTTGCCTCCCTCATTCCAACCCACCTTTTTTACTCTGCCACCACAGAGCCAAGCATGTCCCTCCTCTCCTTTGAAACCATTTGTTTCTTCATTGTCTGTAAGATAAGAGCCAATCTCCTTGTAACCAGTAACCAGTGGTTATAGTAACCACTCCTTATAACAGTGTAACCAGTTCTTTTTTCTTCCAGAAATTCCTTGCCATTTCTTTCCAAGTATTCTATGATCCCACAAAAAAACCCACCCACCATTATCTGAACACCTCTTCTGAACACCTCAAGATTTTCATCTCCCCGTGCTTTGGCATCTACTGTATATTCTGCCTCTTCTTCTCCTTCCTGCCACCTGAACTCCATATTTCAGTGCCCACCTCAAAAACCACCTCTATGAATGTTATTTATTTATAGCATACACCATGACATAAAATAAGATATAATGTCACATACAAAGAAACACACTATATAGCAAGTTGAAATAGATTCTAAAACTTAGCAAATGATAGAAAAGTAAGATAAAGATAGGAGTGATATTAGGCCATGAAGTGCTTCTCAAACAATTGTACACATTTTCTAGAGCTTCATAGTATTCATGTAAGTCTCTGAGGCTCCCTAAGTGTTTACATGTCTTACTCCTCCTCTAGACGGAGTTAATGACAAGAAACTCATCTTAATCATTTCTCTGCCACTAGTGTCTCAAATAATGGTTAGCATTTGCTAAAGACTTAATAAATGGTTACTGGATAAATGAGTAAATGAATGTTTCAATGGATATCATCGTCCTCTTTATACCCCTCTCTCAGTACTGAATAACTTACATGTAATGTATGAAGTGATGGACAGAAATTCAGAGAGAAATATCCAAATACTTGGAAATGTATTCATATTCTTTGGGGAAAACAGATTAATCTTTGGGAATACATTAAATATCAAGAAAGAAAACTTGGAAATAAAACAAATGGACAAAGGAGCCAGTGAAAGAGAATAGAGTGTTGGATGGAAAGGAATAGTAAGGAGGAAATAGGCAAAACAGGGAGAGTAGTGAGTCAATGTTATGAACATTCAAGAGACACAAGTTCTTGATATGATCTGTTTTCTATTCCCTATGCCCTTCATATAATAAGTGCTAAATAAAAATATTCATGTCAGAAGTTGGGCAGAAAAACTTTAAAGCTCCAAGTCCGGAGCACAGCAGGGTAAAGAACTTTCTTGTCTTCAGATTTAGTTTGGCCTCCAGGCAAACACCTCTTCATACTATTTGATATATTTATGTTTCTGTCGGCTTTAATTCATTTCTGGCCACCTGTTCCTCCAGACTCAAGAGCTCTCAGAAACAACTTTTTTTAAATCTACATTTACCCACCCTGATTGTTCACTCTTTGGAGAATACACATTCCTTCCAGATCCCATTCGATTTCTGCATCTGCCTAGACCTTCCTGACTTACTCATATCCCAGGATGTCACCTGTGAATCTGTCTATACAGTCCTAGGTAGCCTCACCTTGCTCTTCTAATGTGCTCTTCTAATTCCCTGGACAGTTACATGGCTCAGAAACTCTCCCCTCTTTCCCCATTTCCAGCCCTGATCTCTTTGGCTCTGACAGAGTCAGAGATTAAAATGCTCTTTGTTTCTTAAACTAAGTTTTTGAATTTTCTCAAAAGGAAGCCTATGTTGCTTTGGTTTTTCTTTTTTCTTTTTTTTTCCCCCAGTGAGGCTTAACTTAAAATCACTAAAAATTCTCAAAAGACTGACAGCTGGTGACAAAAGACAGTGATTACATTGAAATACTCTTTATAAAATCTCTACTATGTTTTGTGAGAAATTTCATCCAAATGTTTCTGATTTTGAAACTGCTCACTTGTAATTGCTATTTAAGTCCAGGAAGCATTTTAACTATCATCTGTAACATTTTAAAAGATTCTTTCTCCTTTGAAATCACTTTTTCAAAGCTGGTATCACATATATTCTTACTCTATAAACCTAAGAATTAGGAGGTTGCTAATTCAAACATTTCCCATGTAGGTTGGCCACAAATAATATTGCTTATTTAATTTGCAAAGTCCTTCCCTTCTATGTATTCTCTTTGGGATAACCCCCTTCTAGCCATCTAACTTTCAAGGCGGGGAGGGTGGGGGGGAGGGACCCATAAAAGTCACAATATAAAAATACTAAAAATGGGGAAATGGGAACTTCCAGAATGAAGTAAAATCTGAACAGACTGCCTTTTTCCTAAGCAAGTCAACAAAGGGTAGAAGATGGAAGTAGAAAATATCTTATGATCTGGGTGATTTCCTCAGTGACTTTTTGGGAGCCTTAGGACTTTCCAGAAACTAAAGAAGTAAATTGTAAAAAGCCTGACTGTGCAACTTCAAGAAGTATAAAACCTTATAAAGAATATTTTTTAATTGGAATTCATCTTGCCAATGTAATTTGTGGTTCTTTTGCATACAAAGAGCTCCTTGGGAGGACAATTTTGTGGCCCTGAACTAAAACAACACAGATTGATACCCCCCAAAATGGTCACCAGGAAAGATTTTAAGAAATCCTGAAATTCAGGGTGCCTTGGTGGCTCACTTCGTTAAGCATCCAACTCTTGATTTCAGCTCAAGTCATGATCTCACAGTTCATGAGATTGAGTCCCATGTCAGACTCTGTGCTAACAGTGTAAGAGCCTGCTTGGGATTCCCTCTCTCTCTGTCTCTCTCTGTCTCTCTCTGTCTCTCTCTGTCTCTGTCTCTGTCTCTCTCTCTCTCTCTCAAATAAACAAATAAAGATATAAACATTGAAATTCAAGTCCTGGGGATGGAGTTAAAGATTTTTAAATGCTAGAATAGTAAAATTGTAGAGATAGAAGAGATTTGAGAAACGATTTGGTAAATGAGGAAAATGAGCCCTCAAGTGTATCTGATTTGCTGAGTGTGCACAAGCAAAAGGCAACATGCTTCAAATAATAGGAAAATGATGTGCAAAGGTTAGCACTAAAGGGGATTGTGTGTAATCCTATTTCTATGGGAGGCAATGGTCTCATCCACAAACACCTCAAGCTTCAGTCCAGGCTTCCCCATGGTATACTCCTGGCTTCCTCTCCCTAAGTACAGAAAAGTAGATGACAGTGAAGGTGGTAATACGAAGAAACTTGAAAATTCACAGCTAGTGATAACTTGGGGGAAATGAAGAGATGTAAGGTACAAAAGCCAAAAAGCTCATGATAATTATGAGAATAGAAAATTGACTAATTTTAGAAAAATTATTAGTGAAAATTGTATAACCACTTTATAAACTTTCTTTCAAGTATGTAATTTAAAATGTATCTTAATCTATTTTTGTCATTTTTTAATTCAAGTTTGTCATTTTTAAAGATTCATATGTTAATTTGATCTACAGCAACACTAAGGAACACTTCTTTAGAAAAGCACATTATACAATGGAAAAGAATACTTAGCAAAAACTTCTGTTTTATTCCTTGTGGGGCGGCAGAGTTTCTAGATTATAGGCACCAGAACCCAGTCTCCTCTATGTCAAAATACCTCTCTGTCAAAATGGCTACCAAGTGGCCCCATACCCAATTGTGATTCAAGGTGCTTTTCATGAGCACAGCAGGCTTGAGTTTGAGCTAGGCAGAGTGCTTGCACTGGTAATACTTAGTGCCTCTAGGTACCAGAGTTTGCTGTTGATAAAGAAGATAATAAAAGGAGGGGAAAACCCAAATGACTTCAAATAAGCCTAAACTTCAAAAGTTTCAAAACTCAGAGGCTGGTAATTTGAGTTACGGATCTTTTGTGGGCTGAACTTGACTTAATGCCCCACCCCTGTCTTTATCAGTAATGTATTCAAAAAAAGAGAAATAGAAACGATCTTTTGGATATCAAGTAAAGGAAAAAACTAGTCCATTTGGCCTAAAGAAGGGAACTGGAGAAGAGTTTTACACACCATCTTCAAGGATATATCACGGTATCATATAACAAGGATATAACAGGTATCCATGGTATCATGAGGGGTGGTAGACTTGACCTAGCAGGAATTCAGTAATAGTGTGCATTATCTTCATTAGTGGCAGGAAGAAATTGGCTTAAATTTCAAAAAATAAGCACAGTCTCGTGATAGTTACTGAAAAACACCTATATAGGAAGATCCTTCTCTGAATACTTTTAGAGTGGAAGGCAAGAGAATAATGTTTTTCTATGGCATGTCCTATCTGAACACATCAAAGTTAATCTCCCATAAAATCACTTTTGTGATATCTCTGGGATTATTTGAAAGAAGAATTATTGTATTTGCCTCTGTGTTCCCAAATTCCTAATATATTTTATAGAAGGAAGACCGAGAAAGTTGTTCTGGCTATAAGTGTCTTTTGCTGAGCCCGCAAGGAGCATAGGATGGTGGAGGTGGGATGAGAAGCCCTTGAGAGATGGAAATGCTCAGAATCGGGGCCATCCCAAACCCAAGGGAAAACATGCCTACCGAGTCAAAGCAGATATCATGGACTCCACTTCCACTAGAGCCCAAATTGATCCATTAGAGGGATAAGAACTTCTAGGAACACCAATTCTAAAAGAAAGATGGTAACTATTGACTCTAACTGTCCTATTCCATGATATCTGAGCCTAAGTTTATAGAACTCCCACCGTCTCTCCACCCCAAGAGAGATTTGCATTCTTCCTTGCAAAATCCCAAGTCAAGACAGAAAATGTGGGACTTTTTGATTGATTATTATATTAGGCAAAACATATTTTCCAAACTTTTCCTCTTTCCCTGAAGCAACCAGGCTTTCTAAAACTTGGGAATAATAATGATATCTGATGAAAATTTTCAGCTATCAATTCTCCAGAAGACCTGGAAAAACCTGTTAATCAAACAAAGCTAAGCTTGTTAAACTTACTGAAATAAGGGAAGATATTACCTTGACTATCTCAAAATAGAAAACTGAAAGAAGTTATCTATGGAGTTTTAGGGCTCAGGCTGGATGACTTTAAGGTAAGGGTCCCAAGGCAGGAAACCGGTTGAGGCTGGGCAGGATTTATGACAAAATAACTTGATTTGATGGGTACAGTAGGGCATAGAAGTTAAAGCAAGTCCTGAAGTAAGCTGTTTGGCTGGCATTATGGGTTGGGTTTTCTGTGAAGCAGACTTTGGGGCATAGTTTAATATTCAGGATGGTTACTAGGGAGTATCCTTAAAATCAACACCTGTGCAGTAAAGGGAGAAGCAGCCAGATTGGCTACGGGGAGAAGTCAAGTTTGTGATCTCTAGTCTCCGTCAATCCTCATAGGAAGCTCTATGTGTTTAAAATGATGCATGAGAAATGTCCCCCATTGGGCCACATCACTGGTCATGGGCTACCTCTGGAAGGAAGTAATGGGCAAGGCAGCTTTCTGCAGCTGAGGCAAACTGTGAAGGGAATGACAGATAAAGGCTTTCTGCCAACAGCATTCCTCGGCAGCCAGAGCAGAGGGATCTGGACAGGGTGGTCCACAGTCTCCTCATCCATGAACACGTATTCCCTAAACAAGCAGCCTCGGTTATTGCTTGGTCTGGGCACTGTTTAGCATAGGAATAGGAAAATGTGTCTGGTCCCATTATTTAACACACGAACAAGGAATTAGGACGCTGTCCATTTTCAAAAACAAGTTCAGCTTCTTTCCTCCTGATAGGAACTGTATCTTGATGTCCGAGAAGGAGATTTACTTATGTTTGGGCCAGATACACTTCCTATCAGTCGGGTTCTCTATGCCACCTATCCTCTCCCACCTTTCTCCATATATGTATCCCACGTATTTATTATTCCCTTATCCTATGCATATCCCACTACCTCTCATCACCAATAACGTCTCTACATAAAAACTTCAAGTTTTCCTAGTTTAATTACTCGATTGATTAACCAATTAATTTTGATATATTTAGGCTTGTAGATCTCTATATAATAGCCCATCTTCCTTTCATCATCAAATGTCTTCACTTAAAGTTCTTTCTATTCTAACTTGGCTGTTCTAGTGAAACTACCCTTGGAAAGTCTCCAGTAATCTCCCTTGATATTTATATGATTTACCTCTATTTGCAACCTTTCTCTTAAAACTCCCTCTTGTCTTGTATTCTGGAGGTTTCTCTTCTGCCTCCAGAGCAATTATTTATTTGTCATGTTCATTGTCTTTCCTTCCTCTCCATTTCTCTCAAAAATGAAGAGGTTTCCCTTTTCTATCTTTTCCACTCTACCTATACTTTCCTAGTTGTTGATGTCACTCATAGAAACAGCACCTTCATATGAATAATACATCCATGTCTTTTTTCAATATCCAATTACCAGCTAGAAATTTAGAAGTGATTTACTTGTCAATACTTCAAGCTCATTGTTTCTACAAGTAGGCTCAACATATACCCCTTCAAGGCTACATCTCTCCTATTTCCTATCTATGTCCCTATGTATATTCCTATGTTATACAGAATGTATTTCTGTATTGATCAGCATGCCATCAGAGTTATATAACCATACCAGTTATTCCAATAGAAAGGATTTAATGCAAGAAATAAGTTAAACAGGCATTGGGAAATTTCAAAGAGAAGGCAAAAGGCAATTCTCAGGTAACACAAAAATAGTAACTGTAGGAAGCATCTACCACTCATAGTGCTGGTGGGACAGAGGGAAGAGGTTAGGGTTGTTAGGACCTAGAATCTTGGATCTGGGGAGAGAGCTCTGCAAGGCTGGTATTGATGCCTTAGGAGCTCAGAAGAGGTGCCTCATAATGCCAGACTCAAACTCCTGTGGAGGGGCTGCTGGGAGGCTGGTGCAGAGGCAGCTCTATTATAGTCTGGTTCTAGGAGTATGGGAACAAACTGGAAATCAGAACCAACTGCAGCTACCAAGGTGAAGAACCATTGTGATGATGACCTGACAGGAAACAGCAAGCCAAACAGGAAGAGTGTATCCCTTCTCCCTGCTGCAGACTTCATAGGGAGCAGCTGGAAAAATAGAAATGTGCTCTGCAGAGTCCCCAGCCCCAGCATCCCAGGGCAGGGAACAGAGGGTGAGTTTAGAGCTCAAAGGTGATAGTTTAACAACCAGCACTGATGTTATATCCTTGTAAATCAGGGATCAGTAAACCAGGGCTTGTGGGCTGGAGGTTTTAGTAATAAAGTTTTATTGGAACACGGCCTTGCTCATTCATTTATGTATTGGCTATGCTTTCATGCTGCAGTGGCAGAGTTGAATGGTTGCCATGAAGACTGTGTGGTTCACAAAGCCTACAACATGTTTCTAGCCCTTTACAGAAAAAGTTTGCCAACCCCTGCTCTGAACTTCCAAAGCTGAACAACTCCACTATTTTGACAACTGCACTCCCTTCACCCTCAACAGAGAGTTACCTGCCAAGTTACACCTCTATAAAACTACCATTCCTTCTTGCCTGTTTCCTCAGCCATAGCCTCTCCTCTTGGTTATCTCCTTTCACCTGTCTTCAGTCTACTTACATACTGCTACCAAATTAATCTTTGGAAAACACATTGCGGGAATATTTCTGCTCTGCTGGAATACCTTCAATTCTTCCCACATTTGTTTAAAAAAAAAAAGAAAAAGAAAAAATTAAACCCATTACCCATGTTTGGGCAGATATATTTCCTAACTATTTCCCACTACTGTCATGCAAACTCAGATCACTGACTTGTCTCTAGCAAACCCTACTCTTTACCATCTTTGCGATTTTGCACTGATGCTTCTAGTTTGAGAGAACCCCCAAAAAATAACACCTCTACTCCCCACCTGCCTTGAAAACCAGTTGAGAAATAGACTCTCAGTTGCAGTCAGAAAAACTGGAGATCAAAATGTTAAACATTATTATGAAAGCTGGAGTGGAGTGTGTGGTTAATTTACATAATAGAAAAGTTGTACTGATACTCTCTACTACACTACCTCCAAATCAGACCCCAGTTAGACCTTAAGAAAGCTCACCCAAGGGAAAAACTTGGATCTGCTAAAGAAAACACTGTCTAGGATCTCTGCCTCATACTGAGCCAGGTTGGGGAGAAAATAATTTAACTTAGCAACCAGTTTTTGGAATTTTGTAATAAATCAGTTCTGTCAAATGGAGCAACGTGGACTAACAGATGTCTCTTACCATCAGAAGGGGTGGAATAAGAAATAAGATGGGTAAAAGACATGGATGTTAAAGACCCTCATATAAAAAAAAAAAAAGATTGAGGAAGGGGGAGTTCCCCGCATCATTTTCTTTCTTTTTTTTTCTCTTAGTCTTTGAGATTCACCATGAATTATAACAACCAAGGGAGTGACAATCCTCTGAAAGAGAGGAGATCATCCATTCATCAAGGCAATCTTGTTTCCACCTTCATGGGAAAGGTGCTTCCTCAATACCACCTACTGTTCCTATGTTATCCTCCTGTGACTATTAGTGAGAAGCATAAAAATGCTCCCAACAGACAGTACATTCATTAGATTAACTCCAAATCTACACTGAATCCAAGGCTGAGAATTTGCTCCCTCTTCTATTTCCCATCCCAAATTATACCCAACTACACTGCCCAATATAGCTCACCAGAGGTTAGACAATATGATTAAAATGGCAACACTAACATATTCCACTAATAAATTTACAGCAACCTAAAGGTGCCTGAAATTTGCATATAAACTCTCTCCCATTGTGAAATTCCCAGAAGAAATTGAAGTCCAAAGATTAAATTCTCTTGCAAATTAGAGTCCAAATAATTTAACGTGTGAAAAGATTAACATCCTTAATTCTTTCTCCTCAAGTCCTTATTTTACTTAGGCTCAGCAAAAGGACTTAGGCTCAGATATCTGGTAGAGTCTGGGTTTTTTGAACCACTGCTGCCTCAGTTTTTAATCACTAAAATTAGCATACTTCTTGTGTTCCCTAACGTTTAAAGAGCCAAAGACACACATAGATTATCACAGCAGCAGCACTACACTCATGAATTTTAAAATAAGACAAAACCCGGCCCCTAGAAAGCTCATCTCAGGTGAAACTGTCTTCTGAATACAACTTTAGTCTAGATCCACATTAATGTGTCCAAAGATCATGGCAGCAAATCAGTGGTACTGGAGAAATTCTCAGTTCTAGATTTTCCACGATGCCAGTCAGCTGACGTCAGTTATCTAAAATTCGTAACTATAAATTTAAACCCAATTGGGAGATATTTCTCATAAGAGGTTAATTTCTCCCAAGAGGTTAATCTCCTGTCTGAGGGGAAAATCTAAGAGCATCCAAGAGCTTTTCTCTGAGAGAGGTGTTGAAGACATCGTAGCCTTCTTAGAAAGTGTAGAAATTTACAGTGGTTACTGTACCTGTCACAAGATCTTACTTCCTTTTCCCCTTCAAGTCTTTTGTTTCTGGGGCTGTGGTGCCATACCTAGCATGGTATCTATTTAGACCATCATTTCCACACCCATTTCCGAGCAAGAATGTTCAGTCCTATGATATAATGGCTGCTACCCCTATCTCTTGAAGTAGAATTGCTTGAGCCTATGAAACCCATTTCCTAGAAAAGATATTACCCTACTCTCTACATTTTGTTTTGACTACCAGAGTCTTAGCCTCAGTAGGCCTCTAAACTGAAGCTCCTATGAATGTTTCAGAATACTTTCTTCCTATGAATCTAGTGAAAGCTTATTTCTCTACCTTATATCCTCAAAGACTACTGTCTTCGCTCAGCTTTTGGATGTTCCAGGCTTTGAGAAGAATTTCATTCTCCATTTTTTTTTTTAATTCAATCCTGAGGTATGTCTAGAGGAGTTCATTTTTCTTTTCTGTAAATTCTTTCTGAAAGTCTCAGTTGAGATCCTAACAATTAAATCTAATGCCTAAATGGATCATTTCCTTATTTATCACAAGTGTAAAGCTGCCATGATTTTTGGACCTGAATACCACCAGTTAACAGATATTTTGGTTGTTTTCAACTTTCACCTATTATGAATAAAAGCTGCTATGAACACTTTCATGCCGGTTTTTGTGAAGACATGTATTTTCATTTCTTTGGGGAAGATTCCTACTACTGGAAGGTGGATCATACAGTAAGGGTATGCTTAACTTTATACAAAGTTGACAAACTTTTTTAAAGTGGTTTTACCAGTTTGCACTCCCACTAGCCATGAATAAGAGTTCCAGTTGTTCCATATCTATCTCCATACTTCAATTTTAGCCATATCAAGGTGTGGGTAGTATTATATTTTTAATTTGCATTAGCCTGGTAAATGTGTTGCTGAACATCTTTTCAATCATTCTTATTATATGTATTCCATATATCCAAACCAGTGGCCGGCCCAGAGCCTGAAGGTTAGTAGTTAGATAAGTGGATTACACAGGTGGGAGTTGGGGTACCAGAGTAAACTATAGATTCTGATAAGGTTAGGGCTCCGAAAGTTTAATGACTGACAGGAACCACTTCCCTTACTCAGAATGCTAGTGCTGGCAAGTTAGTGCTGGCAAGTTAAAAACTTCTTGCTGAAGTGAAGATGAAGTAATTGCATAACTCTCAAGTTTTAGCAAAGATGGTGAGCAGCAGAGATGCCAATAAACTGAAAGGATTTACCGGGGGATGAAAGGGATAGGGTCTGAGTCCCAGAAATTGGGGATCTAGCCCTCATCTTCACTGATCCTTTCATTCAAAACCAATTTTTGGCCAGAGCTTCTCGTGTGTGGTTAGAACTTGGATGAGGAAGGAGGTTACACCAGTGTCTCTTGTGTCAGGGACACAGTGGGGTGTTGGGAGAACACTGGCCCTGCAGGGCAGACAGGGGGCTTGGAGATGGCGACTAGTCTTGAAGAGGAAGAGGACTGAAAAGGAAACTGGAATTAACCCATCTTTGTTCATAGAGGCTTTCCTCCGTTTGCTGCCCACCCATCTTCCTTCTTTAACCTCTTCAGTCTTGTCTTGGTGGGTGACAGCAAACAGGAGCTAAGAGGGGAGAATGAATGTTTAGGGAAAGGAAAATGGGTATGGAAAGTTGAGTTAGGTGAGATAAAGCAAGTGGAAAATGAGATAAGCAATGTGTCAGAAATAAAATGTACAGTTTCTAGTCTGCTTCTGATACCCACTGAGAATGTGACCATGAGAAATCATTTTACTTCTTTGGGCCATCTATGAAGTTGGACTGTGGATCCTTGGAAATTCTATCATTAGACTGCCTATGGAGATTCTGTGGTTGTTCCGCTGAGCTTTATAAATGCTTTTCCTTTGTGATCAGATTTGGAATCTCAGACCTTGCTTTCATTCATATAAAATTGGTTTTTCTAGACATTTGGAAATGTAGGCAGTTGATTTCTGTAACATTTGCATGAAATCCAGAATTTAACATAAAGTAATTGTTTCTTTAAGGTAAGAGAGTGGGATTAGGCAGGGAAGAGAGGGATAGAGAAGCACTTTGATTATTTTAAGTCACTCCTTGGGTCCTCACATACCGATAGGATTTATTCTCAAAGCACTGTTTGAGAAATGTTAGACTGGATCCAAGCTTCAACTGGAAGGCTGACAATGGTTCCCAAATTTCTCATGTTCACTCACTTGGGCTTCTTTATATTACAAGAGGAGTGTTTCCCAGAAGTAGCCATCTTTCTTGATTGTTGCTAGGAAATAAATTCAAACCCCACAGCATTTAGTAGATACTATGGAATGGAGGCAAAGAGAGGATCCCAATCCTGGTTTCCATTAGAGGGGAAACTCTGACCCAAAATAATTTCATTAAGTCTAGCCCATTTCCCACAATAATAAAGTGAACAGCCATTAAAAGCTAATTTCAATTTCTTTTAGGACTCTGGAAGGCCCTGCCCAATAAAGCAAGAAAAAAAATTTTTATTTTACAGTGATTTGGACCCAATGACATAAAGGATAGGGTGGGCTCTTGCTCACGTGGGACAATTGAGTCCTTTCTTAACATGGATTCAGACTGTAGTTTGTTCTTCAGGGATGTGCTTACTATAATGGACCAACTAGCAAAAAAACAAAAACAAAAACAAACAAAAAAAAAAACAATGGTTCTCAGCTCCTTTTGGTGGGTGTAATGGAAAGGAAACTAGAATTGACAAAGTTGAGTTTACCATTGGCTAAAGGACTAAAGTCCATTCTGGCCTGGCCCCTCTCCATCCCAGCACTTACTCTCTTAAGAGTAGTGAGCATCAGCCATCCATTGGGTTGAAGTCTAAAACTAGTTACAACCACAGGACTCAGAGTTGGAACATGGCCCGCTGTATAAAGAGAGTCTAAAGGAAGTGATCTCTGGTGCTTTGACAAGGAAGGGTATGGAGTTTCCAAAAGAGAATGTAGAGGAAGAATGGGGAGTCCTAAGTATAGAGACCCGCGTTGGGAGTGGAAAGAAAGGTTCATAGGGGATTCCCACCCCAAAAAACCCTGGTGGTTAGGGGACTTGAGTCAGCTAAATAAGTCTATGAAAGATATCCTAGTCCTAATCCCTGGAACCAGTGAATTACCTGATATGGCAAAAAGGACTTTGTAGATGGGATTAGTTAAGGATCTTGAGATGGAGAATTATCCCATATTATCTACGTGGGACCTAAATGCAATCACAAGTGTTCTTATAAGAGATAGGCAGAGGGAGATACACAACAGAAATGGCAAGGTCGGTGTGACTACAGACGCAGAGATTGGAGTGATGACAAGCCAAAAAATGCTGGCAGCCACGAGAAGCTTTGGAAAAGAAAAGGAAAAAAAAAATTATCCCCTTGAGTCTCCAAAAGAACTAGTCCTGCCAACAGGTTGACTTTAGGCTGGTGAAACTGATTTTCGACGTCTGGCCTTCAGAACCATAAGAGAATAAACTTGTGTTGTTTTAAGCCGCTGAGTTTGTGTGGTACTTAGTTACAGCAGCCCTAGGAAACCTATACAAGGACAACGTGAATTAGAGCTATTTTATCAGGTGCTTTGAAAGGGACAGTGTGGGGAGGGGATGGAAGAGTTGTATTGGTGGCTGGTGGAGGACTTCATTCAGGAGAAGGAAAGGAGGGGTACATGTAAGGGGCACTGAGAATGGGGAAAAGCGTTTTTGTTAATGAAGTTTTGCTGTGCTTTGAGAATGACACTCTCAAATTTGAGAGAATTTTGGTATATTCTCAAAAGACTGGGAAGAGCTATATTTTCAGTTAAAATTAATTTTGGTGAAGTGTCATTTCTTTCAGAGTAACCGTGAGTTGGCCCAGAGGTATCTTGCTTTTATACCAGGGGTTTCAGGGGAGCTTGCCTGATGTTTTAGATACAAGAAAAGGAGTATTTGGTGGCATTTTGAATTCAAGTTGAATTCAGCTTGAATTCAAGGAGAACATTTCATCATGACTTCCAAATTATTGGAATACTGATGGAAGAGTGCCATGTCCATGAGACAAGCTGCAGGCATTTTGAACTATCACCATTAAGCCAGAAGAAAAGAGTAGAGAGAGACCATACCAAGGAGAAGTCACATGTAGAATTCAGTATTTTTGTCAAAGAACCATACTGAGATGCCATTATACGTTCATTAACATGAAGACTAAAAACTCTGTGAAACCAGAGAGTCATTTTTAATCCCGCCTCAATGGACGCCCTTTCTTTTTTTTCTCTTTTTTTAATTTTTTTATTTTGTAATTTACATCCAAGTTAGCACTAATGAAATAATGATTTCAGGAGTAGATTCCAGTGATTCATCCCCTATGTACAAAACCCTATGTACAAAAATCCTATGTACTCAGGGGTGCCTGGGTGGCTCAGTTGGTTAAGCGTCCAACTTTGCTCAGGTCATGATCTCACAGTTCGTGGGTTCAAGCCACACGTCTGACTCTGTGCTGACAGCTCAGAGCCTGGAGCCTGCTTCAGATTCTGTGTGTGTGCGTGCGCGCGCGCGTGTGTGTGTGTGTGTCTGCCCCTCCCCAGCTTGCTCTGTCTCTCAAAAAATAAAAACAAATTAAAAAAAAAAACCCAGTACACATCCCAACAAGTGTCTTCCTTAATGCCTCTTATCCATTTACCCTGTCCCCCCCCACAACCCCTCCAGCAACCCTGTTTGTTCTCTATATTTAAGAGGCTCTTAGGTTTTGATCCCCTCCGTTTTTATATTACTTTTGCTTCCCTTCCCTTATGTTCATTTGTTTTGTATCTTAAATTCCATACATGAGTGAAGTCACATGATACTTGTCTTTCTCTGACTGACTTATTTTGCTTAGTGTAATACCTTCTAGTTCCAGTCATGTTGCTGCAAATGGCAAGATTTCATTCTTTTTGATTGCTGAGTAATAGTCCATTGTATATATTCAGTGGATGCCTTTTCTTAAGGAGAGGGGTCAGTGGTGGATGCCCATAGTTTAGTTGGAGGCTTTTGTCTGACTTTACCTGCAGAGATCAGATTCCTGGTGAACCTGCCTAACCATCTCTATTAGCTTGTTGAAAATGGAAAAATTCATAAGCACTATGCTATGAAAACTAAGGGAGAAGTTATGATTTTTTAGTGATGGTCAGAGCATGTCACTGAAATGACACAAGAATGGGTAGACTTGGAAGACCAAGAAAATAAGAATTTACAAGGGTTGGTATTAGGGATTAATTCTATATTTGATGACAGGCTGTCTCGCTGCCTTAGATGGGTTATATGGCAAGGTGGAGAATAGCTAAGATTCATATTTTGAATTCATAAACACTAATCAACAAGATAGAAAATAAAGTGGTATAGAGTGAAAGACATTCAAGGGGTAGCTTGCCTTCATGTAGGAGGGAGTTGGTGAATTCACCATCTTCATTCTACTGGAACACAGACCCTGGAGGAAGTTAAATGTTGAGACTGATGCATTCATTCTCCTGGAAACTTTCAAATTCCCCAGTTCCTCACTGCCATAAAACCAAGTCGACTAACAACTAGCCTGAGCACAACCTATCCCCCATGGCACCTTAGGAAATCTTACTCACCCAGTACAGAAGAAAAGCAAAATGGAATGTGTTGAAAGTAGGAAGAGGACTTGGATCACACCCAGAAAAAGTGGTCCCCTCTTGTGAATTTAATAAAGAAAAACATGCGACAAGGTGGAGAATTTTGTTCCTCAGAATTCAAACTGATATTCCTAAACAAGGAAGCCAGATCCTGGGAAAACTGTGTGTCCTTGGGCACTGGCCACAGATAGGGGATACGGCAGGAGGTGCAAGCCCTATTTGGGTGTGGTTCAGTCAGTCTCCACAGAATAGGTGATAACTTAAAGGTTAAAGGAAGAGAGCAATGAGCGGATTGTTTCCAAAAGGTTAGATGGAATCAATGAACAAATAAGGAAGGATGAAGCACCTGGGACTAGTGTCAGTGGAAAACCACTGTTTCCCCTAGGCGTGGAGGGGCAAAGAAGTGTCTGAGTTAGAATTCTCCCAGAAGCAGAGGCTGAGATAAGAATTCCAGAGGAAGCAGTTTATGTGAGAAGTAAAGGAAACACAAATAGGGATGTAAGGATGTAAGACAGGGAAGGAATTGATGCCAATAAAGATCAACCAGCAATCACTGTGGTTAATTGAAACTTAACACAATGGGTAAATTCTGCCAGTCAGGGTAAAACACAGGCCATTAGGGGAGTCACCCCAGTGCAAGGGAGCCACCATGGCCCCAGGCTGAGGTTGGAGGAATGACCCACTTTGGAATGGTAGAACCCCAAAAGGTAAGAAGGGCATCCATGAAGTGGGAGAACCCAGTTCAAGGAGTCAGAACCCAAGCTGGCTGATTCTAGGCTTGTGCAACCTGGAACGAGGAGTCAGAGTCCAGGGAGAGGGAGGAAGCTACTATGTTGGGCAGGGGGCACAGCCGAAATGGGAGATTAGTTTCATGCTGTGAGACTGAACAAATAAGTAAAATACTAAAAGATGATTAAGAGTCAGGCTTCTCACTGTACTAAGAGGGCCAAAAAATAGAAAAGAATAAATCTGGAATAAATGCCATACTGTTATATTGGAATTAAAGGCACAGGTATGAACCCATGTGTTTCAACATATATAGATTGTTAAAGAAATAAATATAGATATAAATGAGTATATGTATGTGCAGATGTATATATACATACACTTCTTTCTATATATTATATGTATTGTATGTACAGTTACATCTATGTTTAAAATATATATTATAAAATACAGAGAACAACTGATGGTCGCCAGAGGGGGGAGGGGGGAGGCAAAATGGGTGAAGGAGAAGAGGAAATATAGGCTTCCAGCAATGGAATGAATAAGTCATGGGAATAAAAGGCACAGCATAAGGAGTACAGTCAATGATCTTGTAATTGCGATGTTTGGATACAGATTGTAGCTACACTTGTAGTGAGCATAGCATAATGTATAAACTTGTTGAATCACTATGTTGTACACCTGAAACTAACGTAACAGTGTCAACTATACTCAAATAATAAATGTAAATATATACACATACACATTTACATTTATATTTGTGCGTGTATCATGGTTCTGTCCACTGCAGGGCCTGGGAGCAGTGAAATCCCAATAGTCATGAGCATTTACTAATGCCCCGATCTTGGCTTCGAATAACCATTGCCTACTCAAAGAAACAAGGGCTCTTTGGAGACACAGCTGATGCTAGCCCTGGGATAGGAAAACACTAGCTGGGCCCGGAGTGTCTTGTCCTGCCCGAAGCACAAAAGTGCTAAGAATGAGGAGGATGTGGTAGAAAGACACAAGAGGTGTTTAAATAGGCTCTTTCTGGCCAAGAATGGGACGGTTTAAGCATCAAAATAAAATGATGGTAACAAATGTTTACCCATTGAATACAACAAGAAACCATACAGATAAAAAAAAATGAATGAATAAATAGAAAATTTGACAAGAAAAGGAAGATTTATAAGCTTTCAAAGCACCTCCCCATAAACTACTTATTAACTTACAAAGAGGAAAAGAGTATCATACAGTCGAGACGCTTGACAGGCACCACCTTAATTAAGGGATCAAAATGAACATTATCAGTAATGTAACAAATCAAGATTGTAAGCCACCTGACCGGATGCAGTTAAAAGAAACACAGTAACTCTTTGGGGTTATTTTTTGCCAAAGGTCGATAATCCAATTTTAATTATCAAGAAACATCGGGGGCACCTGGGAGGCTCAGTCGGTTGGGTATCTAACTTTGGCTCAGGTCATGATCTCACACCTCGTGGGTTTGAGCCCCGCCTAGGACTCTATGCTGACAGCACAGAGCCTGGAGCCTGCTTTGGATTCTGTGTCTCCCTTTTTCTCTCTGACCCTCCGCTGTCATGCGCCCGCCCTCCCTCTCTCTCCCTCCCTCTCTATCTCTCAAAACTAAATAAACATTAAAAAATTTTTTGATTAAAAAGAAAGAAACATCAGACTGACCCAAAGCAAGGGGCATTCTATAAAATAACTGCTTGTAATATTCAAAAGAGCCAGGGCCATGAAAGTCTAGACTGAGAAACTGCCTAGACTTGAAAGACACTGCAAAGACGTGACAACCAAATACAAAAAGGGATTGTGAACATAATCTTTTGCTATAAAATACATTAGGAGGACCCCTGGACAAACCCGGATACAGCTTGAGGGTGAGATGGCCGCCATGTATCAGTGTTAATTTTCCGATGTTGATGGTTGCATTGTGGTTCTGGATAAATGAGTGTTCTTGTGTGTAGAAAATACTTACGTCCAGAGGTGATAGGGCATCAGGCTAGAAACTTAATGAGGAAAAGAAGAGTTCTTCTGCTGTACTTCCAACTTTTTTATGTAAGTTTGTGGTTGTTCCAATATTAAAAAAAAAAAAAAAAAAAATGATGAGCGACTGTTCCGAGCCGTGTAACCACCTTCAAGGATAGGGTCAAATTTGCAAGTGCTAGCTACACCTAAGGGAACCGTTTCCTTCCCCCAAGAAAACACTCTGAGTATTTTCAGTTGCTGAATATCAAATGTTTATTCCTTAATTTCCTACTACTGCTAAAATCTATTTCATGAGTAGCTCCTCTTAAAACAAGTCTTTATTTCATAGAAATTGTATCGTTTAATAATCCACTTCGAAATGTCCAGTGCTGAGGATGAGGATGCTTTAGAGCACAGTATGGAAACCAGGCCAGGTGGACCCCAATGAAGGCTGTACTCCCCACGCCAACCCCCCACCCCCGAATCTGCAAACAACTCAGGGAACAGCTCTGCAGAGCCAACAAGGTTGTCCAAGTCAGCTGGAAAAACACCACCAAACTTGATTCAAATTACAAATGCAGTACTGTACTGTACGTATCCATCATTACGCACGCTTACAAGAATATAAGTATGCGTAATGACATATCTGGTCTCACTTTTAAAGTAAACTAGACACAGGCACCTACCAATTTTAAAACTACTGAATAGCCCAACTTTACCTAAGGTTAAAAATGTTGTTGCACATACATTGGCTGCTTCAGAAGCATTGGGCATGCAAACAGGAAGCAGAGAAAATATTCCAGCTAAGACCAATCACATATTACATGTATTTAAGAATCTTTCCAGCCAAATTGCATTCAAAGGAAGACTATCTAGAAGGGCCAGGGCCAGTTTCTAGGAGAAGGAATCCTGCTGATGTTCCCTGGCACATCTGTGCCTCCTCCAAGACCCTGGAGGTACAAATGCAGGCAGATTCACCATGGTCCCCAGGGTGACGTCAGCTTCTGGGGGCAAGAGCAGCTGGTTGTCCTTGGCTCACAGGAGTCTCTCGAACCTTGCAATTTCACCCAGGTCTGGATGGCTGCTCCAGGCTGATGGGGCCATTTCAACCTGTCAAGCCAGGAGGTCATCTGGGTTATAGTCTGTCAGTGACCTCCAGGAATTCCAGCTTTCCACTAAATGGATCATTGGCTCTACCCCCTGGGACAATGTTGGGCAGTGAAAGACGGTTTTGTGGGTTTGTTTGTTTGTTTGTTTGCAATTTTAAGATGACCTATAGAAACAGCCTTGCTTGGAATTAATAGCACCATGAAAACATGGATAATGATAGAAAACAGACTCCTACAATAAAGTCACTTCTGATTCTAGGCAATGTTTTCTACCACTAATGTGGCAGAAACAATTCAACAAAGTAAATCATTTTAACTGAATTTTGGGAAAATAAGAGGTCTTTCTGGAACAAAAATATTCTTGTAGGGAAAATATAGGCAAATTATATTCATTGGGCTACAATTAAATGTATATAATATGTGTTTTATTGAGCAGCAGAGGGGGAAAATGTAGATAGAGCTCCCTACTCAAGAATGTCTGTCGGAGCACCCGGGTGGCTCAGTCAGTTAAGCACCGACTTTGGCTCAGGTCATGATCTCACGGTCTGTGAGTTCCAGCCCTGTGTAGGGCTCTGTGCTGACAACACAGAGCTTAGCGCCTGCTTCAGATTCTGTGTCTCCCTCTCTCTCTGCCCCTCCATGCTCATGCTCTTTTTCTCTCGAGAGTGAATAAACATTACAAAAAATTGTTTTTTAACAGAATGCCTGTCAAGTAGTCATGTAGAGTATTTTAAAAAGGAAAACTGAAGGCAGAAGAAGGCATCTAAACTCTTGGGAATAGAGGACTGGGGTTCAGATGTTGGAAAAGAGTACTGTGCACTAACCTATTGTAATAGTACAATTACATGTTGATACCTCAGAAATAAAATAGCTATAATTTTGAAGCACCTTCCCCTACTGTGTGGCTAAAAAGGAATGCTCAGCCCTAGAGGAAGAAGAGGTAGTCTATAGGTGAAGTGCAGAGAGATACTGGCCCTTGGCGGCCCATTTGCTTTGCAGATTCGGTACCCACGGCATCTTTTAAAAATATCTGGACATGTGTTTGTTCTCCTGGCTGGTGCATCGCTAGAAGCAGATATGAAGATAGGAATTCCATCCCAGTGAGGTCTATTTGTTGAGCACACACGAGCTGGGCTTTCTGTAAAACTAGTTGCAAGAGGGTGTTTTGATAACCCAACAGTACCGAAGCAGCCTTTTAAAACCCCTGTTGACCCATAGTCACTAGTCCAGATTGAACAGAACACCAGCAGAAGATGCATGTATTCAAATCAAGTCTGACTCTCTGTGGTCCAGGGGACGTGGGAATCTTGCGCTTCAAGTCAGAGGGGACCTGGCCCACGTGGTTCATGCCTGGGTGCCACAAAGTTCCAAATTATGAGTCACACCTATAACAAAATGTAGCACAACATTTTTAAAGGCACTCTGTTCCAATTCCCTTCAACAAGTTTGTCCCTTTCATCTGACTCTTGTACACACACATGCACGCACACAGACACACACACCATCCAAACTCTATGCTTCAAGACTCAGCACCAGCTCCATATTTGCCGTGAAGTTTTACCCAGCCTCCTCTTAACTCCTGTAATAAACATCACCTGAACTCTCGACTTCACAACTGAGGACTTTTGACACTATTGTATGATTCTACCCTCTATGTAAACACATTAGCTCTCCCAATGACATTACAGACTAAAGACCAGGACTTGCTTGAGTCTCCCCTCTCTCTACCCAACACAGATCACGTGGCCTGGTACTACTTACATAATCATGCAATAAATACTTGACAGAGGAGCTGAGACATGCTCTGCTTGAACTTGTGTATGCATATTGCTTTCAGAATACAGAGGAGAGACCCACCTACCTTCAAGAAGCTTACACTATGGCCATTTTCAGTGATTACAGTTCGTAGGTGGAATGTGAAATAGCCCGACTCTGATCCCAGCCACAGCTGGGGTAGACACTTCTGTACATGCTGTCCATTCTAGCACAAGAGTCCCACCATGCATTACTCTGCTTTCTGTCTCAGGGATTTCTCTGTAGACTTGGGAGCCAAGCATAGAGCATGGCTCCAGGATGGATGAGGGAAAGTTCGTGGACCCTACAGGCAACTCCAACCCAGTGGGGATGGGATCCACTGGATAAATACCCCACTTGCCATCCTTCAGAAGAACAATTCTTGGAGACACCTGTACACTCCTCAGAGGTTCTGTGGCCTCCAGCTGAGATCTCAGTAATGCAATCTCCATTTGCTTTTCCTTCTTGCCTGTCTTACTCTCCCTGCTCCCTTACCCGTTTTCCCTGGGGTCACCTTCTAAATAAACTACTTCTACCCAAGTCTCTGTCTCGGGGTCTGCTTTTTCAGGGATCCAAACTAAAACAGACACATTATAACACGCACAGGGATTAAAAGAAAAGATTTTTTTTTAATAGGCAAGTAAAGAAATGCATGCTCTTTGTTAGTGACAAAGCTATGGTGGGAAATCTCTAGGGAACCAAAAGAGTCACTGAACATCCTGGGCATCAACTTCTCTCATCCAAAAAATGAGGAGATAGACTGAAGGAGCATTTAGATCCCTTCCCATGCTTTAATTCCATGATTACAGGTGCTGTTTGCATCCTTTTTATACAAGTCCTTTACCACTGAATGGTGGCAGAACTTCGGGGCCTTCTGTCTCATCACATATCTCCTCTCGTCGCAACCTCAAAGGCATAAGACTTACAAATTTTCCACAAGGGATGCTTTAGACTTTCTAGATGCTCCTCAGCTTGATGAACCTCAAACTGACAGTGTTCGCTCTGAATGGGAAAAGTCAAAGGTCGCACCTAACTGGCCTTGTGCAGCCATCCGGGCCCTCTCTCCCTCCACCTTCTTTTCGCCAGAATAGCAAGAGCCTCACCAGCTCCTCCTCCTTCCCCTGGTAGCACCAGCCCAGATCTCTCTTCCAGATCTCTGTCCAAAATCCTTCATATACCCCTGCATTTCCCACAGCTCCTTACTCAGCAATTTGTACCTCACTGATCTCCAATAACTGCTTATCAGGTGAATTAGAGAACTTTTTACCAAGGAAGACTTAGAATCATGCTAGCTTTTGAAATACCAATTAGAAAACTGCGGTGATACAATAGTGGTTTTATGGATCCTTTGCTCGTTTATTTTTTAATAGTGGTTTACAAATACATTGTTTGTCTGCAGTGTACTGCAGAAAAGGATAAACTTGAAGTGAAAAATTCAAATTTCCACAGAAAAGACTAAAATGAGGCCAGAGAGACATTTGGCCTTCCTTTAAAATAAGAAATTAAGGGCACATGGGTGGCTCAGTCAGTTGAGCATCTGACTCTTGGATTTCAGCTCAGGTCATGATCTCCTAGTTCTATGGGATGGAGCCCCGCGTCAGGCTCTGAGCTGACAGTGCAGAGCCTGCTTGGGATTCTCTCTGCCCCTCCCCTATTTGTGCTCATACACATGCTCACTTGCTCTCTCTCTCTGTCTCTGTCAAAATAAATAAACTTTAAAAATAAATAAAATAAAAAGTTAAAATTCCAAGCATACTGTGAAGAACACTCTGCTCTACCCAAACCCCCAGACGGAGCCATACCTGTGAGGCCAGGTTTCTTGGCTGTGTTCACTGCTGCCATAAACATATATTCACTGTTAGGGTCATGCCCACTGGATCGATACTTCTGAAAGAGAAGTCAGAAACTTGGTTTGTCAGCTGCTCTTCCTCATCTCCATCCCTGGTCTTTTTTCACTGTTTCCTATTCTTGGTTGAAGTGATCTGCGACAAAAGCGTTAGCATGTGGTGTAGGCTCCTGACTTCCAGCTAAGTAGGAGACCAATATGAAAAGGGCTTTAAATAAAAAGACCCTTGTGCTGAATTTCCTCCCTCATTGTTGTTTTTATTGTTCCCTTCTTTTGTAGATTTAGATAGCGAGCCCTATCTCACTCTATTCTTTATCTTTCTTTTTGAATTCCATTCTGGCACAGATACACCCATGGTCTGCCAACTGATACCTGTGTAAAATGCAGAATGGTGTAAGTTCTCTCATTGAGAACCTATATTATGAAAGACTGGAAATAACACCCTCCAGCACAGAGAGATTGTTTTGTCATTGTTGAATTCTCTTCCTAGTTTTTCTATGGTCTTCTTCAAAAACCGTCCTAACAACTTAGCCATGGAAAGAAGTTGGCCATTTACTTCTCAGCTAAGACTGACACCTTATAAGACTTTCTCACTGATTGTTTAACTGACAAGTTGAGTGAAACGAAACTGTTTCATCTTTGTCCTGACTCTGGAAACTTAGAATCAAATTTGCAGCCCATATTTAATGATTCTCAGAAGTCAGAAGCATCTATTTTTATGTTTCAATCTTCGTCCTGACTTTTTATGTTTTCTTGGCCCCAATTCCCTTCTCTTTTTTGAATAATAATAATAACAGCTCTTTCCATAAGCCCTCAAATCCTTTTTTAGAATGAAGCAGCTATAGAATAAGCTTCTGTTCCAAGTTAGTAGTTAGTAGACCTATCTTATGGAAAAGAAAATGTCTGTTAATCAAATCACTCTGGCAAGAACAGTAGGTGCTTTGAGTAAATAACTACTGATATTCTTCAGGAAAGCAGAGGCGAGAAAAATAGAGACATTGCTCACCTTTTTTGTAAGCCAACAAAGAAATACGCATCCAAAAATGTAGACTACAACAAAAGCTGAACACCCTATGGGTAACCAGAACTTCAGCTGGCAGCAAATCTGTGATTCTGGATTGGAAAGGAGACATGTTAAGGAAAAACTGTGAGAAACAAATCTCCTTTTTGGGTGCCGAATCACAAGTTCTTTTACCAAATTCAAAAAAGTGATTTAATCAAATGCAGTTTGCCTTCATTACAATCATGGAACCCAATGCACAGTATATAACACCATCTCAGTATTATAGCAAGCATTTAAAAACTAAAACCTGAAAGATTCTATGCACATAAATGATTACAAATGTGGTTACTAGGGAGGACTTTTTCTGTCTATATTTTTGTAGAAGACTAAGTAGGAAAAGTAATGGTATAAAACTATGGCTTTCAATCCTCTCACTTGATTCCACAAAACCAACACTAACCAAAACCTTAAGTTTTACATGACTAGAGCCAATGGCCATTAGGCCACAGATTTGGGTAATTGTCTTAAATTTTTTCCTGATTTTTAATGGCCTATGCGTTTTAAAGACAACATGACCTATTTTTTTCTTTTCTTTTTTGTTTTTTGGAGAGGGAGAAAGACAGTGCGAGGAGGAGGGGCAGAAGAGGGAGAGAGAGAATCTCTAGAAGGTGGACTATGAGATCATGACCAGAGCCGAAATCAAGAGTCAAACACTTAACCGACTGAGCCATCCAGGCGCCCCAACGTAACCTATTTCTAACTCAATAGTGTACATGATCAAATTGTGTATTACTGATTAATACTAATTATT
This sequence comes from Herpailurus yagouaroundi, assembly GCF_014898765.1. Taxonomy (NCBI): domain Eukaryota; kingdom Metazoa; phylum Chordata; class Mammalia; order Carnivora; family Felidae; genus Herpailurus; species Herpailurus yagouaroundi. The sequence continues at coordinate 82,665,266 of NW_024412395.1, read as the reverse complement.
AATAATAATAAATTATCTCTTGCATATTTTTCATCAACTGCACCAAAATGAACTCCACAAACGATACTTATTTGCTTAGGGGCACCTGAGTGGCTCAGTGGGTTAAACATCCAACTCTTGGTTTCGGCTCGCTCAGGTCATGATCTCACAGTTCGTGAGTTCGAGCCCCATGTCAGGCTCTGCACTGACAGTGTGGAGCCTCCTTAGGATTCTCTCTTTCTCTCTCTCTCAAAACAAAATAAATAAATAAACTTTAAACAATAGTCATTTGCTTAGTTGTTTTCATTAGTGAGAAAAGCTGCTAAATGGGAACGTACTCTTAAGTCTGAAAGATGAAAACAGTGTCTTACCATAAATATTCAAATATTCTCTGCTAATATTCTTCTTCTGAAAAGGAGGAGGATCAAAAATTGACAGTTCGCAGGTGTAATAGCTGGCATGAGAATTGTCCAAGTTATACAGGAAAAAGGAGACACTGTCATTGAATAACTGAGTTTGACAGAATTTCAGGTTCTTAATGGACACCGTGTTACCACTTTCTTTTGTCTTAGTGAGATCACAGAGTACTTCCGTCCCTTTTAGCAACTTCATTTTAAATTGCAAGGCAATCTCACTGAATTTGCATGAAATTTGTATGCCTCCATCGTGAAAGGTAAACATCTCAGACTTGGCAGAATCATTGATTTCTCCTGGATAAAAAGGAAGAAAACAAAGCAAAAGTGACATTTTATGAAGATGTTACTCTATTAGTTGTATTTGAGCACAAAATTGATCTCTTCTCTTCATAAAGTCACCTCTATTGCACCAAAATGAAAGAATTTCACAACCAAAAGAAGAACAGGACAACAAATAAAACTCTGCCCTCGAAAATAACCTGACCAGAAATTTGCTTGTTACATATGAGTATATAATATGTAACATATTAAATAATATATTTACACAGGGCAGGCACCATATTATCTGATTATGCTTTTATATTGGAGACAGATGATAAACAAATATGTAGTAAAACATCTGAATTAATGCTAGGAAGGGAGTACTGTTCAAATAAAGGTGGGGGGTTGGGTTCTAATTTTGTTTATAGAATCAAATAATGCCCTTTTGATTTTTAAAATTGAAATTGAAGGAGGATTAGCACTTTGTCAAACAAAGGAAGATTTGGGACGAAATTTGGGGAAAGATGTAACTTGCAAAAAAACTTTAAAAAGTGAAAAATAGCTTAAACTAAAAAATGAACAATTATATATAAATATATATTTACACTATACCCTCCTGTCAGAGAGTAAAACAACAGATGAATCATTTTCAAATGATAGAAATGTGTCTTCTCTGAATCTGATCCATTGAGAATTGAATCAAGGTCTGATGACAATGGTAAGGCACCAGATTTTTGTCAATTTCTTTTTCTTTTTTTTTTTTCCCAATACATTTTAAGCTTTCTAGGAAGCCAAGGGTATTTTTGAAAGCTACACAGAGGTCACGCAAGGAAGGAGCCAAAATGGTTTTAGTCTGGTTGCAGATTCTGAGTTACTGGGTTATAAGTAACTGTTCTCTTCTGTTCCTTTTTCCTTTTTTTTTTTTATATGAAAGTTTCTCACTGAAATTAGGAAAATTATTAGCATGAAAGTTTTTTGCTTAAGTTTTGAAATCTGTCTTTATTCTTAAAGAGAATATAGCAAGTAAAAAAAGAATGTTGAAGGAAAAAAAGCTGTCCAGCCCTATTGTGAAATAGACATACTATCTGTGTATATTTCCCCTCTATCTTCCAGATATACACTTGTTTTTATAGACCTATTTCTTTGTGTGTGTGTGTTTGTGTTCTGCTATTGTCACTTAATGATATATCATAAAAGTTCCATTTCTTACATAGTTGTCACAGTCATCCTTTTTAATGACTTTATGTATATTAGGACATAATGTTAATATATAATTTGTTAAAGCATTCCAGTGTTGAATATTAGGGTGATTTTTAGCACTTTGCTTTTATGACCTAGTCAAACTGTTTAAACATGTTATGGCGCTACGTACTGCCATGTTGCTTTCTGAAAGAACTTTAATTTATGATATGACTAAACATGATGCAGGTTGGTTCACCTGCCACAACTCTGCTTGCACTAATTGTCCTAAGTTTATTTAAGATTTAGCACAGTTACTTATTTTTCTTAATATCTACAGGCTTTAATTTAGATCTCTTTAATTTAGATTCCATATTACAAGGGGATAGATTTTCAACTTGGAGATTTGACTGTGAAAATATGCCTAAGTGTTCTAGTGTTTTGGTTATGACCACCCAGATTCCAACAAATTCCCACACCCAAACAACCAAAATTGCTGAACAAAAGGTCTAAAAAATATTATTAAGAGGCTTAAGAAGGTTTAGCAAAGAGAAGAAATTGGTGGGTTAAATCTGAAGAACCAGAACTCAGAGAGATGAGCAGAGTTTAGAAGTTGCTTTTACTGAGTGTTTGCTGTTCTCCCAGGTTCAAATTTTTGTTTTCATGCCTCAACTCCCAGAGTCTTCAAAGTGAGAAACCTAGAAGGCCATCCTCTCCTCAGTAAGTTGGGATCTCAAACGGTTCCCTTCTTGGACTCCGGTTAAACCAGAAGGAAACCAGCTCAAACCACTTCAATGGTCCAGAAAACCTAAATCCTTGAATTTTGTTCAGGGTCATTTTGGATCATTATTACCCTTAGGCTACTGAGAGTAAAAATGCAACTATTCTAGGAAGAAAGATTTACATCGTAGGCCTCAAATCCTATCCACAAATAATATTTAAAAACAATGACAAGCACACCAAAAAAATTAATCAGACATGCAAGAAAACAAAACAAACAATGGACTACAGAAACAAAGCCCCCTTAAAGTCCTATATTTGAATTGTCAGATCCCAAAACAAACAACGGGGCTTACTGCATTTAAGGCAGTAAAAGACAAACTTCTAATAACCTCTGCAAAGCAAAGGAAACTAAAAGAAACAAACAAAAAACCTAATTTGAAAAAGAATCAAATAAAACTGGCAAAATCCATACTATGATTAAAAATTCCATGGATATTTTCAAAGTATATTAGAGCTAAAGAGAGAATTGATGAACTAAAAAATTAGGTTAGAAAAATTATTTGAAGTGCAGTCATCATCCAGATTCAAGAATCCCAACAAATCCCTAGCAGATTTTTTTTTTAAATGTGCACATCTAGATACATCGTAATGGAAATCCTAAAAGCAGCCATAGAAAAGAGACACTTTACCTTCAGAGAAGGAACTATTAGACTGGCAGGTGATGTCTCAACATCAACAATAAAAAACAAAGTGAAATAGTAAAGGTATGTATAATGAGAAACTTTGGTAAGTGAAGTATGCTTGTTGTGATTTCTTGCCTAATGACTAAGAAAATAGAAACAGGGGGCCAGGGTGGCTCAGTCAGTTAAGTGTCCAACTTCTGCTCACGTCATAATCCCCTGGTTCGTGAGTTTGAGCCCCGTGTAGGGCTCTGTGCTGACAACTCAGAACCTGGAGCCTGCTTCGGATTCTGTGTCTCCCTCTCTCTCTGCCCCTCCCCTGCTCATGCTCTGTTTCCGTCTCTGTCTCTCTCTCTCAAAAATAAACAAACACTAAGAAAATTTTAAATAGAAAATATAACCTAAATGGATATCACAAAGTTCAGTCTAATGGTTTTACATAAAGGGAAGGAAATGTTGGATCAGGAAGCAAAACCCAGGGGGTAGAAAGGCTTCTGTGTGTTGACAGTGTTTTATTTCTTGAGATGTGGTGATTATGCAGGCAAGGTAGTATGCTTTATAATTATTTATTGTGCACTGATGTTCAGTCTTCTGTATAGATGTCTTGTTCTAGAACAAAAATTTGTAACTATACAGAAGGAAAATAATGCTTGTCTTCATTTTAAAAATAGAGGAAACAATGTAAGCAAAAGGCAAAAGGAAATAACTGATAGCATGGATATATATGCAGTCTACATTAGATTAAAATGAAAGATATTTTCTTGGGGACTTATTTATGTGAAAATAAATTATGCTGCATGACTATTGCTCTGATGTTTAGGACTCTGTATTCTCCTGCAGAGAATAAAATCAGTGGGCTGGTTCTCAGTTTCTTTAGAAATGTCCAGGGCACCGGCGGGGGAAGGGGGAGGGGGGTGGCTCAGTTATTTAAGCATCCAACTTTGGCTCAGATCATGATCTCACAGTTTGCAAGTTTGAGCCCCATGTCGGGCTCTGTGCTGACAGCTCGGAGCCTGGGACCTACTTTGGATTCTGTGTCTCCCTCTCTCTGCCCCTCGCCTGCTCATTCATTCTCTCTCTCTCTCCCTCCCTCCCTCCGTCCCGGGCCCCTCCCTGCTCCCGTCTCCCCTCTCCCTCTCTCTCTCAAAACTAAATATTTAAAAATTTTTTTAAAATGTCCAGAGCAAATTTTCCCAGGACTTTAGAATGGCAGCAAGTAAACCACAGAGATCTTGGGGCCAAAGTGTCTGTGGCCACCATGTAAACACATAGACATAGATGCCCTATCTTGTATTTCTGAAGATGTTTTGTCATAAGCTTCTCTTCTCTGCCCCATGCCCACACTATGACCCACAACCCAACACAAGATGAAAGGTAATGATCAGCAGTGCCGAGTAGTGGAAGATGCAACGCAGTGATTCCCAAGGAAATGAGAGGAAAATTCTGGCCTTGCTATAGCAAGTCTGTGACTCTGGTACCCCTCTGACTTTGGTCTCTTCATCTGTGAAATAAGGAAGTACTAAAACATCTTCAAGTTCTTTCCAACACTTACTCACTAGGGATCCAGGATCAAAACCTATCCAAAGAAGATTGCAAGATAAGCTATTACTTTGTTGTTGTTCCAATAGTCTTCTCTGTTCCAGAATCTTACTGGGATATTCCAGGGGAGTCAGGAGAAATAAATTGAATGAGACTATCTTCCTTGCCTGTGAAAGTGTTTAGGTAGGGCTAAGAAGACTACCTAAGTTTTTCTTGAGTGATAATGCCAAGGATGTGTGCCATTGACATCAGAGGAGTAGCTGGGGATTCCAAAGTGTCATTTCTTCTGGGCACTCTGACTTGTTCACTTTATCATATTTAATCTAGGTGGGCTTTTTATTATTAAAGATAGTGATAAGAAGCCTGACTTATGTTTCTACATAACCAATGCTTAAGCTTTTCATCTGGAAAACCATTTGACAACTCTAAGTCTGCAATTTGAATGTGTTCAATTAAAAGAAGCAGGTATGACATTTAATCAAGTGCTTCATAATTACTTTGGCACTTGTAGAACAGATATGCTTCAGTACCTGATTAAAAATGCTCCTTAGCCTTTGGAGACATGTGAAAAAACACTACCAAAAGGAGATCATTCCCATAACCATGGCTAAAGCATTTAGCGGGTAGGCAGATAATTTAAGGAAAATCAGAATGTATTGGTTTCTTATAACTGCAGAAACAACTAGAATCTTTTCTTCACCCTTCCTGGATCTTCTCATATCCAGATCTAATATTCAACTGGGAGTGCTGGTGTCATAACACCAATTTTTATAGCCAGTGTTCATTTTGGTTGAGTGTCAGATCTGTTTGATCAGTTCTTCTGCTGTACCAGAAGTTAAAAATTGTGAGAGTTCCCCTCACCAATCTTTCTTCTGTTCTTTCTTCTTTTATCTCAGCTTACTTTTTTTTTTTTTACATACCACTTCTTATAAAATCATCTTCCAAAATCTCCCTTCCCACAGTCTTTGATAAGTTCCTCACCTTCCTCCCTAACATATCATCTCCATCTAAGTTCTCATAGACACTGTCTGTCTGTGTTTCAGACTCCCCAAAACACCTTCTCCTTCACATTTGTGTTTCTTGTAACATGGTTCAAGCCCCACTCAGCATCATAAACAATTAGACCTGGTAAACTTAGAAATTATACAAGTCCAATTCTTTCTGAAGACACAGACAGGTTAGATTATTTGTCCACAGGAAATATAACTTCTTGGGTGCAGAAAAGATTCTGGGTTTAATCTACGGTTGAAGTGCCACTAGCAACAACCAAGGGGTGGGTAATGGAAGCAGGCAACCACATGAAGCGAGACAGTGATCACTACAGACTGAGCTTACAGGATCATGTTAAAGTCTGTCTATGGGAAGAAGGCCTAACTTCCTGTACTTCTGTTTTATGTCTGGTTGAGTCTATCCACTGCTCCTGCATCTAAACTTCAACTGGGCCAAACCATATCATCTCTCTCTAGGACTGCAAGAGTCTCCTAACTTGCTGCTCTCACTTCTGCCCTTTTACCATCTATTCTCTTCAGGGAAGCCAGAATGATCTTCTAACATTCACAGATTGTGTCATTGCCCTGCTTATGAAATATAAATCTCACTTAGAATTAAATTCAGCTCCTCAGCCTAGTTTCCATGACCTGCATGACCTACGTAGCTCTCCAACACCATTTTATACCAGTCACTCACTACGCTGCAGTCATACTGCTCTTCTTTCTATTCCTCAAATATAAGAAGCTGGTCCCCTGGGCTTCGAATTGGTTGGTTTTTCATCTAGAATGTTCTCTCCAGTCTTCACATAACTACTACTTCTTTAGTGACCACTGACCACTCAATCCAAAGTACACCCCCCAAGTCATTTCTGTCCTATTACTGAGAGAAAATATTTTTCATTGCCTGAAATAATCTGGTTTATTTATTTACTTATTTATTGTCTGGCTACCCCACTGTTACATCAGGTTTACCCCACTATTTAAAATCAGGTACCTTGTTGATCTCCTTCACCAATCCATCCCAACTATCTACAATAGCATCTGTAGTATGTAGTAAGTCATAATAAATACTTATTAGACACAGAGATGAACTAATGAATATGTAGATTTCAGTGATGTTATAAATCTGGGGCGATGAATAGAATATACAATGTAAGAACCAAAAGGCTCTCAGAAATGATCCAGTTAAGCCTTTCATTTTATATTTACATTTATCAAGCTAGACTTGGGGCAGAAAAGTGAGTATCTTGCTCAGGATTCCATAGCTCATTGCTGGAACATGATCTCATGATTAGCTATGCCATGTTGTCTTTCTTCTAGAAGCAAGTACATGCAAATGTATAATCAAGCATGAAGGGTATCTCCTGAAATGGAATGTCAGATTCTAAAGAAAATTCTCTCTGAGCTCTAAAGAAACAGATTCTTTCTCTTTAAATATCTACTAGGTTCATAAAGACTTGTTTAGATGATTGATAATTCTCTACAGAGGAGAGGACAAGTTTAAACCTGGTTGATTATTTAGATCCTCCAGAGTGCACAGTCTTTAAAATTGCCCAATGTATGGCCAAGACAGGGGCCCCTGGACCAATGATTCTTCTAATACACTCAGATGTTTCATAACTACAGCATGTTAGTGACTTAGGATAAAACACCATGCTATATCTTTCAGCACTTAATACATTATTTAAAACACAATAGAAATATGTCCTCTTGACTCCGAGTAATGGGTCTTAAAATCTAAATATTAAGTATTAGTTTTTGTTTTGCTACCATATCTGTTTACTTGTTAGTACTCCTGGATTATAAGTACTCTGGAGAACAGGTATTGTGTCTTCTTAATCACATAGACTACCATGTCTAAAGGGTACAACCTTCCCAATAGAGGTTCAAACCTGTTAACTGCTGCTAACTATGATTGTTATAACTTTACTCTTGACATCAGTGGACTAATGTTTCCAAGAGTAAAATCACAGTCCTTACATTAGGTGATTTCTTTAGGTTTTCAAGTTATTTAAGGGATAAGAACACTGGTATCCCCTGGGCGTGGGAACTGTGGAGGTTGTTAAAAAAAAAAAACAAATCAGAAGAAAAGATCATTCTCCTGAGAATTGTACTGTGGCTCAGAAGAGTTTATTTGTACGGTTTTTTTTTTTTTTTAATATCTAAACCATTCCATTTCTTTTTTTTTATAAATTTTTTTTCAACGTTTTTTATTTATTTTTGGGACAGAGAGAGACAGAGTATAAACGGGGCAGGGGCAGAGAGAGAGACACACACAGAATCGGAAACAGGCTCCAGGTTCCGAGCCATCAGCCCAGAGCCTGATGCGGGGCTCGAACTCACGGACCGCGAGATCGTGACCTGGCTGAAGTCGGACGCTTAACCGACTGCGCCACCCACGCGCCCCTAAACCATTCCATTTCTATAGTATAAGATGGCCTTACTGGAACCCATCCTGCCAGGACTCCTTGTAAGCAGTTGTATTATCCCCTGTTGAAATCTTTTGGCAAAAACACTTTAGAAAACCCACACAACTGCAGGGGGTGTGAGACAAAACAGTAATTTTATTTCATTCTCCTTAACTCAGACTTCTAACCACAAACCTCCACAAAGGTCTCAGAGCGATAGAAAGATAAGATCTCCTGAGTATGCAATTATTGATAGTGCTTATTAAACATGTTTTCTGTAATCAAACAATAAACTTTAGCTTAGCACGGCACATGAGTGTGACATAAGAGGTGAAGTCCTAAAAACTGCAATGTTTATTTAGGGTTTGTTACATTTTATCTTTTACTAAGAAATGTTGGCATTTAAAAAAATGTGCATTTACCACTTTTTTTCACCTTTAATTAAAGTATTGTCATTTTTTACGAGTCTACTGGCTAAAACTTTCAGAATCCTGATTACATATTTTTATACACGCATCATTTCCATACTTACATTACCATTCAAAGGCATCCATACTCCAAAGAAGTGATTGAAGTGAGTAGGGAGGATAAACAAAATAAACCCAATCTGATCTAACTTCCTAACAAAGACAAAAGATGTGAAGAAGTGAGGAGAAAATCAAAAAGCCAAAAGAGCGCGTGCGCGCGTGTGTGTGGTGCGTGTGTGTGTGTGTGCATGTGCGGGCGCACACACACATATGTGTATTGTTTTTACTCTCCAAGGAAATTTGTTGGGGGGATAAAACAACCCTCGGTCCTCTAAAGTGTGTATCCTATTACAGAATAAGAAAAATATGGAAAAATGATTTTCTTCTAGTAAAAACTTTCTTCATAAAAACAGAAGAATATCAAATATGCTATAAAGCTTTGTCGCAATATTCATGAAGTAACAGTTAAGTTAAAACAAGTTACTTTCCTAGTTAATTCACTGTCAGTGATTTAAAATTGCCCCACCAGGGAAATTGCATGAGATTAAATTACAAGTCTCTTACACAGAAGGGGAGGGAGAAAGAATTTTATTGGCACCCAAGAATATCCACATTACTACTCATCCCTCCTTTGGGCACATAGACAAGGCATTGGCTGGGTGAGCTTGTTACACTGAAGGCTCCAGCTCCCCTCTCTACTCTATTAACACTCACCTTTATCTCAGCCCCCCTTCCCTTGGCTCCAGTCCTTTATCACCAGTTTCCTTTCAACATCTCTATCTGGTTTCCTTTGGTAGATCAAGAATAACATTTCCAACCTGAACTCAATATTCACTCCCAAACCCAAACCTTGTCATTTAAGGGAGTCACTAGTCTGACCCCCTTCCTCATACCTCCCTCTCTCTGGTTCTCCTGATCCAATTGGCCACTAAGTCCCGTTGACTTTAGCTCAAGGATATCTCTTGAATTCAGTTGCTTTTCTCTATTTCTGTTGCCAATCCAAGGCATTTTTGTGTCTTCCCTCCTCTGTGGAAGCTTCTTGACTGGCCTCAGCAGCAGTCTCTCTGTTTCCAAATCCATCCTCAATGCTGCTTCCAAAATTGTGTTCCTAAAAAGCATTTCACTCCCCAGCCTAAAGTCTCTATTATATTGTTACTTATGAGGTAAAAAAATCAATTTTCTTAGCATGACACCAGCTCTTTTCACAATCTGTGGACCATATATGGTCCACCTATACTAAATTTTTGGCCATTCTTCTCACATCCTTAAACTGTTCCCATAAACTAGACTATCCCGGTACTTCTTTGTCTTCTTAGAAACCCCCATGCATTCTTTAAGAACCATTTTAAATTGGTCCCTGAGACCCCAGACAAAGACACCTATCTCTATGCTCTCAATAATACTTTGTTTACACCAACGTACTTACAATGCATATCATCTTAGATCATAATTATTTTGTCTGTCTTCCTCATTTAACCATGAGCTTCACAAGGATAAGAACTGTAGTATGGTCACCTAAACCATCCAAGGAGCTAGAACATTTTATAAGCTCAATAAAATAAATGAGTGCATAGAAAAACATGGAGGCTGAGCATGTTTGGCAAATGTCCTGCAATGGACTGAGGAGAAGAACGAGAAAAGCAGAGCAAGAGATTCTGTTTACTGGAGAATACTTGTTTCCCAGTCCAAAGACAAAGACTCAAACTGAATGCTACCTGGCCAATTCTCTGAAGCCTAATAGGTCTGGAAGTTAAATAAATATTTCAGCTTTCAAAAGTTTCCAAATAATAATACAACAACAATTTATAAGCATTGAGAGTTTCTTGAATACTGTTAAATGCATTACATGCAATACATAATTTGATGTTCATAACAGTCTTTTATGTTGGATTTTCTATTTTAAGGAAACTTTCGTATTTTGAGGAAACAGAGGCTTGAATCACTGGCCCTAAGTTATTGAGCCAATATGTGGTGGAACCATAATATGAACCTAGACGATCTAAACCAGAGCCTGCATTCTTAAGGAGCCTCTTAGTCCAGTAATCTAGTCCAACCCCCTAATGTTACAGAACCTGAAGCCCAGAAGCTAAAGAGACTTGCTGAGAAAAAAAAAAAAGAAAACAGGGGCGCCTGGGTGGCGCGGTCTGTGAGTTCGAGCGCCGTGTCGGTCTCTGAGCTGATGGCCCGGAGCCTGGAGCCTGTTTCCGATTCTGTGTCTCCCTCTCTCTCTGCCCCTCCCCCGTTCATGCTCTGTCTCTCTCTGTCCCAAAAAAATAAAATAAAAACGTTGAAGAAAAAAAAAAAAGAAAAGAAACAAAAAAAGAAGCTTTTAACATTAAACTTGATTGGGAAGTTATGTTTGGATATTTCTTTTCCTTCCAGATGTATCGGGTATATTATCATCCCAAGTACTTTAAGTACTATTTACATTGATGCCACATATGTATTCTGTGATTTAAAAAGTTATCATATACCAAAAATACCTAAAATAATTTCTTAGATATAAAATTACTTTGTGCTGAACGCATTTCTTTAGATATGCTCATTCAACAACCATGCATTAAGCTATGAGCTACCCTGTGTATTTGAATCTGCAACAAAGTCTAGCTCTTTGCTCTGACAAACTTCTTTTTATTCTGTAACTTCTCTGCCTGTAGACATGTAAAAACTTGGATTCACACATACAAACTTTCATTATCATTCAACAGGTGCAAACAGGAAATAATGTGATATTTTTGTTTTAGACATAGTACAACATAAACACAACTTTTCTTGTGAGTGAACTAGGGGATTTGTTTGTTTGTTGTTGTTTTCCATGAATGGACATTTTGGTGATGAGTCCTAGGAAAATATAAACGTTGGCTGTAAAAAGTTTGATTTCTCAAATTCAAAACAGCTATATTAAAATGATCTCTAATTGCTTGTTGAAAGTGCCATGCCTATGTCAACACAGCTCCGACAAACAAAAGCTACTATCAGAACTAGTGGTTGACAGAACCAAAATTCGTGAGTCTGTCACTGTCCCTAGAGTCAACTCGATTTTTCTTAGTGTTGCCTCATGCAAAGTAGAAACAGGCATCGATACGTTATATGTGACTCAGAGGAGGACCATATCCCCAACATCTGACTCTCTTTAAACTTGGAAATCTTGGTCTGTTTTGATCAACCTTACAGGCTAAAGCAATGAAAAAAATCATGTTTTGACTAACAGTTTTCATCTGTGTTGTATACTTTCTAAATACTTAAGTTCTACTTTCCAAATTTTGAATTTTTTTAAATTTTTTAATGTTCAGATTTTGAGAGAGAGAACAGGGGAGGGGCAAAGAGAGAGGGAGACAAAGAAGCAGGCTCCAGGCTCAGAGGGCTCTGAACTGGCAACACAGAGCCCAATGTGGGGCTTGAACTCACGAACTGCAAGATCATGACCTGAGCCAAAGTCAGATGCTTAACCACCTGAGCCACCCAGGTGCCCCTAGTTTTGAATTTTCATAAGTCTTCAAATGCCAAAGGTCCTATTTTACTTAGGATGACCAAAAAGTGCCATTTGAAGGACTCAATTTATTAGAATAGCAATAGCACAGATGAGCCTTTAATGAGTAAATGTGGCCCTTTCCTTGGGTATTAAAAGGCTGAAGATGATTTTTATTTACAAAGTTTAATAAATCCTTTTGCATAGAAATTTCCTATCCTTAAGCTAGGAAGGTAGCATAAGTTGTGGGTTTTGCTGAGTTTACAACTGCGAATATTGAGGCCATTTTTTTTTTTTAAGTCAAACAAGTTTATACACCTTACAGTGAGCAAAACCAAAATGAGAATCAGGCCCTGTCTACACACCTACATTCTGTTTCTACCAAGAAATGGGAATATGCTGTTAGCAATTTAAAAACTATGCTATTCCACTTCATCTGAGGGGGTTGCCAATAACAATGAGAAATTAGGAAAGCCACTGTGTTCACTATGGCTGAAAAAACACGGCACTCAAGATCGTACATGAGAATAATAGATATTCCTAGAAAGAAGAGAAAAAGACAAAGAAAAAGATATGATTAAACTATGGGGAGAAAAATAGCCCTGAAAATTAAAAAACAAAAACAAAAACAAAAAACCAAAACAAAACCCTCAAGTCTACAGATTGAAAAGGCTCACTCAGTCCCAAGCGATATTAATGAAAATACTCAGAGCTAGGCATGCTCTGGCAGAATTCCTGAATTCCAATATTGAAATAAATAGCATACAAGATCCTAGAGATTTTTTTAAAGTTACTTACAAATGAGCAAGAATCAGAGTAGCGTGGAACTGTTCACCTGTAACCCTAGAAGCCAGCGGACAGTGGATGAGGATCCACAGAGAATTCAGAGAAAAGACTTCAGTCCAGGAATCCCATTCCCAGGAAAGATACTGGTCACCCATCAGAGTTAAAGAAAGACTTCTTTACCCGTGCTGGAATTCACAGAGTTCGAGGTATCTGCAGAAAATGATAGAAGTCTTCTAATCACTGTATCAAAACAGAGATCACAAGACAGGAGCAGATGGCAAGAGGGGTGCTGGCACTGAAAATAGGTGAAGGAAGGGTGAAGAAGAGATCCTTAAAACTGACAAGAAATACTGTAAGAGGAAACCTGGCAATGATCTGCAATTATTATTTCAAAGCCCAAGATTGGGGCGGGGTTTGTGCTAACTGGACAGCGTGAGAGTGGGACAGGAAGAACCTTCAGGAGTTCTCAGATCAATGGGGAATGTGGAGTCAGCACATCAGGCAAGGCCATTGTCATTATTTTAATCCAATAATAGGCACTCAAGATGCTCTAAACATAATGACTACTCAGTTAAGAACTGTAGTGAACCTTCCAAATTACAGAAGCAAAGAAGGAAGTTAAAAGAAACTTAGTTAAAAGGATACAACAGCAAAGGAAAAGAAATAGAAATAAACACGACAATGAAGGGATAAAATCAAGTGTATCAGATTTTCAGGCTCATCACACTGACTGGGAATGGCCTGAATTCATCAATGGGGAAAAAAGTCAACAATCTGGGTTTTTAACACTCCAACATGACTACTTGAGGGGGTTGTGGGAGGGGCTGAAGGTCAGCTTGGATCAGCAGGCTTCTCTCTAATCTCAGGGGGGAGCCCGTCTGCAGGCAGCAAAGGGCTGTTTTTCCTGAGGTGATGGAATTCAGGGGTCACAGATTGGATGCCTTGGAATCAACAGCAAGGCTCAACTTGCACCTGAGGGTTATCCTCCCAGCCGCTTCCCAGAACACATCATGAGACATGCACATTTATTAGGCACCATCTCACATCCATCATTCCCACTCAGGTACAGCATCCATGCTGCTTTCAGAGTGGTCTTTCTGAAATCAGAATTCATAAGCTCACCCACATGGTTCTCACTGCTCATAAGGTGTAGAAAGAGGGTCTTCCAAACCCAGGTAGAGGTTCACGTTTTTTCCAGACCCTTTTACAACAAGGAGCTTCCTATTACTCCAGAGTCACAAGATGATGACTTTGTTAAATTTTACACTGAGATCAATGGTTAAGACTAGAAATCACTGGGGCACCTGGGTGGTTCCGTCGGTGGAGCGTCCAACTTTGGCCCAGGTCATGATCTTGCGGTTCATGGGTTCGAGCCCCACGTCAGGCTCTGTGCTGACAGCTTGGAGCCTGGAGTCTGTTTGGAATTCTGTGTCGTCTTCTCTTTCTGCCCCTCCCTGGCTCGTACTCTGTCTCTCTCTCTCTGTCTCTTTCTCTCTCTCTCAAACATAAATATTAAAAACATATTTTTTTAAAGACTAGAAATCACCAAGGTTTCCAACCTATTAACTCATCAACCAAATGCAAACCTGAGAATTTCTCTCCTTTTAAAATTTGTTATAGCTCTTGCTACTTCAACAAATGAGGAAAGAATGTGAAATCTGGAGTCAGGTATATTTTGTGTTGTAATCTTGGTTCTGCCACTAATTACTATGTAACAAATCACTCAGCCTTTCCTGGTCTGAGATTCTTCAAACATCACCTGAAGATAAGAATACGCCCCCTTTTTGTGGGATGAGAGAGCCTACTTAGTTGGGAGGATTAAAAATATGCCAAAAGAAAAGACCTGCAAGTGCTTGGCATACTTCTTTTAGGCTCTTAAGAACCGTTTGGTGCTAGATATATGCAGCGTGATGGTATTTTGAACATGGAGACTGTTAGCAACTTAGAATCTCCATTTAGTCATTCACGCCTGTTTTGCCGCCTGTCAAACCAAAAAATGGCTTGTCACATGGCATAGTGTTCTGTGTGGTAAGAGTGAATTCTGGGATTATTCCACTAGAGCTTAAGATGAACATCGTTCTAGAAGCACAATTTCTTTACCAGCTTAGTCTAACAACTCGATTCATCCTTCCATAGAAGTAACACAATTATTAATTCAAGTATCAGACTGATAATAAGCACATTATCAACAACTCTAAGGGCCCAAGTGGGTTTAACATACTGGGGTTCATTTGGGCAGTACAACCCTTTCAATGACTTGAGCCAATGTTGTTGGAAAAAATCCAAAATTCTTTAAATGGCCCATATGGTCTCAATGGTCTGCTTTCTGCTCTCCTTTCCAGCATCATCTTCTACCTTCCCAAACCCCTCTCCTTCAGGCACATCTACCTTATTCCAGTTTCCTGACCTTAATTCATTTCCTCTTGCTACAGCTCCTTTGCACTTCTTCTTTTCCTGGTATGGAATCTTCTTCCTCACTCTCATACGATCCTCCCCATTTATTCTTATCCTTCCAATCTTAATTCAAGTGCCACGTCCACAGAAAAGACTTGAATATTGCTTCCAACCCCCACCTCCGTATCTACTCAGTCTAGAGAGGATTCTTTGTGACATCCTCTGAATTCTGGCTATAGTGATCACTAATTCGTGGGATTACTGGATTAATGTCTCAGTCATTCAGTTAGCGTCATGAGAGCAGGGGCTGATAAGGGCTTGCTCATCATTGTTCACACAGCAGCTCGCACAGTACCTCCTGCCTGGCAAGTGCTTGATGCTGCATGAATGAATAGATGAGTGAATGAATGAATGGATAAATATCCATTCCAAAGCTATTCATTTGTTGTTCAATAAAAGATTTCACTGGGTTGTGGAAAAGGCCTTAAAAACAAGCAAGTAGTCCCAAGCTGGCTTCGGAACTTGTAAGTAGACTCTGATTGTTCACTCCTCAGTCCTCGTTACTTAAGAGCATTTGGGCCACCTTGAACTACCACAGGATGAAACATTTGACCAATCCGCTTTTGCTTTTTAGTTTTTTGGAGAGAAAAGTAAAATCTATTTCTTTGTACAACTGCAAAATTTATGTCTAGCTAGATAAGATTATACCTACTAAATTTCTGCCTTCACTTTCAGTGTTAATAGAACTTTCCAACTTAATGTAATTTCACTTTGCTTTTGCCAACCTCAAGAACATGGATCAGAGTGAAGGATAAAAGTATTACAAAAATGTACCAAGTTAAAAGCAGCAGAAACCCGTTTATTAATTTAGTTGTGGGTAGCATTATTTAAATCGTTCAAACAGTCTGACATATGCCATCTAAGAGAGAGAATTGAGGACTTTAGAATGGTCGCTTGTTTTTCCTTAATGTCTCCAGAGGCTAGGGAGTCTTTTTACATCATCCACTACTCCTTGGCCTTTTCGAGGGACCCTGACGCTTAGCGTCAAATAAAACCTCTGTGGCAGCCTGTGGCATATCTGACACAAGATCACCCAAATAAGATGAAAATCAAAATCCTTTTTTTTTTTTCAAAGCCCTTCCATTTTATTTTCTCCTTCAAAAAGAATTCCCAGTCCAAATGCCAAGACTATTTTATTTTCATTCAGTTGACACAAGTCATTTTGCCTTTCATCTTTCTCTGAGAACAGTAAGCCACTCTTCGACTTGATCCACTCACACGTAACTCCAAGCAGGTAATTTAAAATTTTAATGGTCGGATGAAACCTTTTTCTTCATCTTAAAACACAATATCAAAGGAAGCGGTACAAACTCCACGCTCTCAGCAGCTGCACCGCCACAGACACCCTGAGCCCAAGTGCTTGGGGGCTCTTCTGTAATTGTTGCTGCTTTCAAAACAAAAACAACACAACACAAAAACACAAAAAACAAACAGAAACCCCTTCTATTTGGCGCCTGACTTTGCCTACCTTTGGTTTCTCTTCATGTTCATTTGAATCATAACTTAGTGAGAAATATTAAATGGGCCACTTACCTGTTAGGACTTCAACTTGAAAGCAGAAGAGAAGGAAATAGCAGAGGTCTAACTTCATGTTTGCCAGAAACAGATACAATCCTCCCCGGTGTTCAAAGCTGACAGTGAATTCATGTTCTCAACTGTTTTCTATTTGCTGGAAAGGAAGTGGGTTTTGTGAGGGTTTATGTAGTGTCACACTTACCATCAAGGCAAGGAGGTGTCTCTCTCGATTGATGTCAATGGCTATTTGAGAGGCATTACTGCTTATGGGGTTCAGCTTAATCCACGGATTGCTGATAATTTTGAGAACAGACTTTCCCCTCATCCTGGCTCCAATAAAACCAGAGACAGAGACCATGCTTATTCTCAGAACCACCCTACTCCACTGATCAATAGTTATTAGGCGGGGCGCCTGGGTGGCTCGGTCGGTTAAGCGTCAACTTCGGCTCAGGTCGTGATCTCGCGGTCTGTGAGTTCGAGCCCCGCGTCAGGCTCTGGGCTGACGGCTCAGAGCCTGGAGCCTGTTTCGGATTCTGTGTCTCCCTCTCTCTCTGCCCCTCCCCTGTTCATGCTCTGTCTCTCTCTGTCTCAAAAATAAATAAACGTTAAAAAAAATTTTTTTTAAATAGTTATTAGGGATAACAGGATGTGAAAATAGCCACATGATAAATAGCCTATTTTTTGACACCTTTCTGTCTTGTGTTACTTGCTCCAGAGATAGAAAGCCTTTGAAACACGACAAACAATAAAGGAAATTATTACAGAAATTGAGATAAAAGATACATCTGGAAGAGGAGCGACAGAAGGGTCTGATTTGCTTATATTGTTATGCCCAGAATTCGTGATCCCCAAAGACCACTAGGGAGCTGAGTCCGATGCAAAAGCAAAGAGCCTTTATTCGAGCTAGCTCGAGCTCAATCCCCTACCTGCACCGACACAGCGGTGAGATACCAGGGAAAGAGAGCGAGTTTCAAAAGGACAAAGGTTTTATTGGGGCCTGGGGGCAGTTGGTGAGGTAATGGCTGTGGCCTCAGCCGATTGGCTGGGGAAGGGTCCTGGGGAAGGGTCCGAGTCCTGTTAGGCAGGTGAGGGGGGTTACTCAAGGGGAGGAGGTGTGGTCAAGGTGAAGGACACAGAACAAGATGGAGTCGGCTGGCGTAGGCCCGCCCTTTCAATATCACATTCACTGTACATTGTAATTCCCCAAATGATGGATCACATGTTAATCCAACTTAAACCCTGCTCTGCGTATTACAGCAGTCTGTAGAAACCAGAAATTCTGTATCGATAGCCCCAAATGAAAGCAAGAAAGTTGAAAAGCCTACCCGTAGTCTCTCCATCCCTGTGGGGAGATAGAACAGATAATAACAACAACAGTAATAATTATTATATAAATAAGGAGATTTTTATGTATGTAAGTGTTTATATGGAATACTCCTCTTAACACAAAACATGTACAAAACTAAATGTAAAATAATACAGATGTAATATGTATAAAACATAGAATATAGCTAACATTACATTAATCTGGATTATTTATGTATGTGTGTTTATATTATGTGTTTTTAATGTTTGTTTATTTTGAGAGAGAGAGAGAGAAAGCAGAAGCAGGGGGAAGGGGCAGAGGGAGAAAGAGAGTATCCCAACAGTGCAGAGCCTGATGCAGGGCTTGATTTCATGAACCATGAGATCAAGACCTGAGCTGAAATCAAGAGTTAGGTGCTTAACTAACTGAGCCACCCAGGCGCCCCTATATTATGTTTTATACGTGTATTAGTTCATTTAATCCTCCTAATCCTTCTGTGAGATGGAGACTACTAATCTGCCATTTTACAGATGAGAAAAACTGAGGCACAGAGTTATAAAGTACCGGCACAAGTCAGATAGGAAGTGGTAGTGCTAGGATTCGGAGAGTCTGGCTCCAGAGTCCTCACTCTTGATCAGTGCAAGTAGAGCCATCCAGGCCACAGCCTGCTGAACCATCCAGAAGTCTGAACCAGCTTCCAAGATGCTGGATCCAGGCTGGGTTTCTGGGGAGTAACGGGGCAGGATCCACTCTCAGCCTGCAGAGGTGACAGCCAGGTGAAAGGCTGAAGTCAGTAGGTCAGAGCAACCAAGATTTCAGTCCCATGTCCAGGCTTTGAAGCAGAACCCAGGTTTGGTGCTACAGAGGAGCAACTAGGGATACCCAGCCAGACCCAAGGGATTCCAAGGGTAAGGTACGAGGCTGATCCTACAGTGACACACCTAAATCTCTGATTTCCCAAGAGACTTTTTTCTAGGGCTCCTCAGCTTCAGTAGTGGGTGTGAAAGAGGCTATCTGAGGTGTTGAGCCAGCCTGAGCAGGAAACACTGGGCAACTGGGAACCTGTTACCCTGATTTCCTTCCTGTCCCTTCCACGTGCTCCCTGACGCATCAAGTGGAAATGCCTCCAGACCCGCCGTCATTGTACTGGAGTCCTTTTCCAGCAAAGAGGAGGCAGTGGAGAATAATTGACTTTTTCTAACCTTGTTGTGGCCTAGCTCTGGAACTGAGTTTGGAAAGCTCTTGCTTCATCTGATGAAAGCTATCACAAATTCTAGCACTCAGCTGCAGTTACGCAGAGGGAAGCAGGGCAGAAATCTAATAATGAACCTTAACTGAGTACCTACCCATGTGCCAGACATTGCACTTCACATGAGTGATCTCATTCAGTGCTCACAGCCTCTTTGTGACGTAGATCTCATTATTATTCCCATTTCTCAGATGAGGAAACTGAGGGTTAGACAGTAAGTAATTAGTGCAGGCTCACACAGCCAGTAAGTAATGGAGTCCAATCAAACCCAGCCAATGAAACTGAATCCCACACTCTTAATTACCACACCCTGATCACATGCCAGTCTTCATTTATCTGCCCATAAATCACTGATAACATGATTTGGGGGCCTCATATTTTGGCGGGAGTAGGGTGCTTAGGTCCTAGATGAAGTTCGAAAATATTTTAATGCAAAAGAGATTTCTTAAAAAAAAAAAAATCAGGTGCAATGTTTCTATAGCTCAAGGGGAGAAAAGTTAACACACGTCATGGTGTGGCTCAGCTCATTTCAACTGGATATGCACACTTTTATTCTAAATCTGCTTTTTCCCAACCAACACAATATCTGTTTGTAAGACACTTGGAGGTAACTGACGTTAAAGGTGAGCAGGCCTTGCCTCGATGTAAATGTGCCTTATGTCAGAGACCCGCTGTGAGAGATCCTGTCCGTGCTGCCTCTTCTCAAAAATCTCAGTTAAGAATACAATTACTTGTGGTTTTAAATATACAGAACTACTTTTCATGTGCCTGGAAATAAACTGGGCAAAAATTTCCCTTCACCCCACAGGAAGCACTTTTTGTTTGCTTTTTTTTTTTTTTTCATTTTTTATTCCATGACTTAAGACGGTTTTGATTTGTGTGTGCAGATGCCAGCAGTGAGGGTGGGGAGTGGAAAGTCTGTTGCATTAAAAGTGGAATGTTTATTATTACTCGACTTGTGGGCACCAGGGTTGGTAATGCTGTCTGTGTGCTTACTTTTTTGAAGTTCCACAGGTGAATGTCTTTCTTTTGCTTTGCTTGAAACTTACTGAAGGCAAAATTTGCATGTGCACAGGAGCCCACACACCAGAACCTTTGAGTTCAAACAACGGGGTTAAAAAGCACCTGCAAGGTTATCTGTGCTACACCTAAACTGGGTGTGCCAATCTAAAGTAGAAAAGCAGTGAAAGAGAAGTGTTGTCCCTAATCAAGATGGTTTCTCCTCCGAGTGGCACCACCATCCTGGCACTTATTTAGCCAGAAGCCTGTGTGTCAGCCCCCTCTGCTCCTCGTGAATTCACCAATGAGCCCCACATTCTACTTCCTGGCTGTCTGCCGTGTTGTTTTTCTTCTTTTCTTGCCAGGGTCACTGCCTTAGGTCAGGCCTCCAGCATCTCTCTCTGCACCTTCCTGTCCCCACACTGGCCCCACATCAATCTGTCTCCTCATTACAAGCGCTAAATAATCTTTGTAAAATGTAAATCTAATTCATCTTGCTCCTCTGCTTGGCACTCTCCACTGGCTTCCTGTTAGTCTGAGATCCGGCCCAAACTCCTTACAAGACCCGTTGCAATAGGGCACCAGTTCAGCCTCCTCTCGTGCCATATTTGCTCTTTCTTCCTTCTGCATTGAACACTTCAGCCTTATTGAAAAACATGGTGTTTCTCAAATTTCTCAAGCTACTCTTCCTTCAACTTCCAGGAGCTCTTTTCACATCTCTACTTCCCCTCCCCACCACCCCAACCTCCCTTCTCCTGAAGAAATCATCCTACCATTCTTCAGGCCTTTGCTTGCACACTCATCAGTTCATCAAAGAAGCCTTTCCTGATCCATTCGCTACCAACCACTTCCATAACTAGATTCCAAAGAAGATGCCTTCTTTGCATCCATATCTGCAATGTTGAACAGGTTGCCTGGGGCATACTAGAAGCTCCATTACTATTTGTTGAATGAATGAGTGAATAGTTCTGGACTTTTGAAGGGATAATATGACCTCAGGAAGAATCACCAATTAACACTTTGCTCTTTGAGTCATAATTTGAGGGCAGAAAAATATCAAGATGTTTGTATTTCACCCTGAAATTGATTGAATACATATAATAATTATCCTGATATATCTCTCATCCAATCATTTGTCCATCTCTAACTAGCAAACAAAAGAACATTCCATTTTAACAGCCAAATAATTTCTCATTTAAGAGTTACTAATTCATGAAGCCCAGCAAACTAATTGCACATTTCCAGGAAGGGTGAAAACAGTCAGTGTGAGATGTGACTATAAAGTGTTATTATTGATATTTTTAACAAAAATACCCCAACTTAGTCACCTTGGCAAACAAGGCCTTCATTCTGATGATGGTGTAATTGCTCAAAACATCATAAAGCACCTCCCTGCATCTCCTTCCTTTCAGTCTTTCCAGGGTTCCAGTCCCCAGTCCCATCCTTTGCCCCTGGACCACCTTCCTATGGCTCCTATGGTTGATAAACATGCTAGGATCTCTTCATTCACGAATACAAACACATTTCCTCAGACCCTGTAACCTCTGCCATCTCTTACTCTCTTGCTTAGGAAGGAGATGTCCACATTCAGTCTCTACCCTTCACTTCTTTCCAGATCTTCTTGAATCTACTGTAGATTGATTTCTGTCTTTATCATTCCATTGAAACTGTTTTTCCCACCTATGAGCTCCACAATGCCAACTCCAACCAACATGCTCTATCCTTCTCTTCTGTGACCTCTCTGAGTCATTTGGTGCTACAGTATTTTATGTTGATATTATACATACGTTATCTTGAAACAGTACCACCCATTCCTGATTAAGTTATCGGAACCAAGGGCCATTATGTTCTTTTAGGCTACAACTTTGTATACCTTTACTCTGATCTATTCTGTCTTGAATAAAGTCTAACTCTCAGAAGGAAACATTTAGCCTCCTAATTCAAACATTTCATCAAGGCCCCTCTACGGTCCCCATATATGGTCAGAAACATTGCTATCTTCTTCTTAACACCCATCTCTCAGACCCCTTCCAGCTTGGGCTTCTTTGCCAGTTCTTCTCATGTCTCTCTCCTCCTAAATGTTGATGTTGATACTCCCCAGAATTGAAGCTTCAGTCTCTTGCTTCCCTCATTCTATACACTCTACTACCCAAATGATAAAGCAGATAATGCCCAGTTAATTAAAATATTATGTGGGTTGAAATACCCACCCCAATTTCTCTTATGTGACTCTTAACCTGATTGTGAAAGCTATCAAAACAAATGTTCGAAGCATAATAGCACTGCTGTAATGAGTACATAATCTTTCCCAAAAGACTGAAACTCAAAAGACTCTCAAGCTCATATGCATACAGGGGCCCGGCAGATGGAACAAATGAATGAAGCGGACCTGGTATGAGGCAATAGGGAGTCGTGGAAACTGGGACAAACTGGAGAGCACACAGGAGAAGCAGCTGACTAGATCCAGCTGTACAGTGCTACAATGGAATAGGAGTCCAATTGAACAATATCTTCTGAATTTCTCCAGATAGATTTATTTATTTATTTATTTATTTATTTATTTATTTGTTTGTTTGTTTGTTTTTTAAAATTTTTTTAACGTTTATTTATTTTTGAGACAGGGAGAGACAGCATGAACGGGAGAGGGTCAGAGAGAGAGGGAGACATCTGAAACAGGCTCCAGGCTCTGAGCTGTCAGCACAGAGCCTGATGCGGGGCTCGAACTCATGGACCGTGAGATCATGACCTGAGCCGAAGTCGGATGCTTAACCGACTGAGCCACCCAGGCGTCCCTCCAGATAGATTTAAAGCTCCATCTGGATGAAAAATATTCCAATTTTTAAATTTTTCAACTTATTTTAAAAACTTAAGTTTTTTCATCCTGTACTATAGGAGGCAGACAAAACACTTAAAGATCTAGTTTGGCCCAGGGGCTATCAATTTTTAACCTCTGCTTTAAAGGACAACTTTCACTTGGCAATAAATACATATAAATATCCATATAAAGTCAGAAGATTCTTGCTCTAGACCTCACTTCATTGTTTACCAGCTGTGTGGCCCTAAGCAAGATGTCTACCTTCTCTGAACAGAAGTTTACTTATTTATAACCTCAGAGGATTTGTGTGAGGACCAAAATCTAATGGATACGAAAGCGCTTAAAAATTATTACATGTTGCCAAAAAATCTAGTAATTATAATGTTTAAATTTCACAACATTTTCCATAAATTTCTGATATTTTAAAAATAGTTCATTATATTTGACACATCTCAAATTTTACACACGGGATCAAGATTGGTGACCCTCTTTCAGAAAAACATGACAATATCATTGACCTTTTTTGGGCGGCTACTCAGAGTAAGGTTTGAATCCCGTCTCCCAGTAATTGATATATTTTTTAGGATGTAAAATAACTTCAAGCTTATGAAATTTATTCCATTTTAAAACTGTTCTTTCTTTCCTTCTTTCCTTTTCTGCAAGCACCCTAAGGGCAAAGGTAGCGTCTTCTCCAGTTTCTATTTAGAACCTAATGTCTTTCATGCAAAAGGCTCAGATAAGCTAAAACACAACACTGGAATTTGCTAGAAATTACGGAGGGTAAGTCAGATTATATTAGGTTTCTTGGGTTGTGCTTTGTGTGAACGGATGACACCTACTGGCATAAAACAAAAATCTGCGTTTTGTTTTTAAGAAGAAAAATAAATGTTCATCTTTTAAGCCAAAAAAAAAAAAAAAAAAAAAAAACCACTTCTAGAAGAGCCTAGCACTATCAAAGTGCAATTGCTAGAGGTACAAGTCAAAGATTCTATGGAATCATGAGAAAATGTTTAGGCTATAATTAGTGCAAAAAGCAAGTTATATGTATTACACGTATATGAGATTAATGTTTAAATATTTATATAAAAATGTATAAGGGGCACCTGGGTGACTCAGTCAGTTAAGCACCCAACTTCAGGTCAGGTCATGATATTACGGTTTGAGCCCCTCATCGGGCTCTGTGCTGACAGCTCAGAGCCTGGAGCCTGCTTTGGATTCTCTCTCTCTCTCTCTCTCTCTCTCTCTCTCTCTCTCTAACATAAATAAACATAAAAAATTTTTTAATGTATAAATAAAAAATATATAGAAACTTTGGGGCCACTGGGTGGCTCAGTCAGTTAACCGCCCAACTCTTGATCTCCGCTCAGGTCATGATCTCACAGTTTGTGGGTTCAAGCCCTGCACTGGGCTCTGCGCTGATAAGTGCAGAGCCTGCTTGGGATTCTCTCTCCCCTATCTCTCTGTTCCTACCCCGATCACCCTCCCCCTCTCTTGAAATAAATAAATAAATAAATTATATATATATATATATATATAACTATATCTAAAAAATTAAAAGGATGCATTGTTTTCCTTTGTCTTTTTCTGCACGTTTGAAGTCTCTTCCTATGACCATGTATCATTCTCCTCACTGGAATAACTAAATACTGTGTGTGTGTGTGTGTGTGTGTGTGCGCACGCGCGCGCATGTAAATACATTTTTTCTTTAGCAAAGGTTTTATGAAATTATCTTATGCATGATGAAGCAAAATACCTAAAGCACAAAGGACAAAAGTGATTAAATAGTTTAATAATAAACTTGAAATTTTGGCCAGGCAAGGCTTCCGATTTGTTTTTCTTTTTAAAAAATATCCATTGGTACCTAATTGTTTTTCCAAATGAACCTGAGAATCATTGTCAAATTTTCACAAGTTCTTTCTGTTCAACATCCCCATGCCTCAAATTCCACTGGGATTTGGAGTCAATACAGTATTGAGTGCCCAGACCTCTGTTACTACTTCTAATCCCAGGAGCATTTGGCAGCCTAGTAATTCATAGCATTCATTAACTATTTTATTTTAAAAGTCCAGTGAAAGTTTAAGACATATAAAATTAATCTCATATTTTTTAATCAATGTCCATTTTTATTTCTTAATCACTATGTTGTATCCTGAGGAGACTTTAATGGCTATAGAAAATTTACATATAACAAGAGTTTTCCCCAGTCTTGAGTGCTGAACCACTTAAGAAAAGAAGAGCAATGATCTTGCAAAGGTTAGTGGTGTTCACCAGGAAATTAAATGAGTGATGATAACTAAGGCAAATGAGTGACTGTTTTAGATTCATGATAGGTCAAGAAAAATCAGAGATGGCTGAAAAGTTAGATGAAGAAGAGCAGAAGGTCTTGATAACTAAGGTAGGTAAAAGACAGATAATGTGTTAATTCACATTTGTACGGCATGGTACAGGTTAGACGATGCCTATGCCTACATGGTAGGTTGAAAACCAATGATTTGCCCAGAAGAGTTACCATTCCCATATTTTAGGGATGGAAACCTAAGTAAGTCCCAGAGAAGTGGAGTATTTTGTTCAAAGTAGCTATGCCAGAGTAAAAATCAGAACTCATATATGCTCCTAGATTAGTGCTCTTATAAGTGTCTAGAAAGAAACAAACGAACAAAGGCTTGTAGAAAATTATCTTGGAGGCTTTGTTTTATGTCATTCTCTGAGAGTTTACATTTTCCTATGCCTAAAGATTGCAATTACAAAGAATCTTAGACCCAGCCTCTCCTCACATAATCTTTGATCATTTTCCGGATTATAGATGTGTTGAAGTGTCGAGACTTTTTTTTTTAAGTTTATTTATTTTCAGAGAGAGAGAGAGAACCAGCGGGAGAGGGGCAGAAAGAGAGGGGTGAACAGAGGATCCGAAGCGGGCTATTCGCTGACAGCACACAGCCCAATGTGAGGCTCGAACTCACAGAACTGCGAGATCATGACCTGAGCTGAAGTTGGACACTTAACTAACTGAGCCACCCAGGTGCCCCCATAACTCTTTGATGTTAGCTTTTCATAAGTTATTTGATATAAAAATATAAACAAAGTTTTGTTGGGTGCAGTTATAAAGTAATGAAAGTTAATGCCCCCCCAAAAGAAAATTAAGTTCCACTTTATTATCAAAATCTTCACCTTAAATCTTAGAATTATTTTGTAACCATTATAGTAGAGTTATCAAGAAACTGTGAGCCCAGCCCGGAACCTCAGACCAGAAGATGAGCAGTTTCTTCAAACGGCTTATTGAATCAATATCCCCAAGGAACAGGGCTGAGGACTATGAGGAAATTGTCAGTGATACAAAAGTTCATCCAGAAGAATAAATATTTTTTATACTAGACCTGCCATATATTAAAACATATTATAAGGTTAAAATAATTAGATCATTTTATGCCAGTCCAAAGATAAAAAATTCAGTGGAAAGGAATATGTATCTAGAATGAGGCCCTTGGATATATAAAAATTTAATGTTTGATAAAATCAATATACTAGGTAGGGTTCAGCTGCAGATAACAGAAACCATTCTCTCTAGTTTGACCAGAAAATGATTTGTCACCAGATATTACAAAATCTTTAGAAGGGTTGGAGAAGCAGATTTTGACTTCTAAAAACAATTCCCTGACCCTACCTTACACACTTCCAATCATGATCATAAAAGCTTCCATGGACACTGTTGGAGGCTATCAGCTCAGGAATCTACTCACTTAAGACTATCCTGCCTCTGCCATAATTTGTGCTAGCAAAACAGATGTCTTTCTATTGATGCAATTCCACAAGTCCTGTGATGGCACATCTGAACCATAGCTGCAAGAAAGCCCAGAAAGCCCAAGAAAGCCCAGATTTCCCACTTCTGCATTATAGGAAAGCACACTTGGAGGCTGGACTGGGATTTGAGCAAGCCAATCCTTAGTATTCACCAAAAACAGCATTTCATATCAGCTCAAAGGAAACAGTTATTTAATAAATGATGCCACCAAAATATTTAGATACCTAGTTGGAAAAAATCTGTTTAGATCTATAGCTTAGCATACATCAAAATAAACTGCATATAAATTGCAAAGTTATAAAATTTACATAAAAAACAAAAACTATGGAGAAGTATATTCTAAGTATAAAAGCAACAAAAGAAATCGCATAAACACTAATAGATTGGATTCAAAAAGAATTCTCCACATAGAAATTAAGGATTATAATTCAAACAGATTAGAAACAATATTTATAAGAAAGAGGCAAAGAATTAATATTTTTCATACGTAAAATGCTCATGCAAATCAGCAGGAAAACATTAAGCCTCCACAGATAGGTTAGGCAAAGCACTTGAATATAAAATTGACAAATGAGGGAAAATGTAAAAAGATGTGTCTAAGTATGATAAACAGTAACAAATAAAAAATGGAGTCAAAATATCATCAAAGAAAAACTCAGGACAAAGAAGTTGTTTTATATTTATTAAAAAGTAAAATCACAATAAAGCTTTAGTACTCTTCTACAAATATAGACATATCATTGAAATATAGAAATGAAAACTGCCAGAAATATATGGAAAATTAATAGAAACAGAATAGCTAAGAGATTATTCTTAGTCTTTGAGAGTTCAAATAAGCAAAAAGTTTAAAGACAAAAGTTGAGTAACAAATTATAAAGGTTGTTTTATTAGATATATATTAAACTTTTAGTCTATTAGAGAATATATCTGCTTTTCCAACACATCTGGAATATTTACAAAAAATTATTGATTCACTCAAAGAAACCCTCAATATAATTCAAAGGCAGAAGATGTACACTTTCTTTGATCACTATGAAATTAAAAATTAGTAAGAAAAGTTTAAGTGTTAAAACTATGTCTGCTTAAAAATTTCAAAAATCACTCTCTACAATAACTCTTTGGTCAAAGAGTAAATAGTAAAATGCAATTGTAGACAACTTACGAAACATGACAAAACACAACTTACCAAAACATTTTAGATATGACCAAAGCTATACCTGGCAAAAATATAATCATATAACTTTAGTATTTTATTAAGAATGAAATAATACTGATGAGTTAATCATTTAGATCAAGAGATACAAAAGAAAAACTTAAGCCTTTAAAAAGTAGAGACATAGAATTAATATATATTTACAAACAAAAAATACTGAATTAGGAAACAAATTATACATAATAAAAGTATGTTTTTATTTTAAAAATCATTAACTGGAGCAAGACTATCTTTGAGGGAAAGATAATATATAAGCACAATGTTCGAAGAAAACACAGATCCTGATGAGATTTTTTTAAGTTTCTTTATTTATTTTGGGAGAGAGAGAATGTGACCACGCACGAGCACAGCAAGGGGCAGAGAGAGGGACAGACAATATCCCAAGCAGGCCCCACGCTGCCAGCACAGAGCCTGACATGGGGTTCATTCTGACAAACCATGAGATCATGACCTGAGCCAAGATCAAGAGTCAGACACTTAACAGACTGAGCCACCCAAACACCAAGATTTTTTTTTTTTAATTTTAAAGAAAATAGAACATCCAGTACCATGTACCGTTTTCACAATATGGTTGTAATTGCTAATTTTCTGAGATCTAGAAAATTGAAACAAATAGGAAACTGAACAGACTAATAACCTTGGAAGAAAATAAAAATGGAACCAAGAAACTAGCCCATACAAAAGGGCTAAACCCAAAATATTCTACAAGTGAGTGCTTCAATCTGGACACTAGAAGTAAAGACTGAAAACATGTTAGCTTATTTTGCAAAACTGACAATGCTAAAAAATAACAAAGTTAACCCAAAGAAGATCCACAGACCAGTCTCATTTATGAATATATTAATTAAGCTAAAAAAATCTAATTTGGGGATGCCTGGGTGGCTCAGTAGGTTAGGCATCTGACTTTGGCTCCGGTCATGATCTCCCTGCTCTTGTGCTGACAGCTCATAGCCTGGAGCCTGTTTCAGATTCTGTATCTCCCTCTCCTCCTGCCCCTCCCCATTCTTTATCTCTCTCTCCCTCTCTCTCTCTCTTTCTCTCCCTCTCCCTCTCTCCCTCTCTCCCTCTCCTTCTCCCTCACTCCCTTTCTCTCTCTCCCTCTCCCTCTTTCTCTTTCCCTCTCTCCCTCTCTCTCTCCCTCCCTCCTTCAAAAATAAATAAAACATTTTTTAGATCCAATTCAATGGCTTATTAAGGGAATAATGTACCAAATAGGATTTTTTCCCAAAAATGCAAGAATTGCATAATATTAAGAAATCTATATCTCACAAACTTAAAGGGGAAAAATATACAATCATCTCAATGGATGCTGAAAAGACCTTCAATAAACACAGCATCCGTGCATGATTTTAAAAACTCTACTAATGTATCATAACTAGAAGGATGCTTCTTAACCTGATGAAAAGTTTCTACCTCATATCACTAGACAGAATCATGCTTAATTATGAAGGGACCCTCTAAGGGTTGGAGGAAAGTACTACGCCCACTGTTTTTCATTATCCAGAAAGATATTTAAAAGAAGCAAGTGCTATACATTTTTTTACAAGAGGAGAAACAGTTATCAGATATTTGTTTTTATGTAGTTGATTACCAAGAAAATCCAAGAGAATGAACCGAAAAGGTCTTATGATTAATAAGTTTAGTCAGGTAGCCACGAACAAAATAAATCCAAGAAAAGCCAGTAACTTTCTCTATGTCAGGGAAAAAATGAGTAGTTAGAAAACTATAAGGGGAAAAACACAAGTATACATGTCTATATCAAAGCTATGAAACTTACCAAGGGATATAACAAAAGGTGTGAACACATGGAGAGGCACATGTTTCTGATTGGGAAGACTCCATCTGATTGAAAGTATCCGTTTCTCTAAATAAATTTATAATGTTTTTCCAACAAAAAACCCACTGGATTTTTCAAGTTTCAAATTTTTTACCAAATGATTTTAGAATTCTTTTGGGGGAAAAAAAATTTAAAATAACCAAAACAATTAACGGACTATAATGTGAAGTGTCAAAGTGGTTGACTTTGAGTCAACCCAAGAATGGGTGTAAGAATTAGCTAAACTGAATATAAAATCCAGAAGCAAATCCACACAACACAGGAATTTAAAAAATGATAGACACATAAATTTCAAGGCAGTGGAGGAAATATGTATTTTTATTACATAGGAATAATTAGCCAACTATTTTTAAAAATTAGAGTAGGGCTCGGGGCGCCTGGGTGGCGCAGTCGGTTGAGCGTCTGACTTCAGCCAGGTCACGATCTCGCGGTCCGTGAGTTCGAGCCCCGCGTCAGGCTGTGGGCTGATGGCTCAGAGCCTGGAGCCTGTTTCCGATTCTGTGTCTCCCTCTCTCTCTGCCCCTCCCCCGTTCATGCTCTGTCTCTCTCTGTCCGAAAAATAAATAAATGTTGGAAAAAAAAAATTTTTTTTTTAAATTAGAGTAAGGCTCTAACCTCATATAAAATGGCAAAATTCCTGAATCAAAATTAAATTTTAAAAAATCATAAAAAGAATTTGGAGAAAATTTGGATGAGAAAAGTATATTTTAACTGCTTAGATAGAAGGATAAATTCCTTCCTGGTTATTTCTTGGATATTTTCCTCACGTGTACTATCTTTTATATCTTTTTTTTAAATCAACAACCGTGTTAGAAAAAAAAAGATATTTTTGGAAACATATACACGACTATGTGCTTAATCTCAGGGTGAAGAAAGTATTTTAAGCCTAAAAACAAAGGGAAAATGACATAAAGGAAAAACCTTGATAAATACAATTTATAAAAACAAATTTTCATGCATCAAAAATCTAAAAATAAAGGTCAAATGGTGAAAGCAGAAAAGATATTTGTAACTCTGACAGCAAAAGGCCAATATGATCAATATATAAAACTTCTTACATGTCGTTATAAGAACACTCTAACTTTAAAAAGTAGATAAAGGGCCTGAGTAGGCAATTCACAAAAGAAGAAAGTCAAAAGTTCAAACCCACATTAAGAAAAAAAAAGTTCAAGGGGTGCCTGGGTGGCTCAATTGATTAAGTGTCTGACTTTGGCTCAGGTCATGACCTGACAGTTCGTGAGTTTCAGCCCTGCATTGGGCTCTGTGCTGACAGCTCAGAGTCTGGAGCCTGCTTCAGATTCTTTGTCTCCCTCTCTCTCTCTCTGCCCCTCTCCTGCTCATGCACTCGCTCTCTCTCTCTCTCTCAAAAATAAACTTAAAAAAACATTTTTAAAAAGAGAGAAAAAGTTCAAGCTCACTAGTAAGCAGACAGAAATGAAATGGAAAGCATGACATACATTTTTGTCCTACCAAGTTGGCAAAGATATTTAAGTGATATTTAAAGGATATTAAATGGGGGCGCCTGGGTGGCTCAGTCGGTTAAGCGTCCGACTTCAGCTCAGGTCATGATCTCGTGGTCCGTGAGTTCAAGCCCCGTGTCGTGTCGGGCTCTGTGCTGACCGCTCAGAGCCTGGAGCCTGTTTTGGATTCTGTGTCTCCCTCTCTCTCTGACCCTCCCCCATTCATGCTCTGTCTCTCTCTGTCTCAAAAATAAATAAACGTTCAATAATTTAAAAATAAATAAATAAAAATAAAGGATATTAAATGATATCTAAAAGATTTTAAACAAAACCTAATATTCAGCTTTAGTGCAGGAAATAAGTAATGGGCACTGTTATCCACAGCTGGTAGTAGTGAATACTGATACAGCCTTCTAAGGGCAATTTGATAATAAATACCAGAACTCTTACAGCACATCACACAGTCCCCCAATCAAGTGGTATCTTCCCAGGAAGCCTGCTCCTGCTCCACTTTTTTCAGATATTTCCAAACAGACCAGGGCCCCTGTTGAAGCTCCAGTAGACCCCAAACCCATACACAGATGTGTATCCACCATTATAAGGGAAGCTATGTCTACACAAACTCCAACCATCTAGATGTTGTTTTATCTTCTTTATAGCCATTAGAATCATACGAAAGATTGGATTATATTATTTTAATTGTTTAGTGTTGAACAGATAAAGCCTAAACAGTAATGTGAGGAGTACAAACAGAGTACAGACCTATTCCAGCTTTGAAAACTTGCCCCAGAGGGACGCCTGGGTGGCTCAGGTGGTTGAGCATCCAACTCTTGATTTTGTCTCAGGTCATGATCCAGGGTCGTAGGATCAAGCCCTACAGCCGGCTCCGCGCTGAGTGTGGAACCTGCTTGAGATTCTGTCTCTCTCTCCCTCTGCCCATCTACCCCACTTGCGCTCCCTCTCTAAAAAAAAGAAAGAACAGAAAAAGAAAACTTGCTCTGGAAATAGCTGAAACATATGTATGGTCAGAAAGAAAATAATATCAAACAAATAGAAAGCATAATAGGAACTATTCTCCTTCCCAGACTGAGGGAAGGAGGCTTTGGAATAAGGTTAATGTAACTTGAAGATCAATAAGAAATAAGCAACTTCTAAATGTGCTATATGTTCATTGCTTCAGTAGACTGGTTGCTATTGTATCGAAAAAAAAAACTAAAAATTGGGGTGCCTGAGTGGCTCAGTCGGTTAAGCATCCGACTTGAACTCAGGTCATGATCTCACAGTTTGTGAGTTCGAGCCCCACGTCGGGCTCTGTGCTGATACCTGAGAGCCTGGAGCCTGCTTCAGATTCTGTGTCTCCCTCTCTCTCTGCCCCTCCTCTGCTCATGCTCTGTCTCTGTGTCTCTCTCTCTCTCTCCCAAAAATAAATAAAAACATTAAAATTTTTTTTAAAAAAACTAAAAATTAATGTTACATATTCCTGTGGATGGCCCATGTCTTCATTTTGCAGTATTTCATCAAACAAGTGATATTCTTCACAATGGATAGGTGGCTCTATTCCCACAAAACATGTCAGCTGACAGCTTGCACAGCATTTTACTTTTCTGCTGCTGGAAGTACTTTCAACAGTGCTTATCCACGATCCCTGTAATGTAACAGTGAAGCACAGGACTAAACCCAGACCATTGGATGATAAACAATATGTATAGAAACCAACATAAAGCAATATTGATTTTTAAGATCACAGAGAAGGTATTAGTCAGGCATTTCTATTACAAGTGACAGAAACCCAAATTGGCCTAAGGAAAGAAAAGGAATAATGGTTCATGAAATTAAAAGTAAGTTTAAGAGAACTTCGGGTACAGCTAGATCCAGGGCTCTGTCTTAATTTGTATCTCCTTTCTGCTCTTTTCTGTATTGGCTTCATCCTGACCTTAAAGAACTCTGGGCTTACCTCCTTCCAGCTTTACAAAAGTGACAGCTTGTAAAGAGTAGATAGCACTAACAGAAGTCATGAGTTTGGTGCACTGACAGAGCACATGCCTTTTAAAAATAATAATAATAATAATAATCCCCGTGACAAAGGACATGCAGGCCTGTGATTGGCTGGGCCTGCTCGTGTGCTTAGCCCTGGAGTCCAGAAGCCAGGTCAGCCCTACGCCAACCACATTAACTAAGAGTCTGAGGAAAATGGCCCCTAAAGGAAAATCAAGGTGCTGTTACCGGAAAGGAGGAAAAGGAATATTGAACAGACAAAAACAGCAGAAGTCTGCAAAGAGAGGAAAATGCTTCCTTCATCTTATACTGCTGATAAACTAAGTGTTCAAGGCACAGTGTGAAAACTCATTGCAGAAGGATGTATAACAAGACTTTTAGACTAAGTAAGTGACAGTGATAAACGGAAGCCTTTTTTAAATCATTTCATCATTAAAAACAGAGGAGGAGAAAACGGGAGCCCGAAGTTAGTTGTCACTGTTGGACCGTTCCCAAGAGGTGAATCACATGGAGTGACAAGGACTGTGCCCACCCTGCCCTGTGCTTTGGGAGGCTGCCCTCACAGACCACATCCACTTCCTCAACCTCTGGTTTCCGTTTGCTTTCAGCTGGCGAAGCTCTGGCAAGAGATGGTAGGGCAGGAGGAAAGTGAGGTTCACTATTCCCTAAGCTACCTCCTTTTAAAACCGTAACTCTGTCCTCCTTTTAAAACCATAACTTCTGTCCTGGAGCCTTCTCATAGCAACAGCTCAGCTAGTAGCTACTGCTATAGCTCTGTCTCTGTTCTGATAAACATTCCCTCTCCTTGACCTTCAGATCTAGAGGTGGTAATGGCTTGTTGTTGCTTGCCCTGGGAGATCTATCCATCCCTTACTGGCTTTCCTTAACTCTGCTCACACCTTTACAAATAGTCTCTTTATTCATCTTTTCTCAGTTACTCCTACCTGTGTTTACTGCCTATTTCCCTTTTTTTTTGGGGGGGGGGCGCCCCAGTGGATTGATCCCAAGGATCAATTTTGTAAAGAGATGAATTTCGTGTCTGGTTACATCTTGTTATTTCAGGGGTGGGGCAAGGAAAAGTCCTTCATCTCACTTGCCCCCTCACCTATTGATCTACAAACTACTGGGTGAATTTCCTTTAAATGGAGACAAAGCATTTCATTACACTATTATGGGGAACACATAGCCTGTAAATTGCCCTAAGTTAAAATTGCTCCTCTATATACATGACTGATCTCAGATTCTCTCTTGAGAGAGCATTTATGATAGAGGAAGATAGAACAGTGAGAGGCACAGAGTCTGTAAAGGATAAAGAAGATGGTGACATCAGCATGAAGACAATATCCTGGCGGGGGAAAGACTGTGTGTACCAAAGACAGACTTTTTCAACTTGTAATTTTGAAGTCTAGCTCTAGAGCTAAACCTCTCTATCAGCCTAGAACAAATGAGGTTACCCATAGTTAGGAGCTGAACTGTGTCTCCCCCAAAATGTATATGTTGAAGTCCTACCTCCAATCCCTCAGAAAGTGACTCTATTTGGAGATACAACTTTTAAAGAAGTAATTAAGGTAAAATGAGGTCAGGTGGGTGAGCCCTAATCCAAAATGACTGGTGTCCTTAAAAGAAGAGGAGATTAGGACAGATGGGAAGAAAGGAAAGACTGAGTGAAAACATAGAACAAAACAACCATCTATCAGCCAAGGAGAGAAGCCTGGAACACATCCTTCCCTCATGACCTTTAAATGAAACCAATCCTGCCAACACGTAGATCTTGTACTTCTAGTCTCCAAAATTGTGAGAAATTTCTGTTGTTTAAGCCACACAGACCACAGCAATTTGTTATGACAGCCCTAGAAAACTAATATACCCAAGGCTCCTAAAGTAAAGACTTATCTTCTGGGGGGTATTTAAAAAAAGCCCTATCCACAAGACCAAAAAAATAAAACAAAAAACCCAAAAAACAAAAAGTCAATCCATTGTTTTAGCATTATGAAGCTGCAACTTCTAGATATAAACCCTAGGGCAAGCCATTTTGTTACCCATCTATTCATCAATGTATGCCATCAGATCCATCATTTGGGGCAATAAAATTGTCAGTGTATTTATTTGCCAGCCATTTGAGGGAATTAACCCCATGGTTGGGCTCTTACCCATCCTACGAAATATTGGGACAAAGATCCATTTGTAAACAAGGACTTGGCATTTTGGGACTTTGTATGTTATCTCTTCTCACACAATGATGTGAGAATTCAATTGATGTGACCAGTAAGCAATAAAATAATAAAATAAGGTAAGATAAGATTCTTGGATTGTAGAGGTCAGTTGCCTACCCAACCCCTAGGTGTTGCTACTCCAACAAAGATTACAAAGGCACATAGTGCCTTCTCTGAGACTGCTGGGTCTCCTTACGCCCATACCCTGACCTAACCCAACCCTCTTAATTTGCAGGATTTGCTTGCTAAGAATTAGTGGTCTATTCAGTTTGTGGGTGGTTAGTGCCCGAGATGAAGAAGGGAGGTCGAAACAGCAACTGAGAACAAAGCAAAGAAAGAGCCCCAGGCAATCACATTTATTTTTTTCTCTCTCTGTAGGCATAAATACTACCAGGATACCTCCTGCTTCTATTGCAATTATTAAAAAGTAATAAGTCATGGGGATGTAATGTACAGTATAAGAGATGTATTCAATAATATTGCAATAACTTTGTATACCAACAGATGTTAACTACACTTATCATGGGGATCATTTTGTAATGTATAAAAATATTGAATCACTATGATGTACACCTGAAACTAATAGGATATTGTATGCCAGCTATACTTGATTTAAAAAAAAAAAAAAAGCAATAGAATTCCCCTTTGAAATTTGTGCCTGGGAACATTGCCTTAGAAATAAATGTAAAAGCATCGAGTAGGTTTGGGGCTGATTAAAAAACAAACTCAAAGAAAATCAAAACTAAATTGCTAAGGCTTTAAAGATCTCAGCCTCAAAAATGGAATGTCATATGTGACAGAAGCCCTGTTGATGGAGTCATTTGTTTCATCCTGTCTCATTTTAGTTTCATGTTCCAGAGCTGTTCATTTTTATTTACTTCAGTGAGGCTTCATGAGAACAATAGTTTGTATGAGCAAGTTTTTCCTTCAAACATATAAAATTAGAAGTTTTGTCTCCTTCTTAAATGTGGTATATATTGCCCCCAGTGCCTAGTAATTTTTCCTGAGGAATACAACTGGATTCCCAAATGGGAAAACTGGATTCCCTTCACAGACTCTTGGCGACAAACTCCATGGAAGCCACAGTACCTCACTCAGAGAGGGCTGCTCCTGGTGCAGAGGTTGAGAGCTGGGCTTCTGGAGCCATCTTCTGGGCTTCAGCCCAAAGGTCACTGACTTCCTAAGCTGCAGGCCCACAGGCAAGTGCCTAAACTTCTGAGTTCAGTTTTCTCGCCTGTAACACGAAGACCGTGGCAATACCTGCCTCGTTAGCTTCTTGGGGGAATTGAGCA
This sequence comes from Herpailurus yagouaroundi, assembly GCF_014898765.1. NCBI lineage: Eukaryota > Metazoa > Chordata > Mammalia > Carnivora > Felidae > Herpailurus > Herpailurus yagouaroundi. Next base: position 82,628,223 of record NW_024412395.1, on the reverse strand, counting down.
AGTTTTCACAAGTCAAGTACTCCCACTGGTATGGAACATGCTCTATTTGCTAGGTAAGTGTTAGCTGCGGCCGGTGTTAAAGCAGCAGAGAAACAACACGTGACTCTCCCCACGTATTCACACCTCTCCGCGGTGGCCCGCGTGGTTAGCTGGTCAATACCGCAGGCTGTGTTTTAGGGCCTCTGAGCTGGGGCTTTGGTGGTGGTGAGGTTTATGTGGCACCAGCTTTCTCAGTGGGCTTTTGTTTTGAAGATGCAGGAGTTGTTTATCTTTTTTTTTTTTAAATTACTTTAAACTTTCTCTACTCTGGCCTGTAAGATTTAACAAAAAGTTAAAGGTATTCCGTATTATGTGTGTTCAAAAGCTGAATGTAGGGAGAAGACAACTAATGTGACACATGAGAAAGGAGAAATGTCAAAGATGCTAAATGCAACACTCGACATTATTTTCAGGTCGGGGGTGGGGGGAGAGTTTTCTCATATTGTCTCATAGTAGGAAAAATTTCCTTGCCTCTTTCCTTCCTATCAAACTCCATCCGTGATTATGGTGGGAGAGAGGAAAATAATGATTACTTTCCCCTAATTAGTTTCCAAATTGACGATCCCGTTGGATATGTTTAGTTTCATGTTGGTGGTGCTTTCCCTAATTTCCTTAATTCCCAGAATTTAATGTAATAATATCAATCCTTCAAGGACCTAAGTTATCCAAGCCAAATTCTAGAAGTTCCATTGTGCTGTCCCAGCAGTGCATAAAACAAACTAGTGTGCACTACAGCCTGGAAAACCCACATGTTGTGTCCAAGGGAAGTCAAGAGTGAAAGCATCTTGGTGGGGGGGGGCGTTACTCTCTACGGATAATAATAGCACCCTACGGTTGTCCAGAATTTGAACCCAGAAATTGTTAAAGTAGCCTTAAAGGGATTCAGAATGTCCAAGGGGAGTCCTTTGTGTACGGAAGTTTTCTTCTGAAGACATCAGAGGAAGCTAGAAAGCATGAAATGTAAAATGTAGCACCCTGATTGGTCAGATGGCAGAACACCTAAAGGCAGAGGCAGCAGCCATTGGTGGATGAGGAGGGCACTTTGGCCAATGAATAGGAGAAGAAAGAGGAAACAGTGAGATGGGACAGAGAAAGGACTTGGGGGATGAGAAAGTAAAAGAGGAAAGAAGAGATACTAGCCAGAGGAAGAGAAGACTGTGAGAAGGAAACTCCTCTTTCTAGGGAAGGGTTTAACAAGGGAACTGATTTATTGAGAACACCCCATTCCGCCTTTCTAGGCTTAAGTATTTTCTGAGAGGCTTCTACAAAAGGGGGTGCCACGGAAACAGAGGCTTCATCTACAAGTTCCCCAAATTTGAAGCATTCTTGTAGTCACAGGATGATTTTGTTGCTGTTGTCCTTGGGTTTTGCTTCTGTTTCTGTTTTTGTTATTTCCCAATGCCGCTTGGGCGTGATTATCTATCTTAATATTTGTGTTTTTACTAAATTTGTCCTTCTATGTTTTTATTTAAAACTTAAAGAGGGGCGCCTGTCTGCCTCAGTTAGAAAAGCATGTGACTCTTGGGGTCCTGAGTTTAAGACATGTTGGGCAGAGATGAATGACTAAATAAATAAAATATTAAAAGGAAGCCTTTTATTTTAAAAAAAACTTTAAAATTTTTCATATCAGTAATTAAATGGAAAGCCAGTATTACTTGCCAAGAATAAAAGGCAATGAAAATAATAATAATAATAATAATAATAATAATAATAATAATAATAAAATGGAACAAATAATGCATTAAATTCTAGCCAGAAAGAACGAGTTTAAGATGAACAAATGTTAGTAATGTGCTAAAGATATAGAGAACTATGAGATTTGTTCTTTGATGTAATCCAAAAAAGTGAAAATTGAAATGGGAAAATATATTCTCACTTTGTGAATCAATGTTACTCAATGTCGAAATACCACCCAAAGTCATTATTTTCTGATACCTGTTAAGACTAGTGGTATCCATTCCATGCTTTAGAGAGCACTGGGGCTATGAGCATTTCATTCCTTAGAAAAGACCATGCTCTTTACAAAGTATACGTTTTCTCGTTAGACCAGATAACAATGTTACCAGACTTAGTTAACCTGAGCCCCCTTCTAGGGACTAATCACCTCTGGAGGCTCTCAGGGCAAAGCCTAAGACCAGAGCTGGAAGAGGTGTCACCCCAGAGAAAGGCTGCCACGGAGTCACTGAGCCCCTGAATGACATCCTATCACTGCATCTATTCCTGCGCTGTCCAGTATAGCAGCCTACAGATACACGTGGCTACTGAACACTTAAAAATGGCTAGTAAACACTGAGATGTGTTGATGGGGTAAAATGCACAGCAGAGTTTTTAAGACTGTGCAAAAAATAAAAAAACAAAAAAAAAAAAAAAAACCCATAAAACCTCATGGATAATTTTATACTGATTATGTGTTGAAATAACGTTTTGGATGTATTGGGTTTAATAAGACATTAAACCTAAGTTTGCTTGTTTCTTTTTAATTTTTAAAATATTTGAGCCAGTTTTAGCCTCACAGAGAAGTTGCACAGCTGTATAGAGTTCCCATATAATCTTCACCTAGCTTCCTCTCAAGTTAATATCTCACACAACCATAGTGTAATTCTCAAAAACAGAAAAAAATTTTTTAATATATGAAATTTATTGTCAAATTGGTTTCCATACAACACCCAGTGCTCATCCCAAAAGATGCCCTCCTCAAAACCCATCACCCACCCTCCCCTCCCTCCCTCACACCCCCCATCAACCCTGAGTTTGTTCTCAGTTTTTAAGGGTCTCTTATGCTTTGGCTCTCTCCCACTCTAACCTTTTTTTTTTCCTCCCCCCCCCCCCCATGGGTTCCTGTTAAGTTTCTCAGGATCCACATAAGAGTGAACACATATGGTATCTGTCTTTCCCTGTATGGCTTCTTTCACTTAGCATCACACTCTCCAGTTCCATCCACGTTGCTACAAAGGGCCGTATTTCATTCTTTCTCATTGCCACGTAGTACTCCATTGTGTATATAAACCACAATTTCTTTATCCATTCATCAGTTGATGGACATTTAGGCTCTTTCCATAATTTGGCTATTGTTGAGAGTGCTGCTATAAACATTGGGGTACAAGTGCCCCTATGCATCAGCACTCCTGTATCCCTTGTCAAAACCAGAAAATTAACATCGATCCAATATGATTAACTACAAATATACTCACATTCCACCACTTTGTCCTACTGATTGTTTTGTTTTGCTTCGTTTCCAGGACCCAATCCAAGGCACCATAGAGAATTTAGTTGTCATATTCCTTTAGTCTCCTCCAATCTGTCACATTTTCCTCAGTGTTTTCTTGTCCTTCATGATCCTGATGCTGTTGAAGAGTACTCCTATTTTATTTTGCAGAATCCCCCACAGTTTAGGTGTATCTGATGTTTTCTCACAATTGGGTTGAGGCTATTGCTTTAGGGCAAGAAAATTGCAGATGAGAATTGTCCTTTTCCATGCATCCCATCAAGGAGTATGTGATGGTACTGTGGCTTATTCCTTCTGACTTTTATTTAACGTGGCTACTACAAAAATTGTAATTATATAAGTGGCCCACAATATTGTTCTATCGGGCAGTGCTGGTTGATACCATACATAAGAAAATAAGTATGTGACTTACTAAAAGAGCATGTTCATAGCAGAAATGTATGGATTTAATCATCTAGATTTTCTAGGCTCTTTTGACGTATTTCGCTTTTTGATACTGCTAACAACTAATGTTCGTTGAGAGCTTATTCTATGCCAGATTCTTTTGTGAACACTTACTTGTATTAAATAATGTAATCCCTACGAAATCTGGTAAGGTAGATGCTGCTCTATTATCCCTGCCTTGCAACCAAGGGACCTGAGCGACAAAGAGGTTGTAGGTTGTACAACGTCCTTCAGCTTGTTAAGTGGCAGATCCAGAATCTGAACCCAGGGAGAGAATTCCAGAGTCCAGGCCTGTAAGCATGACCTTTTTTAAAAGCCACAGCATCAGTTAATTCAAATCCACAATTCAAGCTTCACCAACTGTAAACTCTGTTTTAATTCTCTCCTTTTCTATATAACACCAAATGGGAGAATTGACATGTATGTAAGTTTCTACACCATGCTAAGAACTTAACACACGTTCTCTCATGTGATGCTCATGGCAGTTCCATGTTACAAATACAAAAACTGAGAGCCTTAAGAAAATCCCAACTGGCAGAGGCTGGGATTCACATAGTCCGCTCTTTTTTCCCATTATACTTCTGTATTCTCCAGTTGGCTCAACTGCATAAGTGTTTCGTTTTATCAGCTTGTTAAGGTTTAATAATTTTGTAAAAGCCAGTACTATACTATAGAGATCCTATCCATCAGGTTTTATGATAATGGATGATGACCCTGGTGTATCTTCTCAGTTACCAAAGGAAGAAAAATGGTATCCCTTTAGGACAAAGTACAAGAGTAGTTAGGTTCCAAGTATGGGAAACCTAATCACCTATGTAAGGAATACATAAGGTAACTCTAATGTTACCTTATAGAATGTCTGAGGGAGAAACCGAACCATTTGACCTGTTTGTAGTTAGCTAGGATCATTCCTTTTACAAGCAGTAAAAAAGTGGCATCCATAGCACAGAAAGTGATACCAAAATGGAGCTGCCTGTGGTCGAATACAGAATCCATTGTGTTCATCGCTACTCACTCCAGTGGCTGAATGGCAGAATCTTCTTTAATGAAAGAGTAGAACTGGGCACCTCTTCTTGGTGCTGTGCTGCTTCAGTGGAGACAGGCAGAAGTGTGGCCCAGATGAAACATTCCAGTGACGCCTGAGGCCAAAGCAGAGAGGTCCGGTTGTTTCTATTTGTTCAGTTGGATTGCCCAAAGAAAAATCAAAGTAATGAGGTGATTAAAGAGTTGTATATAATTAAACATACTTGGGAGTATCAGGGTGGTTCATATTATTAGGTACTAAAAAGAAAAAATATGTGAATATGTATTTCTATAGGTTTCCTGCTTTGAAGTCCTAAGAATCATTTACATCTCAGTTTCCAAATATAGACACTAGGGGGTGCTGCGGAATCATACTTAACTCACAAAATAAAAAACCCCCACCAATTCCATAGGCCTGTGTGCAATGCAGTATAAGAGGAAAGGTTTGGGGGTGGGGTTTTTTTGTTTGTTGGTTTTTTTAACAGTTTGCAGTATAGGCTCATAAAGATAACTCAGTAAATCCCTGTATTGCTAACAGAAGCAAGCAAATCTCAGCATGAAGAGATGGGCAAATCCATGTAGTGATACCTTCCCTTGAATCATTCTGTTGAAAGAGATGACTGCCTGAAAACCTATGCACTTTTTGTCTTGCTTTGCTTTGGGGGATGGTGGGAGAGCTCCCCCTCAGAGCTCTGAGAAGGAAAGTGAGATGTCCTTGGAGAATTGCAACATTCAATGAAGGCAAGAAAGCCAGTTGATATCAATATGCATCTGCAAGGCTTATCTTGGTCCAATTTCTCTGTTTTCTAACCACAAACGCACTTCATAGTGTCCCTCCTGTGCTTGCCTGACCAGCAGTAAATCTAATGTACAGAGAAAGATAAACTTGCCCTTGAAAATTCTAGAAATTTAAAACAAAATGCATGTTTGCACATGCGGGAAGGAAACAAAACAAGGAAACAAAGGCTACTGAGAACAGACCGTGACCCCAGCACCCCCGGGATAGCTCATGGAACACTTGAAGAGAACAGTCAGGACACAGGCATGAGCCAACTCATGGAGAGCATGCCCTCTGGAAGTTCACTGGCAGGTCCAAGTCTGGAATTGTGAGAACTATGAAGGATGATTAGAATTCTCGGGTGACCAAAGCACATGCAGTCATAGGCTGGACCATATGCAGCGAGGGTGGAGGGAAGCATCCTGCACTGAATACACAATGCACAGGCTGCCACCACTGACCACTCCTTACCTTATATTTCTCTCAAACAATGCTTTAAGGTGGGTGTTAGTATCCTCATTTTCCAGATGAAGATGGGGATTAAACAGCTCACGATAACCCCCAAAGTCACACAGCCAGCAAATGGCAAAGATAAGCCTATTGACTTCGAGACCCACGCCCAGACCTTACTTGCCTGTCCCTATTTCAGTGCGCTTGTCACTCTTCCAAGTGCGCCACATGCATCATGTCATTTACACCCATGATAGGTGTAACAGGTACTGTTATTATGTCCATTTTGAAGATGAGGCGACTGATGCACAGAGAGGCTAAGAAGCCTGTCCAAGGTAATGAACGTAACTACAAAGTGATGGTGCATGGATTCAGAAGCAGACAAATGGGGCTCCCAAACTGTTGCTCTGAACCAAAGCAGGGTTCCGTCATGGCCCCTCATGGCCCCTCAGCAGGTGCTCAGGCATTTGCTGAGTTACATATTCCTGGACCAAAGGTCATGACTGCCAAAAAAGGAAAAGGGATTGCTCTCCCTGTACTGGGCATGAAATCAAGTAACACTGGTTTAGAGCTATATATATGATATAATTTGGTTCTCACAATAGTCCTTAGAGAAAAGAATAATTATCCTCATGTTTAGGTGGGAAAATCTGTGCCAGAAAGGTTACTTAACCTACCCAAGGACATGCAATTAATAAATACCAGAGGGCAAGACTAAAATGTAACATCTGTTTAACTTGGAGGCATTTCCACTGAAATATTGTTGAATAAGAAAAGCCAAACCCAAAAGAGTGCATGCAATGAACATGTGTAAAGAATTATATCATTTTGGAAAAAAAAAGGATACATGTTAGGTTGTTAATCTAAGTTATAGCAGAAAGTGTGGTAAAAATGTAAAAAGTACAGACATCACACACTTAACATCTATGAAAATTATGCATGTGTATATATAAAAATATTTAAGAAATTTAAACAGAAGTTATAAAAACTAAAAATGAAATAATTTAATTAAAATTTGACAAGATTCAATAGCCATTTCTAATGTATTAGTACGCTTTACTGTTATGGATGTATCTTTCTAATCCTGGATTATTCACAGAAATCAAAAGTGAGCATTACATTTAAGATTAAAATTCTGTATACATTCAAATTAAAGTCAGAAAGAAGGCCAGGGATTCAACTATCATTCTATGGTTACTCAACATTATTCTAGAAGTTCTGGTTTATGCAATAAGACAAGAAAAGGAATTAAGGGGTGAGAGCCTTGAAAAGGAAGACACAAAATGACACATGCAAGTAATCGAGTTATAAAAGAAAAACAAACATGTAAACATAACAATGACTTCATACAACATAGGAACAAACCTAGATAGCAATTTTTAACTAGAAAAAAATTAACACTGGTGCATTTTAATTCCTCTACTACCTACCACCTACTAATTTCTAGCCTTCCAAGGTTCGACGCTATTATGTTTCTCTAAGTCTTAAAATTACCATCTTCTTTCTTTTCTTACTCATTATCAAAGCTTACTTTCCCCTTTGTAGAAGAAAAAAGACCCCCCAAAACTAATTCATACTAAAATGTGAATAATCACTAAAATTCCCATATTATACCAAATATATTTCTTTACACATATTTTTTATTAATACACCATATATTTTAGAGCAGTTTTTTAAGTTCACAAGAGAATTGAGTGGAAAGTAAAGAAAGTTTGCATATACCCCATGTCCCCATGAATGCACAACCTTCCCTACTAACAAAATCTCACACCAGAGTGATACACTTGTTATAGTTGACAAACCTACACTGACATATCATTATCACCCAAAGTTTGTAGTTTATAATAGGATTCACTCTTGGTGCTGTACTTTCTATGCAGTTTGACAAATATATAATGACATGTATCTATCATCATAGAATCATGTAGAATAGTTTCAAGGCCCTATAAATCCTCTGTGCTATGCCTGTTCATTACCCCCCTCTCATAACCCTGGCCACTAGTAACCTTTTTACTGTCTCCATAGTTTTTCCTTTTCCAATGTCATATTGTTGAAATCATGTAGTATGTAGCCCTTTCAGATGGGCTTCTTTTACTTTGTAATATTCATTTAAGTTTCCTTCATATCTTTTCATGGCTTAATAATTCATTTCTTTTTAACAGTGAATAATCTTCCATTATTTAGATGTACCAGTTTGTTCATTCACTTACTGAAAGACGTCTTGGTTGCTTTCATGTTTTGGCAAGCATACATAAAACTGCTATAAATATCTATGTGCAGGCTTTTGTGTAGACATTCGTTTTCAATTCTTTTGGGTAAATATCAAGGAGTCCAATTGCTGGTTTATATGGTATACCTATGTCTAGTTTTATATGAAAATGTCGACCTGTCTTCCAAAGTGGTGGTACCATTCTGCATGTCCATCAGCAAAGAGTAAGAGTTGCTCCAGGTTGTTGCTAGCATTTGGTGTTGCCAGTGTTGCATATTTTGGCCATTTTAATAGGTGTGTGATGGTATCTCATTGGTGTTTGAATTTGCAATGTCCTGACAACATATGATGTGGAGCATCTTTTCATGTTTATTTCCCATCTGTGTATTTTCTTTGGTGAGGTATCTGTACAAGTCTTTGCACATTTTTAAAATCAGGCTGTTTTCTTGTTGAGTTTTAAGAATTCTTTGTATATTTCTGATAATAGTTCTTTATCAGATGTGTTTTTTGCAAATAATCTCTCCCAGTTCGTGGCTTGTCCCCTCATTCCCTTGACATTGTCTTTCACAGAGCAGATGTTTTTAACTTTAATGAATTCTACCTTATCAATTATTTCTTTCATGAATCATGCCTTTGATGTTTTATCTAAAAAGTTACTGCCATACCCAAAAACCATCTAGGTTTCTCTCCTGTTATCTTTTAAGAGTTTCAACATCACTCCTCATCAGGGAAATACAAATCAAAACCGCACTGAGATACCACCTCACACGGGTCAGAGTGGCTAAAATGAACAAATCAGAAGGTTATAGATGCTGGAGAGGATATGGAGAAACAGGAACCCTCTTGGATTGTTGGTGGAATGCAACAGTGTGGAGGTTCCTCAAAAAATTAAAAATAGACCTACCCTATGACCCAGCAATAGCACTGCTAGGAATTGACCCAAGGGATACAGGAGTGCTGATGCATAGGGGCACTTGTACCCCAATGTTTATAGCAGCACTTTCAACAATAGCCAAATTATGGAAAGAGCCTTAATGTCCATCAACTGACAAATGGATAAAGAAGATGTGCTTTATATACACAATGGAATACTAGTGGCAATGAGAAAGAATGAAATCTGGCCCTTTGTAGCAACATGGATGGAACTGGAGGGTATTATGCTAAGTAAAATAAGTCAGGCAGAGAAAGACAAGTACCATATGTTTTCACTCTTATGTGGATCCTGAGAAGCTTAACAGAAGACCATGGGGAGGGGAAGGGAGAAAAAAAAAGTTACAGACAGGGAGGGAGGCAAACCATAAGAGACTCTTAAATACTGAGAACACACTGAGGGTTGATGGGGGATGGGGGGAGGGGAAAGTCGGTGATGGGCATTGAAGAGAGCACTTGTTGGGATGAGCACTGGGTGTTGTATGGGAACCAATGTGACAATAAATTACATTTAGTATATAAAAAAATATTTTCAATATACCAAAAAAAAGTTTTATAAAGTTTTGGGTTTAACACTTAGGTCTGTTTTCCATTTTGAGTTAATTTTTGTGAAGAGTTGAAGATCTGTGTCTAGATTCACTTTTTTTTTCCTATGGATGGCCAGTTGTGCCAACATAATTTATAGAAGAAATTATCTTTGTTCCATTATATTGCCTTTGCTCCTTTGCCAAAAACTGAGTAACTACATTTATATGGGTCTATTTCTCGGCTCTCTGTTTTGCTTCCTTGATCTATTTGTTTATTCTTTCAGCAATAAGACACTGTCCTGATTATTCTGGCTTTATAAGTCTTAAAGTCAGGTATTGTCAGTCCTGCAACTTTGTTCTCCTTCACTACTGAGTTGGCTATTTTACATCTTTTGCTTCTCCATGTAAACTCTGGGACCAGTTTGTCCATATTCACAAAATAACTTTCTGAGCTATTCATTGGGATATGAATGAATCTATAGATCAAGGTTAGGAAGAACTGATATATTGACAATAGTGAGTCTATCAATGAATACCTCTTTATTTAGTTAGTTCTTGCGGTGCCTGGGTGGCTCAATCAGTTATGTGTCGAACTCTTGATTTTGGCTCAGGTCACGATCTCATGGTCCTAAGATCAAGCCCCACATAGGGCTCTGCACTCACAGTGTGGAGCCTGCTTGGGTTTCTCTCTCCTTCTTTCTCTGCCCCTCCCTCATAATCTCTCTAAATAAATAAACACTAAAAAAGACTTGCTATTTAATTCTTCTTTAATTTTGTTCATCAGAATTTTGTAGTTTTTTTCACATAGATCTTAAACATATTTTATTAGGTTTATACTTAAGTATTTCAGAGGTACAAGCAAAAGGAGGTTTCTAAAAGACTTCATATGCTGAAGAAGACTCACGAAATACTGGAGGTCTAGCTATTGTCAAGCTAAGATTATTTTTCCCTCTAGTAAGGCATTGACATGAAGACAGTAGGGAGTACCTGGAGGAATGTTTCGCTCTGCCTATCTGCCTGTCAATGGTCTGCAGGTTACAAGGAAATTTAATTTTACCTACCATTTCTTTCTTGCCTTTGTTCTCACATCTCTAGGGAGGAGAGGGTGATGTTAGTGCTCCAGGAAACTGAGTCTATGAGTTTCTGGAGGCTGGGGTCTTGATAAGATTGCCTTTTTCATGTAATTTACCAAGACATTTGTAAACTGATGGAGACTCACGACCTTCATGACTGTGATCTCTATCAGTTAACAATTTGTTTTTCCCTTCCTTTTGTTTTTGGGCAGTCAGGGGTGCCTGAGGAATATCCCACATATCCCGGTGGGGGGTGGGAGTTGCATGGTGTCAGCTTGCCCTCTGCTCCCTCATCAGTCAGTGTTCTCCATAGAAACAGAACCAATAGAGTGTGTGTGTGTGTGTGTGTGTGTGTGTGTGTGTGTGCATGTGCACACGTGCATGCAATATATGTATGTGTACACATTATATGGAATTGGCTCATGCAACTATAAAGGTTGACGAGCCCCAAGATCTACAGTCAACAAGCTGGAGATCCAGGAGAGCTAATGGTATAGCTTTAGCCCAAGTCCAAAGACCTGAGAACCAGGAGAGCTGACAGTGTAATTCTAGTCTGAAGGCCAGCAGTCTCTATACCCAGGAAGATGTTTAAATTCAAGTCTGAAGTCAGGAAGAAGCAGATGTCCTAATTCAAAAGCAGTCAGGCAGGAGGAATTCTCTCTTACTCAGGGGAAGGTCAGCCCTTTTGTTCCATTCAGGTCAAGTGACTGACTGAGTCTCACATCAGGGACAGTAATCTGCTTTACCTGGTTTAGCAATTTAAATGTTAATTCATCCAAAAACACCCTCACAGTCACACCCAAAATAATGTTTGTCCAATATTCCACACCCTATGGTCCAGCCAAGTTGACACATAAAATTACCATTACAGCCACATGGGAATAGGAAGAATTGATCTTGCTAAGAATCTAGCTTCAAAATTAGCTCTAGATCATTCTGTTTTCATAGCATCTGCCCTTCCTTTATCTCTGAACCTATAGGTCGTTTAAAAAGTCCAGGTAGCTTTTTAAAGTGGGTTCTAGGACAGTAACAGCAGGGACCTCTCATCTCTATAAACAGGGGAGGGATTAACAACACTGGCTGCTATGGGAGTGAATAATTTCTCTGCAGAAACATATAGGTGAGATAAGATCCAAAAAGTAAGGACTACTTGGAATGCTAACATGTTAAGGGTAATAAAGAATGCACATATTCATGTGCATACACACACTAATATTTGTGTATTACACGTAATACAAATAATTACAGATAGTAAAGGCCAAATGTAGCTAAGAAAATTTAAAAATTAAAATCAGATTCTGTTTAGAGAGAGGGAAAAAATATATTTCCCACATAAGAAATGATAAAATCAGATGGCATCAGACTCCTGTGCCAACGAAGATACACTTTTGAAGTTCTGAAGCAAAACTTTCAACTCACATATCCTTAATCAAATGTGAGGGCAAAAGAAAAACATTTCCAAACTTGCACGGGATCAAATTTTTGCCTTCCACACACCCTTTCTTAAGAATTTACTTGAGGACAGGGGCACCTGGGTGGCTCAGTCAAACATCTGACTTCAGCTCAAGTCACAATCTCACAGTTCATGAGTTCAAGCCCCACATCAAACTTTGTGCTGACAGCTCAGAGCCTAGAGCCTGCTTTGGATTCTGCGTCTCCCTCGCTCTCTGCCCCTCCCCCACTCATACTCTGTCTCTCTCTCTCTCTCTCTCTCAAAAATAAACAAACATTGGGGCGCCTGGGTGGCTCAGTCGGTTGAGCGTCCGACTTCGGCTCAGGTCACGATCCACGGTCCGTGAGTTCGAGCCCCGCGTCAGGCTCTGGGCTGATGGCTCAGAGCCTGGAGCCTGCTTCTGATTCTGTGTCTCCCTCTCTCTCTGCCCCTCCTCCGTTCATGCTCTGTCTCTCTCTGTCTCAAAAATAAATAAATGTTAAAAAAAAATTTTTTTTTAATAAAAAAATAAACATTAAAAAACTAAAAAAAAAAAAAGAATTTACTTGAGGACATAACTTAAGAAAGCAAAGGTATGTCTTCAATTTCCTCAGAGGCAAAATGAGAGCAAAGACCAGGCCTTTGGTCTTGAAACGGCTCATCACAGAGCACAATGTCCCAACAGGGGCACCAGGGACAACATGGGTACCAGGGACAGATCGCAACTTTTGCCCCTACCTCAGTGAGAGAAGTTTCACTCGGAACTGCTTCTTATGGTGGGTTTTTATGGAAAGCTTTATTTAAAGAAAGAGTTTTGCAGCTTTGAATCATTTGGAAGCTCCTAGACTGGACAATCTCCGAAGTCCCCCAGGCTTCAACACCCCACAGATCTGTGAACACAGTCCAGTTTGATCAAATAACACCGCTTGTTGAAATGTACAGTGCCAGGGCTCCCTTTCTGCAAACTAAATCAGAGCATCCATCAAAAATGAAAAGCCATAATTTCTCTCACCCCCTGCTTAAATCTTTCCCTTTACAGTCTACTTTTTCAGAGCAGAAATCCTGAGAAAGACAATGTGATGTTGTGGGAAAAGAACAATTAGCTAGGAATCGGGAAATCTGGCTTCTAAACCTAATTGCCTTGCTTTAAGCAAGATGGCTAACCTTTGTGGGTCTATGTTCCTTTCCTGCATGAATAATAGAGAGTTGAAGAACATTTTTTAGTTAAAAAAAAAAAAAGCAAAGCAGAGTGCCATTCAGAGTAAGGGAAACATTTCTGTGATTCTAAGTCCGGTGTTGAAAAAATACATAACTTTGTAGAGTAGCAATATTTCTTTCACTGAAAGAACACTCCAGCCTCTCCAAAAATGTATTGGCTTGCCTGCAGAAGGTTTACCAGCTTTTATCTTTATGAATGAGGTAATCATGAAATAAGTGAAGTCACTAGAACATTAAAAATGAAGTAGTTCAAACTATGAGTACTTTTTTGTTTTTTGTTTTTGTTTGCTTGGTTGTTTTTGTCACTTCATTGGCCAAAGCACATTTCTTAAGCCTGTGGGTCAGTGCTGATTTGTAGAACTTACATAAAGAACTTAGAAAATTCTTTATGATGGAAAGTTATGTATTTTATAATGTAAAAATCATACAGAAATTTTGCATAGGTCATCAAAATGTTTTGTAATCAAATAGCTGGAATGATTCTTTAGGGGTTACCAGGTCCAGCTTCAGTGTCCGAGACTTGGGCAGATGTGAACTGACGTGGCCAGCGTTCCAAAGGGACAAAAACTCCAAGCTGGAACTTGTTAGGCTGTTCCAAGGCTAATAATGGCCCCATTTCACGAATTCCTTTGTATTGCTCAAGCATGTGATCAACAGTTTTAACCCAATTCTTCCTATTTTATTGTCTAAAAATATTTAAGGTCCATGTCTTCTGCATTACAACTTCTCTATTTCTGAGGAATGATATTAACACTCCAAGCTAAGTGTCGCCTGGGTGGCTCAGTCGGTTAAGGGTCCGAGTCCGGCTCAGGTCATGCTCTCGAGGTCCGCGAGCCCCACATGGGAGTTTATACTGACAGCTCAGAGCCTGGAGCCTGCTTCAGATTCTGTGTCTTCCTCTCGCTGGCACTCCCCGACTTGCACTCTGTCTCTCTCTCAAAATAATAAATAAATACTAAAAAAAAAAAAAGAATAAAAAAAAAGAATAAAAAAAAAGACTCCAAGTTAAGCAACCTCAAATCCTTCAAGGATTTTCTAGTTCATAACGGACAAAATAATTGAAGAGAAAAACCTGTTAGAGTAACTAAAAAGATGAAGAGAAAAAGAAAGAGGAGTCCAGGAAGGATAAAGATAAGCTAGTGTAGCATCCACCTGTGGTTCCCAGACTCTTGAGTTTCACAAAGTAAATGTTCAAAGCTAAATTGATCAATTAGCAGGGAACTTTGTTAGCTTTTCACTTAACCAAGTAATAACATTAAGTTTAAACATACACTTTAAAACAACAAAGATCCTACTGTAAACTACCATAACAAAGTCATACAGAGTAAGCATGTTTGACACTGAAATGTAAGGAAGAACATACATTCGCAAAATAACAACAGTTCTTTAAATGGAATTAAAAGTGCACTGCATCACTTGTGTTTTTCTCATCTCACTGCAGACAAATGAAACTTTGTCAAAGAAAAACACTCCTCCTTGTAGGCCCTGGCATTTGAAAACCACTAGACGACTCCATTGTGAACATGAAATTGAACAGAAAAGCCCAAGATACTGCAAGCACAGGGTAGTTTCATAGCACTTTTGTAGCAAACACCTGGCATGTGCAACTTCAGAGCCTTCTTAGTTTGAACCCCTATCAGAAAGTGATTGTATTTTCCAAAGGAGGCAAACTACCCACCTCCATCTTGTTTCAAGTAGATACAATCCATTTTCACATATTGCTCTTGTATTCTTCAACCTCACTGAACTTGTGTATTAAGACTAATTGTTTTTTGTGGATTCTTTAGGTTTTACTGTACATATGGTCATGTCCTATGCCAGTGAGCTTTCTTTCTTTCTTCCCAATCTGGGTGCTTTTATTTCTCTTTCTTGCTTAATTTCCCTGACTAAAACCTCTAGTACGATGTTGATTAGAAGGGGCTAGAAAAGACATCCTTGTCTTGTTCCTGTTCTGAAGAGAAAAGCTTTCAGTCTTTCACTATTAAGTATCACGTTAGCTAGGGTTTTTTGTAGATAACATTTTTCAGGTTGAAGAAGTTCCCTTTTATTACTACTTTGTTGTTGAGTGTTTTTATCATGAAAGAATGTTAGGTTTTTGTCAAATGCTTTTTCTGCAACTACTGAGACCGTCTTTTATTCCATTAATATAGTGCGTTACGTTGATAGATTTTTGTATGTTGAACCAACTTTGTATTCTTGGGACAAATCCCATTTCATTCTGGTGTATAAACCTTCTTACGTGCTGGTGGATTCTCTTTGCCAGTATCTTGTTGATCTCCTGTATTTATAGGACAAATTGGTCTGTAGTTTTCTGTAATATCTGTATCTGGTTTTGGTATTAGGGTAATACTGGCATCATAAAATGAGTTAAGAAGTGTTATTTAGAAAGATACTGATGTAAGAAACAATGGACAGAAGTAACAGAAAGATCTCAAGACATTATAGAAAAATAGAGAAGTCGTGCCTTATTAAATAACTATCAGCAGGAATTTTGTAGACTATACTCTAAACAAATGTATTTTCAGAAACTAAGAATTTTGTATAATAGGTAGATACACAATGCAAGCTAGACCCAAGGATATAACTGTTGTAGCACAGAAAATGAGCATCATGACTTGATGGCTAATTCCTAATGGAGAAAACTTGAAGATTAATATTAAAACCCCACTGTTGACTATTCATTGTTTGTTGAATATAATTATGCTGAAGTTAACTATACAGGAAAAAAATGTTTAAAGTTTTCATTCCTAGTCACAGTTCGGTTGTTTTTCAATCAATCTTTCCCACCCAACCCCCGCTCCCACCCCCCACCCCGCCCCGGCACACACCCCTTCTTTCTTTTTCTTTTTTAGTAATAGAAAGATTTATCTAGGCACATAACTACACAGCTAAAGCCTACGCTTCTCAGCCATCCTTGCACGTAGGCATGGCATATGACTAGATTCTGGCCAATAGGAAATTAGAAAAGGTGACGTGCAACTTACAGGTCATACCTTTAAAAAGATAGCAGTATACTCTTCTCTCTTCCCTATTCCTGCTTGTTGGAATGTGGAAATCATGGTGGAAGTTACAGCGGCCATCACAGACCACAAGATGGAAGCCATGTGTCCAGCATGGCAGAAAAAAGGGACCCCAGGTCCCTGACATCACTGAATCTTTTCACTCAGACCATTAAGTAATAGAGAAATAGGTTTCTATCTTGTTCCACTGCTATTTTGGCCTTTATTATAGCAGCCAAACTAGTATCCTAATTAATACAATCTTTGTCTACAATTCCAAGTTAAAAAACAAAAACTTTGAAATTGTTGGAGGCTAATATTTTTATCAGCTTACAGCTTTCATTTCTATCCACGATTTGGGTATTGAAAAGCAAATGAACAAAAAGACCAGATAAGAAATCTCCCTTACAGAACACTGCTTTTAGAGGGCTTTCCACCTACACCCCCACCCTGGCCATTTATTTTTCTTCTCACTCTTTCTTGAACACACCTCAGTCAAATCCCTTCTCCCCACCCTTGCACCAAAATTGCTTTTGCCAGGATCAACAATAATCTCCATGATGAAATTCTCTGGTTATTTCTCAGCCCTCATTGTACTCAACCTGTCAGCATCTGATGCGTCTGTATATTTTCTCCTCTTTGAAATTTGCATAATAGCTCACTCTCCTGGCTTTCCTCCATCCCACAGGCTGCTCTTTCTCAGTGTCTTCTTCATCTATCCTACCATGTGTTGCTACTATGCCTCTGTCCCTACAAATCTCTTTTCTATCTACATTCACTCCTTGGTGATCTTATCCAGTCTCATGCTCTAAATATTATACAGATACTACAACTCCCAAATTGTACTTCCAGACTACTAGAATGTAAACTCGATGAGGGTAGGGATCCTTCCCTGCTTCTTTCCTACGACATTGACAGAGCCTAGAACTGGATCTGTCCTATATCAGTGCAGGAAAAAAATATTGAATGAATGAACAAATAACTAAAGGTGCTTTGCTTTATAAATAATCTCTTTAAAGTGCTTTACTATTTACTTTCCCCTTGAAAGTCTTAACAGAGGGCAAGGGAAACCATATCCTTGCTTGGCATGCTGAGCACATGCAGAATAAATTTCAGCTATGAATTTCTGGTGGCACAGCCAGGCTGTATTTCACTCTCACTATTCTTGGCCAGCTATGCAGAGGCTGTGCTGACGGTGTCCTCAGTTGGTTTTAAGAATTTATAGACCTGCAGAATACAGAATGCTATGCCAAAGTCAATAACGGGCTTAAAGAAAATGATCGCTTATTAGTATTCAGTTCTTCGTGTCTGTGAATTCTCATTCCCAATACAAGCTCTGTTAGGGTCATAAACAATGCTCAAAGACCAGCACTTGCAAAGGGTGTTTACAGGGTCTTTTTTGCTTCTGGGTATATTTAACAACCTGTGCTTACCCAAAACTTAACCAGGAACTGCAATTAGCCTTTCCCTGTACAAATCACGTGCACAAGTTTAATTTCTTAAATGTTCATTTAGTGCTATCTGAGTGAGTGACTCAGGACGGGTATCTCTTCGTATGTGCATGTTTCAGTGTGCGTACATGTGTGAGTGAGTGTGTAAGAGAATGTATCTGGGTCTAGGTTCTTTTTTTTTTTTTTTTTTTATTCTGAGGGGGAAGGGGCACAGAGAAGATGAGAGAAAGAATCCCAAACAGGCTCTGCTCTGACAGCACAGAGGCTGATGGAGGGCTCAATCCCACAAACCGCAAGATCACGATCTGAGCCAAGATCAAGAGCCAGACGCTCAACCAGCTGAGCCACCCAGGCACCCCGTGTCTAGGTCCTGCAAATACTCTGTTCAGATCTCCACCAAGAAAAACAAGAGCTGACCATTACCTGAAAATGTGTTTAAAAACAGAGAAAGCAGAACATGCAGGAGAGAAAATACGTCTTCCCACTTGGGAACTTAATTCTCAGAAATGGCATCTCCTGAGTTTGTATCTGACAGATCGTTGCCAGTGCTTCAGCTTGACAGTGTATACCTACCTCCCACATCTGAGAGAAGTGGAGCTGAGAAGAGGGAATATTGTGGACCCAGTTGACTGCCCACACAACCGACATCCATTTCTCCCTTCTTCTAACAGGACTCAATTTTGTTCAGATATCCAACCTCCTACTCATGCAACTCAGGGGACAATTGACCCCATTTGCAGCTCTAGAGGTAGATCTTGATTCATCTAAGCTAGGGGTTAGCAAACATTTACTTTAAATGGCCAGATAGTAAATAATTTAGGGTTTTCAGCTACATAAATCCCTCTCACACATTCTTCTTTGTTTTTGTTTTTTGTAACCCTCTTAAAATGTACAAACCCCCTTTTTTTAATTTACATCCAAATTAGTTAGCATATAAAAAAAAAATAAAATGTACAAACCCCTTTTAGACCATGGGTCATATAAAAATAGGCCACAGGCTGGATTTAACACATAAGCTGTAGTTTGCCAATCCCTTGTCTAGCCTGTCAAATCATTTCATTCCCCTTCAGTAGCTGCTTTCGAAGAGAGCCTGGCCAATTCGAACCAATGAGATACAGGGGAAAATCTGTTGAGGGTTCTTGAGAGAAGTCTCATCTCTACCACCACCAAGAAACAATTGCAGCTATCTTGCCATATGAATCCACACAGAGAAGGGAGAACCGGGGGCCAAGGGAAGTGAAATCAGATCCTAACTGCACTGTGCCTAGAGTCCATCCTGCCTCTGAACTTACTGCCATGTAGGATAATAACTTTTGTCACTGTTTAAACCAATCCAAATCATTATTTTCAATTTACCTATAGCCCAAAGCCTAAATTCTAATGGATCCAGGTGGTAACGACTTCAGAGCAGATGAGAGGAGCAACAAAGAGAATACTTGAAGAGATAAGATGGAAGATGTTTCCCCAGCTCCCTAGATGTCCTGTCTTTCCCTTTATTCTCTTCAACCCTCTCTCAGATTTCAATTTATGAAGATGATCTGAATGAGTATTAATGACTTTAGTTTTGAAAACCATAGGACTTTAGCGGCGAAAGAGACAGTAGGGATAATATGCTTTAATTCCTTCCTACAGTAGATGAGAAAATGGAACCCAGAGAGAACTAATTTGTCCCTAATCACACAACTACTTGGTGGCAGAGATGCGATTAGAAACCAGGTCTCAAATCCAAGTCTACACACAAAAAAATATGATCCAAGGTCTATATACTAGGAGATAAAGTCTCCTAACAGTGCTTATCATGAAAACCTAGAAATCAAGATTTTCTCTTTTGAGCAGCACGAGATTTTGTTATACCCAGACATAAAATCACTACATCTGTGTATTGGTCAGTGTTCTACAGAGAAATATAACCAATAGGATGAGAAATTGTTGGAGGGAGGAAGATTGAGAGCGAGATTGAGAAAAAGAGAGGTTGAAAAAGAAATATTGAGGGGCGCCTGGGTGGCGCAGTCGGTTAAGTGTCCGACTTCAGCCAGGTCACGATCTCGCGGTCCGTGAGTTCGAGCCCCGCGTCAGGCTCTGGGCTGATGGCTCAGAGCCTGGACCCTGTTTCCGATTCTGTGTCTCCCTCTCTCTCTGCCCCTCCCCCGTTCATGCTCTGTCTCTCTCTGTCCCAAAAATAAATAAAAAACGTTGAAAAAGAAATATTGAGATTATAATGAATTGGCTTATCCCATTACGGAGGCTGACAAGTAGTCAGGAAGCTGAAGACCCAAAAAAGTCAATGTACAGTTCCAGTCCGAATGCTTGCAGGCTTGAAACCAAGGAAGAGTCAATGTTTCAGTTCAATCTGAAGGCTGGAAAAAAACCAACATTCCAGTTTGGAGGCAATCAGGCAGGAAAAGTTCCTTCTTACTGGCAGGAGGGTCAGTCTTTTTGTTCTATTCAGGCCTTAAACTGATTGAAAAGGTCTCACCTTAGGGAGGACAATCTTCTTTTCTCAGTTTACCAATTTAAATGTTAATCAAATCTAGAAACACCCTCACATTCACACCTGGATGTTTGAGCAAATTATCTGGGCACGCTATGGCCCAACCAAAGTAACATAAAATAAACCATCACAATCTGTCATCACTGACTTTCTGAGGTTTCGGAGTCTGGGTAAAAGGGAGGCAAAGGTGCCCATATAGCTCCCAACACATCTATATTTGACAACTGCCCCTGGCCCAGAAGCAATGGAGGATTGTGGTGCCAGGGGAAGAGGACGTACCAAGGCCTCCTTTCTGAGCCCATTCATTTGGAGCTGGGTAAGAAGGTGGATAAACTAGAGCTAAAATAATAACCTCATTTACAGCAGAATTTGAAATGGAAATCCTGACATTTAAGAATGAAATGGAGAAAAAGAATAAAAAGGTAAGATATGGCTTAGAGAAATTTACTCTTAAATCATAAGGGGGATTTTAGAAAGGCAGAGAGTTTTATGAGAATAGCATTATATCTTTGTGGTCTTTCTTGAAAGCAAGAGCCGCCAAGTTTTGATGAAAAGGAGTCATTTTCATTCCCCCAAAGTCCTGTGCTCACAAGTGTAGTGGAATGAGGAGGGAAAAAAGCCATAATAGAAAATACAATGGAAGAGGAGCTTTTACTTACTGATTGGAATTTTGGCAAACCACAGAGCTCTCTGTTAATGGCTATAAAGATCTCAGAGTCCCACTATGAAAAGACTAAAGGCCTCTAGTTGGTGGTAATGGGTGTTGACACCTAATACCTTGTAAATGTTCAAAAATCAAAATAATAGGAAGAAAAAAATAAGGAGCCCTACATAAGTCACACAGAGTAATAAGTTTGCAAAAGAGTAGAAGCAATGTCAGCACTTTCTAATGGGAAGTGAAAGACCGATGAGGAACTCACTATTTAAAGAAATCAAGAGTGGCCCCATGAAAATGAAGGTTCTATTTCACGACCTTAAGTACAATTTCCTCTGAAACTTTTGGGTGATGAACAGGGATTATTTTTAGGAAAAGTACATTTTGCAGTTCCACTGCCTGGACTGCATCTTTACTGAATTTTTAGGCCATCAAATGGCTTACATAGCCTAGAGTCCAACCAGAGGCAGGAAGGAGGTTTAGCCATTATTTCTATGGCTTGTGCCAGTACCGATACTAGGGAGAACGCCCAATAAGACCACAAATGTAACACACCTGAGCAACAATATCCTGTTTTTAAAAAATTAAAGAGAGGTTGGTTAATTACCACACTTTGGAGATCAAATCTGGTTACACCCTTCCAGGCTGAAAACCTTCCTACCAAATAATGTACCTGGAAACCTCCCCAAAGGGTGCATGTGAACCCCCACCCCACACCTAAGAATTCATCTCTCTACCTTCTGAAAGGGAGAAAGGGTATTTGATTCTTGAGGCCCCAGAAATGGCATGTTGTTTTCCTGACCTCCTTCAGAATTGTGGCAAGGGGTAAAAGACTAGAAGCAACATATTTAGAACTGGGCTATAAATTAAATGAAAGAGACAGAAGCAGAAATGCCCAGTATTTGCTTACTGTCTAGGCCGTTGTCCAGGAACTGAATTATTCTCAGCTTAGCAGAGTTAGCCTCTCTAGATTCACCCTTCTGGAGCAGTCTCTCCACCACCGTAACTGTCACACAGCTTGGGCACCAGCAGGAGCAAACTGCAGGCCCTAAGCAAGGGGAAGAGAAATAGTAAGGCAGGGTGGGGGTGGGGTTAGGAATTTTGGCTAATGGCTTTCCAGACAATATTACTGATATATATATATATACATATATATCAGTATATATACTGATATATATATATTATATATATATATAATATAATATATCTATTTTAACCTCAGGGAATAAGGGTTTTATAGGGTTTTTAAATAAGAATTAAATGCTCTGATATTTAGAGACATGATTGCTCAAATTATATATGAGAAAAGAATCGCTTGTATTGTGATTGCTTAAAACTCTTAGAACTACTGATGAGGCCAAAGATATTACTACACTGAAACCTCACAATAACATTGGTTGGTAGGCATACTTATCTTCTCTTTTATATAAGAAAAGCAAATGAGACTCATAATTAAATCAAAATGTCCTTAACTTATAAGCCTGGCTGGGAGATAAGGCTGTCTGAGTTTAGAGGCTTTGTCCCTTCCAGGTACCATCATACGTTTCTTCAAAATTGGGAAAGGGGAGAGAAAAGGATGCAAAATACAGGAAACTTAAAAAGACATTTGTTTCATTTTTTTCCTATAATTTTTTTAAATCTCCTGGGCACTAGGAAAGTATTGTAAGTATTATTAGCAGTTACTATGAACATATGTAAGCAATCTAATGCTAATGATATTCTACATTTTAAAATAATCCTCAAAATAGCTGCTAATCTATTAATTTTTTTCTTTTTTCTAAGTAAAAGGTACAGAGAAGAATTAAGCTATAGCTCTCTTTTGCTCCATTAAGGACAACTTTGAAAGAAATGTCTCTCCCAAATCCCATTGGTTTTCATGATATCCAGTGACAGATATTCCCATAAGAAAAGATTTGTGAGAGAGGCTAAATTAATAACCCTTAGCAGGAAAGGATGTATGTCCTGCCTCTGTTTTGGATGGTCTAAGTCTAGTATGTTTGGTGCCGTGAGCCAGCACCAGCTGTTAAAGGGACAAGAAGAAGTATGTGATTCTTGGCCAGCAAGGTTCAGATGATGGGTGAAGAGATGAGGTCCTTACCAGAAAGACAAGCTAATGCTAATTGCCAAAGGATGGCCAAGTAGGTCGCGGCCTCAGTAGGCATTTGGAGGAGTAGGCAAAGGCTGTTCAGGAAAAGGAAACTGAAGTAAATCTCTCTGTACACATGAGACAGGGAATGGCGCTTCATAAAGCCAATGTCACCATGTCTCATGCTTCAGAAGACAACGAAATTTAGGTGTTAGAGAGTATCTAACCATTGTACTCTGGTTCCTCCTCTTAGCAAACCACTTCCATCTTAAGGAACTGGCTTATACTAAAAAGATGGTCTTTCTGACCACATTCCTTGGGAATGATGTCAGAAAGGCCAGTCACATCCTCGGCTAAGCTAATCTCTACTCAGAAAAGAGGTGGTCCCTGGAGTGAAGAAACACGAATGATGTATTGAGAGTCTATGTCCTCAGTGACCCAGAGCAGAGACACAAGGCCTCAGAAGGTTTACGTGGCTCCAAAGTAACTTATGGTGGCCATCCCAGATAATGCTGGATAATCTTTAAGTGGGTCTTCCTTCCTAGTTTACAGTCCTCAGTCTTTTCCTAACCATGTTTTCTTTTTTGCTGGGCTTCCTCTGGTCTAAGTGCCCATTCCTTAGTTCTCAGCATCCTTCTTTATCAGTGATAAAGCCTAGTAACCCGGAACTGTGATGCCCAACTTGACCACATCACATCATAACAGACAACCCATGTTGTCTTCTGGTGCTGTAAAATGAGATCATTAGCTTCTTCCTCAGTTCTCCAAGTTCACATTTTAAAATGAATTCCTTTACGAGAAGTCTGGAAACAGGAAGAAATACAGAACTATTTCCCTGTCCTAGTTTTATTCCACAGTTAGCCATGACAAGAAATGTTCAATTTCACAGAGCAACTTGTTCTAATGAGAACTTTATCTATGGTTCTGAACCCTGGCTACACATCAGGATCACCTGGGAAGCTTTTAAAACATAATGCCTGCATCCCAGCCCTGGTGTTTCTGATTCAATTGGTCTGAGTTGGAACCCAAGCAACAATAGTTTTTTACAAGATCTCCTAAGTGGTTGTAGTGAATACCTTGGGTCCAAGAACCACTGCTAACTTTATAAACAGTGCCTTACTGTATCCATTTTTATGAGTCAGAACTCTATGTTCATCTGAGGAAAGTGGCTCAGAGGAGATGTTTCCTTGATTCATGGGCTGCTCTTGCTGGTCACATATGTTTTCATCATAATTGACTTAAATGTCCTATGACTCATTTCAAAAGTCAAAAGAGCCCAAATTCTATTTTAGCTGTATCTGAGCAAGTACAACAATTTTCATCCTTTTGCACTTGAAAAGTGCATTCTACTTTACAGATCATTTTCTTGGTGTAGTGTCTCATTTCATCTTTACCACAATCCTCAGGTAAACAAATCAGATGTTATTCTTCCATTTTAAAGAAAAGGAAATCAATGCCTACAGAAAGGGAGTGATTTCCCCCAGGATCACACTAAGGGAAAGTGGCAGAATAGGGTCTAGAACCAGGTCTCATCTTTCAATCTGGTCTTCTTTACAACCCTCAATGCTGTCCACAGCCAGATTTGCAACCCAATCCTATTGACCCAGTCCTACAACTTGACTCTGTCTGCCTTCAGTGCTCTTAACCTTAAGGTGCATGCAAATCTCCAGGGGATCTTGTTGAAAATGTAGAATCCGATTCACTGGGTTTGGAGTGGAGCCCAACATTCTACATTTCTAATGCCAAGTGACACCAATGCTGCTGGTCCGTGAACCATACTTTGAGTAGCAAACTCACAAAATCACAAAATATATCCCTTAGGATAACACTGAAGAAAAAAATCCAACTGAGTTTCACTCATCTTCTGGGTACTCATGACACAAGACATTTATTGAAGAAAATCATCAGATCCTTGGCAGTTGTCTTTCTGACCAGAACACGTGTTATTCTTTTGGCAACCAGATCATCACTGTGCTCATGTCTGGAATCATATCAACAGCTGGAGTTGCAGCAGCCACTGACTATAATTTCTCTTTCTCTCCATCTCTCTGTCTCTCTGTCTCTCTGTCTCTCTGTCTCTCTGTCTCTCTCTGTTCTGCTTCTAGTTCTCAGGCCAGAAGGATAGGCCCACTGGGACCAGTGAGCCATCTGGCCATGCAGCTGGCCTGGACTTCCGAGCCTGAGAATATAATGGTGATTCACTGTGCGCACGCCAAGTCCTTAGATGACATCTTCAGTTCCTGGAAATAAACTGCCAGGAATGGTTGTATTGGCAAAGGATTTTGTCTTGAAACCCACTAAAATAGTGTTGCTTTGGCATTGATGAAAATGTGCTTTTTCAGTTTGTTCTTATCCTTAGAATAACCTAATTGTTGAATAGCTTTGTAATATATAAGAATGTTCTAGAGAACACAAAGGACCCAATGGCTTAAGTTTAGTTCCATTCTTGCCATGGAACTAAATATGGACTAGACAACTGGGGGCAAATTTTATGAGTTTTCCATCCTTTAGAGAATTAAATGATACAACTATATGATCTCCAACAATCTTTCTATGAACCACTGACTCAGAGTATTAGTGCTATCTTCACAAAGTAGGAGGAAAAATGAGTTCAGAGAAATGTTACCTCCCCTCTTTCTACTTGTCCATTTCCCCTCAAAAAGTATCCTACATTCCAGTTGCCCCACAGGCCATTTGATCATTGCCCACTATTCTATTGGAGCCATCCAATCCTACACAATTAGAATGTGTCAGAGAAAAAGGCAGAACTATTCCCATTAGTCTCTCTCCCTTTTTCCAACAAAAGTCCCCAGGGAAAGAGAAGCTATCAAAGGAGCCTGAACAGAGGATTTTCCTCCCTCCCAAAGAGACTCCCCCAGGGATCTGGGGGAGAAAGAGGTAGAGCAGAAAGCAGAGAGTACCTATATTTCACTCTCTTTTGCCAGTACCTGGAAAACAGCAAGACCTCAGAGAAGGAAGGGAATGGCTATAGGATGCACACATGCCAAAGGGACTGGAGACAGCCCCATCCAAGGCACCCCTGCCCCAAGCTGAGCCTGAGAGTGGCTGAGAGCCACTATCCCTAAAGGTTGAAGAAGACAGAAATAATGGAATTGGAGAGGTGTGGGAGGATCTGACGACAGCTTACCCCCATGTCTTAACACTGCAAGATACAAAAGTATGACACAATCCTGGGGAGAGATGGGGAAACCCCAGAAAGGACTGAGGTTAATAGTTCTTTCCACTAGCCTAGCAGAATGAAGCTTGCAGTCAAAAATCAAAATCTGAAATTGAGTTACTAAAATGAATAAAATGAACTGAAATATACATTATCTTGGCTCTACATCCATAGAATGTTACATTACATTGCCTTGTATGAGTACCTCCAGTAGGAATTAACCAAAATATTGGGGAGTCCAATTATTATGAAGTATTTCTTGCAAACTAGGCATCCTTTAAAGCACCTGGAGCAGTTTATGTCATACAGGAGCCTCTATGAATATTTCTTGCTGGCTATCTGGTCATCTAAATAACCAGCATACATAATGAAGCACTAATACATCTCCTTTCCTTTATTTTCTTGTGCTAGTTTGAATACAGAAAGGAGACTATTCAAATTAGTAAAATGTGACCTAAGGTTAGGCCCTGAATAATAGCTTTTTCCAGATCCATTTCCTCAGATTACTCCAAAGATCTAGCCTGCAAGAATTCAATCATTTTCACCAGGGAACTGACCTGGGAAGCAGATAGTTGCTATATGGGGTCTTACAGGAACTAAAGGCATTAACAGCTTTGAAGCTCTAGGACCACTGTGAAATATGGGATGCTGTGTTTTGGAGCGAGAAGTTCACCCTTGGCAGCTGTGCTATAACCAAGCATGGCCAGGTGCTAACTGAAATTGAAACTAGCCTTTCAAGAGCCTTAGGTCTTCATTATTTTTAACATTATAGTTCACATTGCCAAAAGTATTCTTCAACCTCTCCCTTCTGATAATGTAGAAGGGGAGTTATGTATTTTGAGAAACAAATAGCTGAATAGTAACCACCTCCCTACTGGAAGTTCAGGATAAAATCTAGCAAAGGCATCAGACATCTTCTGAATGGCAGCCATATTGGATTCTGTCTTGCTGCAGAAGATTCTCCCCACCTGGCTCAGACATACTTCCAAACAACAGCTTCTACATCTCTTCTTGTATGAAAGTGAAATGGTTTCACGTTTCAAATCTCTAACAGTCACTACTTAAAAGTACCAACTCACCACCCATGAATCCTGTTTTGTTGCTTTCTTTGTTTTAAAAAACATGTTTTTAATGGGACTTGGAATCTGCAGTATAACGCAAGAAAACAGGGGAGACA
Organism: Herpailurus yagouaroundi; assembly: GCF_014898765.1. NCBI lineage: Eukaryota > Metazoa > Chordata > Mammalia > Carnivora > Felidae > Herpailurus > Herpailurus yagouaroundi. The sequence continues at coordinate 82,600,837 of NW_024412395.1, read as the reverse complement.
TGATTTTAACACTCAATCAAATGGCAAGGTTGTGATACTAGGTCTTATTTCAACATCAACACTGATGTGAATGCCTTCCTTACTGAAGTTTTAAGTCCTAGCTACATTTAGCCCCCTGCACAGATGATTTTAGTGGTATACATTAAACCCAGAGCAAAAAGAATGAAAGAGTGAGATGAACTTTGACTATTCACTCCACTCCTAGTAGAATGCAAAGGTTGTGCAGAAACTAAATGTCTAACAAGAACCTCCTGTCTCTAAGTTTCAAACCCCAACTTGAAAAGGAGAAGTTATGGACCCAAGATTTTCTAACAAGTCAGAAATCTGAAAATAGGTTATGGGGCAAGGATAGGAATGCCCTCAGCCTACCTAGCCTAGATTCTTTTCCACAGGTTTAGTTAGGTCATTTGAAATTAGTTGTCCTGTCTTTGAAATACTCCCCTTTCCCTAAATGCCCACACAATCACTCAGATCTTAGCTGTTTACGTGATGCCACCTCCCCAATTCTGATTTTCCAAGTGAAAGTAATAACAGTTCCTACCTCATCTTATGAAAATAAATTAATTCAGTTTCAGAACAGCACTAAATATTTGTAAATTATTATCCCCGAAGACTCTCATGGTTTTTCTTAAACATATGCAAACACAAAAATACCACTTGCCAATATTGTAGAAATGTCATTTTCAATGGCTATAATCATGATTATTCTAGAACCTGTAGGTTAATTACGTGTTATTGGTCAGGGTCTTCTGTTAGTTTTGTGAGTTCACTATCATTTTCCCTGAAGTTTCTTGGACAGGGCAGCCTTTGTAATCACCCACCTCACTTACTGTTTCTTCATCCACCAACAGGAAAGTCATAGCTATAACAATTGAATCTAAGCATACCCCATTGACCCAAAAGCCATCCCTCCATTCTCAGTCTGTGAAAGTCCTCTCTGCCAACCTACCAGCAACGGAAGAAAATGCTGACTCTGCAGCTGGACATAGACAGCTTGGGGCTCTTCAACTAGATGATTATCAGTGAGGAGGTGGCGAAAGAAGATTTTTCGGGTATAGCTTTGCTGACAGAAGCTGTTCCAGGGAGTCTGAAAGTATAGCTAAATCTCAACAGAACTGACCCCGTGGTCGTCTCCTCTCTTCTGTCTTTGCCCTCTTCCCTTCTACTAGGACTTGAGGCCAAACAGACAACCAAGGGTTATGACTGCAGTAGATTTCTATAGCAAGGATGCTGTAATTCCCAGTTAGAAATTATTTTTAGGACAGACTCCAACTATACTATGTTGTAAGAAAAACATGACTAGTAAATTCCATGTGTGGAGAATGGTATTATGGCATAATATGGTGACAACAAGAGGTACTAAACAAATTCCTCATTTTCCCACCCCCAGCCTAGCAAAAGCATTAGGTATCTCCAATTATACATGGGTCTCTGAATGAGAAAAGCCATAAAATCATATGATGGGATCATCAAATGCATGTGTATACACAAACGGATTCATGGCTTTTCTCTGAATCACGAATCTGAAGTCCTTTCATTAATTCTTAACAAATGGGCCAAGTTCAGGCTATGCATCCCTGTAAGAAAAAAAAAAAAAAAAAACAGCTCACATCTGTTTCTTGTAATTCATTAAGTGGCAAAATGCCACTCTACTGGTTCTGTGCACCTATTGTTTAACTTGGCTCTGTTTTCAGCAGTCTGAATGGTGTTCTCTTAGATGGACAATGTGTTTATTCATTTAGCTGTAGCTGTTCTGTTATTAGAAGTGTGTATTTGAAACAGACTTATAATGTCTGGAAGGAAGGAAAACACCCAGACGAAAAAAAAAAGTAAGCATATAACATTTTTTTCTGAATGCTCTTTGCCCCTTACACAAATATTAAACACATCATACTCCTCAGAACATCTTTAGGAAAGGTGTAGTTACCAAAAGAGTAGAAGATCATTACCCCAGGGCTGGGGCAAAGTGGATGAGCTCCTATTCTTTATTCCTCAAACATTGATAGACCTTCACACGATGCCTCACCTTTATAGAAGTCAGAATCATGCTTCTGTTCATCTCCATTATGCTAAAAATGATAAGCAAAATCCTCCTGTTCAGAGGAAATGAATATTTTTATCACAGTTTTTAGTATACCTTCTCATTTAAGTTAAGGCATCATTTTGTGGTGGTGGAGGGCTAAGATTTGGAATGGTACTATGGAAAGAATTCAAAGAGCACTTCCTGATGGGTTCTTTCAACATAAACAGAGGATTGTTGGGTTCCCCTGATAAGAGTTCAACATGGGAAAACAGAATGAGAGAAGGGACTTTAGCTAAATGATTTGAGTCTCTTCAAGCACTAGTGTTGAATGATTCCATAATAGTAATGTGACTGTATATTTAAAAATCTACCGGTGACCAGATTTGCTAAGGAGATAACATGAAGGAAAATCTGAGTAATGAGTAAAGCTGCCTGTCAATCATAAAGGAATTCAATAGGGTGAAACAGAAAGAGGTCTCTTGAGAAATGGTTGGCCACACGGTACAACACCTCATCAAATTTCTTGCTGGCGAAACCCTCTTGCTTTGCTGAGAAGGGCTCATTTGCTGAGCTTTCACAGATGTAGAAATATAAACTCAGCAGGTTGCAAAGCCAATTGGCAGTTTCAATGGTGTCACTTACAAGAAGAATTTGATAACCAATTCAGAAATGAATTGTGCTTCTTTCCTCTCTTGATGAGCACACCTCACCAAACCCATTCTTACCGTTCCAAGTGTGTGGTCTAATTTGTTGAGAGTCTAATGGGTTGTGGAGCTTATGTATTGAGTTCTTTCCAAAAAGCAGAGCTCTGAGGTTTAGGGGCAGGGACGGAGGAGGAAAGAAGGGCATTATTTTAAAAATCACATGACTTTCCTTTCGGTTAATAATAAAAATTAACATTCTAGTAAGAAGGTATTAGGAAAACAGCCTGTGTTGAATACGTTTTACTTGCTTGTTTTTGATCGTACAGGACAATAATTATATTAACATTTATGTTCTTTTACAAATATATCCAGAAGTAGTGCCATAATAAAATAAAGCTGAAAAGAGACTGAACAGTAAAAACATTCTGTAAGAAGTTCTGGGCCTAATATGACTCTGTTGCTAAACTCAGTTAATTAACATCTCTAAGCCTTGACTTTCTCATCTAAATAAGTCAAGCAGCCTGGCATCACCTACTTCTTAGGGCAGTAATGATGGTCCAAAGAACTGCCATTTCCTCTCACTGCTACATTTCAGCAATGTACATGAAAATGCTTTTAAAACAGAAATGTAGGGGCGCCTGGGTGGCGCAGTCGGTTAAGCATCCGACTTCAGCCAGGTCACGATCTCGCGGTCCGTGGGTTCGAGCCCCGCGTCAGGCTCTGGGCTGATGGCTCAGAGCCTGGAGCCTGTTTCCGATTCTGTGCCTCCCTCTCTCTCTGCCCCTCCCCCGTTCATGCTCTGTCTCTCTCTGTCCCAAAAATAAATGAAAAAAAAAAAAATTAAAAAAAAATAAAATAAAACAGAAATGTATTCCTCAAATGGAAGGTATTGAGAAAATTCACACTCAGAGAAGTTAAATGACTTGCATGAAATGGGCAACCAAATAGTACTGTCTCTGGGACTCAGGGCTAGTCATCTTTATTGTCTAGCAGTATTTCCTCCCTAGACCCTGTTACCTTTTCAATTTCTCCTTGTGAACCCATCGTGAAACCAAGATGACAATTTTTATTTTTTTTAATTTATTTTTTTAGTAGGAAATTTATTGGCAAATTGGCTTCCATACAACACCCAGTGCTCATCCCAACGGGTGGCCTCCTCAATACCCATGCAAGATGACCATTTTGAAAGAACATGCTTTAGAAATAAGCACTATAGTCAGGCCTTTACCACCCAAAAGGAACTGAAAGAGTGTAACATCAAAATGCAGAACAGACCTACTTAAAGGGTTCTCCTCTAAAATAACTGAATATTCTGCTTTGAAACAACATTTGGGAAACACCCAGACATGGCGCTAAGTTGTCCCTCTATGGATGACATACTCCTCCTCCCCAAGTCATCCACCAAGGAGGCCTGTGGGCTTCTGCCTACTCCCATGTACCTCGACACAGGTCCGCTTCCAGCCACTTGAGGAATGGGTTAATGGAATTTTGTGCTTGAGGTCTGTTCTTAAAATATGCAGAATTCCAGAATACAATTTATTCTTATATCACTCCCTGGGAAGTAGATGACAGCTTCTTACCTAGCAAGCAAATGCCCTCCAACCTCTTGAGGGTTTCTCTTTATATGATCTTAAGTTTCTTCAATGCTTGGCCCCTTTTTCATATTCAATCAGGTACTCATTCCACTGGAGATATTCATTGAAAACCTACTCTTTGCCAGTCACTGTTCAATGTCCAACCTGTTACAGTTGAAAAAACGGGCAGAGTGGAAAGAAAATATTTCAAGACCCTGACACCAGCACTGAGAAACCCACAAATGACCTCAAATCCCTGACAATTGTAATTTATGTCTGGGATTATACTCATAATTAGCCAAGATGCAACTTGCTCAACATAGTTCACGTCCAGGACACAGGGACTTGAGATGTCCTTCCATATGAATGAGGACTGCTCCTTAATTCTACCCTTAGGCTCTTAACAAAGGGAGGAAAGAAGAAAGAAAAAAAGCAATTGATCTTTGTATGAGCCATTTTCCATTTCCAATCTAACTTTGCATCTCTCTTAAGTTCCTATCTTTTAAGTTATTGAGCCAAATCAAATCACAGCACCCAGGTCTGATTTGTGCAGTGACAAGCTACTCTCACAGATTGCCTTGCACTTCCTACAGATCACGCTCTGTGAATATCCCCCAGATTTACTCAATTTGAGCCACATCATGTACTACTTACTCATCCCGGAGTCTTTTTGCTCATATACTCTCACACAGCCAGGCATTAATCACCTGGCATTTCTACCATTTATTTTTCCCCCAAGCGTGCTTCTCTACAGTTGTTCTTAATTGAAATTCATCTTGTTTGTATCTGAAAACCTCTGCAGTTTATCAAGGTTACTCTGGATTCTAATGATAGTTCTGTAGGCTTTCAGACCTAAGGGACCTTGGACATAGCAAGTCCGCCCAACCCCCTTATGCTATAAGGGAGGAAACAGAGATCTGGATGCAAGGAGACATTTCCAAGGATATGTGATGTACTAGTTAGGATCTCAGCACTAAACACAATTCACCTCTGATAGTTCACCTAAAGAAACTGGAATAAAGGGACTATTTACAGAGTTGTGGACAGGGTTCAGGGAAAACGGCAGATACTGAGATCCCAGCAACAGCAAAAATTCTTTACTTTCCCTAGGGCTTAAGGAAAAGGGAAAAACAGAGGAAGACAGGTGATGTGGTCCATTCAGGTCAGCTTCTCCCCTTCTTCCAGCAGGGCAGGAAGCATAGAGAATAGATTTGGAGAAGAATAACCAGTGGATATCGTGAATTCGATCACCCAACATCTACATTAAAAAGAGCATCTCAACTTGAACCAGTGTATGTCTTATTGCCAAGACTCCATTTGCCTAATATTTGCTGAAGGGGAAATGAAAGATAAAAGAAAACAAACTGGAAAAACAGAACTTTCCTGTGCCAGGCACTCTACCAAGTATTTTGGGGGGGTCACGAAGAGATAATAAAAGTATTCTGTAGCAATACACTTGCTATGTATATTAGTACATAACATAGTGTTTAGCTTATGCCAAGTCCATTCTAAGCCCTTTATATATATACCAACGTTTTTCATCTGCAACCTCATTCTATAGATGAGGGAACAGAGACATATGGTATTGAACAGGACTATCCCCAATTGCCTGACAGCAGAGCTCATGCTTTAACCTCTCCTGCATACGGCCTCTAGAAAGTGAAAGAAGTCCCTGAGGGAATTCATTATGTATTTGGAGAGAAAGTAATATTAATGTATGAAAACTTAATTTTGAGAGTCAAACAACAATTACATCAAAAATTATATAGATACAAAACAGCACAAGAATAAGTTCCAGGGATGAGGGTTCAGCTGGGGCTGGAGCAATCAGCAGAGTGACCTGGTGACTACCAAACAGCACATACCCCAGAAATGCTAACCTGCTGGGACACAGCCAACAACAGATCCCGGGTCTCCCAGCTCTCTAAACAAGGACTGCTGGTCCCCTTGCCCTTGACAATTTGCTTTTCAGGGCTCCAGAGATATTTCCTTAGGAACAGGGTTCCAAAGTACAGATGTGGTACTTCACCCCACGGGACCCCAGAGGGTCACCTTGGCCAGCCTCCTGCCCTCAGGCCAGGAAACACACGCTCTCTTCTCAAATGAAGTAATTTTTCTGCATTCGTCTTCACGGTTCTGTGGGAAAACCAGTGACCAGTATTTTTAAGGAATTGAACACAGAACTATAAATCTATGCACAGGAAAACATTCAAATAATAGAATATAAGCAAAGTAAGGCTAACCTTGTCCATTACACCTTTGTGTCTATTATCACCACTTTTGAATTTAAGTTAGACTCACGGTGGGTGATTATATTTCCTTTCTTAACTATCTCAGGATGTTATTAAATACTGCATTTTTCTAACAGAGCGGTCTTTTGCTCAAGGACAAAGCAAATTATTTTCTTTACATTGCGCGTGCATTTTGACCTTGAAGGGAATAGACATCACATTTGGTTTTACGATGTTGCTGTGTGGTTTTCAATTAGGTTTCTGTTAGGTTCTGCAAACAGAAAAACCAGTGTGTATCTAATTTAATACCTATGAATTTCCACAGATGGTCGCAGTCTAGTGGATAAAGATTTTGCTACATGTTTTCCAATTCATGACTTAAATTGTGCTTCTACCACATTCTTTTTTATTAAAAATTTCCATTGACTCTTTTTTTCCCAGAGAGTATGATTATAAAATAATTCAGTTTCACTAGGCATAAATACATCTAATTTGCACAAATTTGTATGTTAGACAGCCAAGTAAGAGATAGCTCAGCTGCAACTGAATAAAGGTGCTAGGGTGGTTGTCAAAAGTCAAATTCATTCACACTACTTTGATCCCAGTGTATATAGTGTACCAAAGAAGATGCATTTCTTAAGGGGGGAACTGGGGACTCTGCTTCCAGGGTAGCCAGGGAATTCTTCGTATGTCTCTCTATGCTCACAAATACAGCCTTGTTCCCCTCCTACCTAAGCCAGTGCCAAGGTGCTGAAAGGCACACCTTGAACTGACTTGAACTCAAATCCCTCTGCCACTTACTGTGATGAGATCTTGGGCAAGTTATTTAACAAAACTTGAAGTCATATCTTCCTATCTAAAGTCTAGGTAGACAAATGTAAGAGAGACTCTCCCATTGCCCACAAGTGAGCTCAATCTAGAGAAGACCCAAACGATACTGCAGAGGGGTGAAAGCTAAATGGGGGAAGGACTAGTATGGTGAGGGTAACCAGTGTGAGGGTTTAGGAAGGCTCTTAGAGGAAGGAACACTGGAGCTGTGTCTTGGAAAAAGCAGAAGAGGAGGCTACAATCCCTGGGGTTATCAATAACATCTTGAATGCCATCTGTCATGAATATAATTTCCCAGAGAACTGTACTGAAAAGGATTCTGAGATGGTACCTGGGATCAATGGCCTATAGGTTAATCCCAGAGCTAGTCTATGGCCATACCTCTAGGCAAGATCTCCAGGAAAATAGGGTCCTCCTTGACTAATGAAGTTCAACTGGACTCTGGCCTCCACTTAATTGCCCAGCATGCCAATTCTTCCTGACACCCTTCCTAGCCCCCACCCTGAGCATGGCATCCTAATCTCTGTACCCCCAAATAGCTGGAGGCGTCTTAATGTGAAGCAACTGACCCTCCAGAAGAGCAATGACCATCTGGCTTTGGGTAGTTCCTACCATATCACTTCGTGCCATGGCGCTCACCTGCCGAGTTAGCGTCTATGGACAGTGACGCCTGCCTGAATGAAGCCTGAACCCATCTCAGGTCTCAGATGCAGCCCATAGGAGAGCTGCCTACCCAGCAGGGGCTAGTTCCTCAACCGGGTCTATTTCCTCAATGCCCTGCCCCACCCAATCTCCTGGCCTTCCCCTTCCCCACCAGCTGATGTTGATGAGGACTCAGCAGGCCTGCCTTGAGCCAATCTGCAATATGACCCAATAAAACGTACTCTCCCTGGGCTGAATCCATGTCTACATACAGGAAGAAAAATCATGCTGATCCCCTATTCTACCATGTGCCCCTGTGGAACACTGGGGCTGAGTGCTCTAGGAAGCCCACAAAGCAAATTTAATTCTATCTACATATGATAGCCCTTCACATCTTGAAAACATTTCTCACGCCTTCCTTGAACCATCTTCTCAAGCACAGATTACAAACACTATAAACGCTCAAATTGGCACAACTACAATCCGTGCTACTTAGCTTTGTGCAGGCTCAAAGTACTTAGCAGTTCCTTTGTGATAGTCCTTGCTGCTCTCTCACAACGAGCTTTTACCCCTGTGCAGTACTTACTCCCACACCACACACATCTGCCTCCACCACCGTCCATCCAAAGTGGAACCATTGCCTTTAATGCCCATTCTTGGCAGGGAAAGCCTTTTTCTGTTTCTGGGCCCAGGTGCTCCCACACATCAACTTCCGGTAGAAATTATGCACCTACCTCTGTCACGACCTTGCTTGGATAGTGCCCTTGTTCTGACATGGGTTTCTCTCACTCTTCCATGTGGCCTGTGGCCTTGGGCCAGTCTCTATAATTTTGATCCCAGAATACTGGTCCACTTTGTTTGCCCTCTGGAGGGGATCCTCAGGCCCCTGTCTTCTGCCTTTGTTCTCTATTTTTTTTTTTTTTTTTACCTCAAAGGGACTTGTTGCTATTTTCCAGCACCCCTCACTTTCAACTCAGAGACTCTCGCTTCTCTTTACTCTCACCCCCAACCTTCCCTTCTGCTCCGGACTGATTATTATTCTTTCACAAACCAGCCCCATTCCACAGGTCATAGAGATACATGCAGGGTGGGTCCTACTGACTTCCACTGGTCATTGCCTTCTATTACCAGCCTGTTTTCAACGCGGAATGATCCCATTTTCAGGGAGCACACCACAGTTACATGAAGGTCAACCCTCCCCACTGGTTGTAAAAAATGGTTTCCGTTTTCCCTCGTCTCCGAGTGAGAAGCTGTAACACCTGCGATCAGCCAGCAATGTTGTCATACTTAACTTCAGCGCCAGTGAACGGGAAATCAGCTACTGCTACAACTGTGGATTCGAACCAGCAGTCCACTGTTAAAGGTCTTTGATTTCCCGTTTTCCTCTCTCTGGTTACAACTTAGCTGCTAGAGCTAATCTTATAATTGAGCACCTTCAAAAAATCTTTTCAAACATTTGTCCAGAATATTTACTTATTCTGACACCCATTTGTAGACCCCATGATACACGCTTTATACTTCCCTAGCACTCCAATCCCCATTTACGTTCCGTGTTGCCGTCTTCCTTTCACAGGTAACCCCCAGAGTTAAGATAACGGTTGTTGGAAAAGAAAGTGGGCTTTGGAATTCACCATCATTTCTAATCCTGACTCTGCTGCTTACTAGTTATGTGCCTTTGGTAAAAACATCATGAAGTAATAAAACCTTTGTGAACCTCAGTTTTCTCATCTGTAAAATGAGAATGCTGGCAGTCCCTCCTCTGCAGAGATGTCATGAGAATTGCTTAGGCCAGTGTACACCCACGTGGTGTTAATGGCTTCACAAGTTGGTTTCTTTTCCCTCTTCATTCAGAATAAGGACCTCGTGAAGTATAGCCACCATGGCAGCTTCCTCTACAGGAGAGCAATACTAGAGAATACTGCTCTTTCTTCACAAACCCAAGTTTCCTGTCTTCAATGTCCAGTCTCGGTTGGAGGTCACTTCGATGTGCCAGGGACAGAAAAAGATGTTCATAGGAAACTCGAGACCTTGTCTGAGTTGCAAGTTAACTACAAAGAAGGAAAGCAAGATTTATTTTCAACAAGTTGGAAAAAAAAAAAACAAGCTAACAGTGGGATGACTGCAGCACAGGCTAAAATATCATCAAGGTGAAGCACTAAGAGGAAGGAAACATCCTCAGAAAAGTGCTGTTCATGAGAAATCATTTGTGTTGCTTTCTAAAATGTGAAATTGCCTCCTGAAATATGTTTCCTACAATATCTCCCGGAGAGAGCCTCCTCTTGTTGTTCGACTAGATAAGATTCTTTTGTAGGACTAATATCGTGTTTTTAAAACACTGTTGGTTGCTATGGCGACCTGATTGCGTGTGATAAAAAGAGCCCGTATCCTTTCACTGGGCTGTTACATGACTTCCCGCAGAATTTGGAAGCTTTCTCAGCATACTGTTGGCTTTGCTGGCAGAATCTTGGCAGTGGTGTGCTTTCTGTTTGCCTCTGCTGCATTCTTCTGTAGCTTTGCTGAGGACAGGCTGCATCACCTGAGACTCTGTTGCTACTGCCCTGGAAAGTTAAGGGAGAGATAGAAAAGATACAGCCAAGATGGGAAACAGCAGTAACCATCACAAAGAGGCTTACCAGAGCAGCTGGGGTGGGCGTGGGAGGAAAAGCAGGTTTTCTGGGGGCAGGCTGGAATGGTGATAGTGACACTCCAAGGCAGCCTGAAAAACACAGCCCCTGGGCAGAAAGGTTCATAGTGTCACCCAATGCACAGCCTCGATGTGAAAACCTAGAGACCTGATTCTCAGCCTGGTTCAAACCCTGTCTTCCCCTGGGGACTTGGAGAACAAGGTTGCTAATGTCTCTGAGCCTCATTTTCTTCTGAAACGTAAAGATAATTCCCCAAGTCCCTTCTCCAATCTTAATCATCTGTTATGGTAGGATCCTGAGTTAGACCAGGACTGCTGAAAGTATGATGCCAAGACTTGCTGGATAACTAAAATCCCTAGGTCTTGTCTCCAATCTTATAAATGAGAAGCTCTGGGTCTGAGGCACCTCAATCCTCATTTTTTTCTAAATGCTCCAAATAATTACCAAACACAATAAATACAAGAATACCTATAATAGAGTGTACCCAGGAAAGCAAAGATTTCCAAGAAGGGTCTGAATGTTGGACTTCTGACCATATAGACCAGAGTGGGTTGAATTCTTCTAAGAAAAACATTTGGAAAACTAATAGCTGCCCCCTCTTTGTTGCCCCCAACAACACTAAGTAGCAGTCCCACACATGCCCAGGAATGGGAACAGGAGAGGCAGAGTGTTAGAATTGAAAAAGCAGTCATTCTCAGGTTGTTCCTGCCCAGAAACTTCTGCGGAAGGTCTCCAGCACGTTTTATTCACACCACATTAGAGGTATTAACTTTCCTGCTGATAGGGTTGTCAGATCAAACATAAAGCATCCTGTTTTTGGGGTTTGTGGCTTTTTGTTTGGTGGGGGGTTGGCTGAATCTGGCAAATCTACCTATAAACTCCTGTCCCAGCCTGCAGCCAAAGTCACATCAAGGAAAAAGGAAAAAACCTTTCCTCTCTCTCCATTAATAGAATGTGTCATCCTTCTGGTGTGAACAGAAAAAGTTGGCCTAAGATAAGACAAAATAAAGAATAAGTAAAACAAGGACCCCAGGGCAGCAGGTGCAAAAGAGAAGTGAGGCAATGGGAATAACTTTCCAGAGAAAGCCATTTTCTCTTTTGCTTTGAGACCTGCCAAAACAACGACTTAAATGTATAACTTCTTAAGTTTTTTAGCTGGCTTTGCTCCAATTAACAGCACAGTGACATCAACATTTTGCAAGTTCTGTCCCAAGTAAGTTGTGTATCAACTGTGAGGGTGGAAGAAGGCTCAGACACAGTATAAAAATATAGTCTGTTCTAGCAACAACCTACGGTTTAAAAAAGAAAGGCAGTAACGACGAGACTCATCTCCTTTCCCCTCTCAAAAGAAAAAAAGAAGAAGAAGAAATTATTGGAAGGCTGGATTGAGATAAAAGTGAAATTTTTGAAGCAGGGCAGCCAGCTGGGGCTCACACTCCAGAGTCTTCAAGGTTCAAGCCAAGTGATAGACTGACCCACACACAATTCTTCTGGTCAAATGGGAAAGAGATTAGACTGAGACCAAGAAAACATGGAAGGCAGTTGTCCTCTCACAGTCCCAGATGTCCTAGCTTCCCAACTTTTCAATATGTCGACTTGAGCGTCTTCTGGATGCCTGAAGCTGTGTTGTTTCCTATTTTGGAGACGTTCCCACTGGAGCTAGGGAGAAAAGACATGCACACTTGAAATTATTAGAGATGAAACCAAGTATAGCCGTGAAACAGAAGGGGAGAGATCAACGTGGGCTTGACGTGTCAGCAAATCTGATGCTGGATGAAGAATTTGAAATGAATCTTTTTGGATGTGAAAATGAGGGCTAAAGATATTTGGGGGTGAGAAATAGGGAAATAAGAAGTAGCAGAAAGGAGAGTGTCATGTTGGAAGAAGGGAGGGGAGCAGAGGTATGTTCCGGGAGATGCTGGAGTAGGGGCTGATCCAGGCAGCGCTGGTAGCTCCAGCATGTTCCCTTTGTCATCCACATTCCTACCTGGGAGCAGTGGTTCAAGGGAAAAGTGTTATGGTACCCAGCCTTCCTCTCCATGGTGAACCAAGCCCTATTGAGATGAGTGGAGTCTTTGGGCTTCCCCAGGACCCTGATGCCAGAGTTGGAAATAGTGATGACGTTTGACATGCCATGAAAAAGTTGGTCCTCTGATTTGGGGGCAATGAATCTCTCTGATTATTGCAGGTAAAGGATCTATCCTCAGAAAAAAAAAAATGGGGATCAGAAGAGGCTTTCATTTGATGCCCCAAAACCTCTATATTTTCTATCTCCCCTTCCAGTGGAAGCCCAGGTCCCAGTCTTTCTTGCCCTTTTGCTCTGCCTCAAAGGAAACTTTTTTGAGTTAAGGAAGATTTTTTTTTAAGCTAATACTGAATAGAGAGGGTGATGCTTAACTCAATAGCTAATGGCAGAATTTCAGGTATTAAGCTTATATAAAGTAGTCCATGGTCTAATGTTGTCTGAAAGATACCTGAGAGGTCCTTCATCTAAGGCCCTTTGTCATTTAAATTTGCCATCAAAGATGGAAAAGAATTTTCTCTCTAAAGACATTTAAAGAAGTAGAAATAGTATCACTCTCTCCACTGGGGCTTCTAAATTGTGTGTTTCTCCATGGCTTCCAATCAAAGCTTAAGAGGGCAAGAAGTACAGTCTTTGACCTAGTAGGAGCTCTTTCTAGGTAATTGTGACTACATATTTTGAAAGACAAATTCATTTTTATTTTTAAAATCTTTGTGAAATTCTCATATGTGCCGTCCCATTTGTTTGTTAGCACTTGCTGAAAAAAGAGAGAGAGATAGAGCGCGCTCTGGGTAGCAAGAGGGTGAGGGGGCTGCCTGCACAGTGATTGTCAAAATTTGATGAGTATAAGAAGCACTGGGGAGCTTGCTGGGAGAGCACACTCCTGGTCCTATCACCCAAAGCTTCTGATTCAATGCATCTGAGGTTAAGCACTTGAATTAACATTTTTACTAAGTGACCCAGTTGATTCAGTTACAGGTGGTCCCTGGCCACACTGACAATCATTTCACAAGACAATAACAGGATATAGAGGTCAAGAATAAGAAACCTTGAGAGGAAACCAAGCAGACTGAGGCCACATATTGGTTAACCAAGAATCACAGAGTGCTCAGTGGGTCAGGCCCCCGTCTGCCAGCTGATAGCAAAACACGGGACCACAGGTATGTTTTCCCCACATTTGTGAAATAGTCCATTTGGAAGCCACAAGAAAAAGCTCCATTTACTTTGGAAGCAGATCAAAATGGCTGCGAGGAACACAATAGACAACAGAGGAGTTGCCATGGCAACCGTAGGAGCCACGCTGAGGAAGTCGTGCGTGGGCAAGAAAGGGGAGATGGAGAACTTATGCTAAAGAGAATGCTGTGTGACTTATAAACGCTGCTGTATCTGCACTAACCCCTTTGTATCTCAAATAGTTGTAAAGAAACCAAACGGACAGAGGAGGAGTTCCTTCCAAAAATGGCTTGCAGATAATGGCTGATGGACAGCTGACTCATGAAGCATTATTTGCCTTTTTATCAATTTGTTCCCAATATTCCTAATAATGGAGACTTCACTGACAGCTGAATGGATCAATTAAAAACAAACTCAAACAGGGCATCTGGGTGGCTCAGTTTGTTGAGCGTCTGACTTCGGCTCTGGTCATGATCTCACAGTTCGTGAGTTCCAGCCCCACGTCGAGCTCTGTGCTGACGGCTCAGAGCCTGGAGCCTGCTTCAGATTCTATGTCTCCCTCTCTCTCTGCCCCTCCCATGCTCATGCTTGCACGCTCTCTCTCTCTCAAAAATAAAAACATTAAAAAAAAACCCTGAAACACAATATTCAAATCTAAGGAAGATAAAGACAACTCTGGAAAATGACCACCACAGATTTTTATTTAATTAAAAATATTATACATGTTGTTGCATTTTCATGGAAAATAATGAGTTAAAAAACACCAACAGTGTTAGTTTTTAGAAACTTTCATCACCCCGTTCTGCCACCTGCTGCTTTTTTCTGTCCATGGCATGAACCATGTGTTAGGAATTGGGGCCCTTGTGAAACTAGAGCTTCCTTGAAGTTCATACCTACAAGACCCCTGGAGTGAGCCATTTTCTTGAGGTTGGTGTTCTATTGAGTTACATCAGATACACCAGTCTGGACTCCCTTGCAAACCTTTGAAAGGAGCTAACATAAAAGCCCAAAGCACATGTCAACACCAATTCAGCTCAATGTGTCTATAAGAATCAGTTATGACCTCATCCAGTTTCCAAGCCAGTTACCAAGTGACTTTGTATTCTACCTGGTGTATTAGTGTCCTGAGCCCCTCCATAAAACTTTCCCTGAACCCATGGTGGGAAGACACTGCCATATAGTGTTTATATTAAAACCATCAGCAAATACACAAAAGCACATGTGGCCCCCATGCACAATACTATCAAATAAAAAAAAATACATATTGGTACAATACAACCTTTGGAATCACTGGCTAAAATATAGCCACGTGAGTATTTCTAAAGTCTTCATGTAATTCCACATTTAAGAAAAATAACAGCACAAAACTTTAACTTGAAAACATCACTTCAGCTATAAACTTCTCATGTATAAATACAAAGTGTGTACAATATCATCCTCTCCCTAACTCTCTTCCTTTGTATTCTTTGGACAGCACCACCCCCTAACCCATATCCTTCACCTACAACATAAGACTGCATCCCTATATTGCTCCCGAGTGATGCTTTTACTAAAATTGGATCTGATGTGACAGAAACATCCTGGCTCT
This sequence comes from Herpailurus yagouaroundi, assembly GCF_014898765.1. Taxonomy (NCBI): domain Eukaryota; kingdom Metazoa; phylum Chordata; class Mammalia; order Carnivora; family Felidae; genus Herpailurus; species Herpailurus yagouaroundi. The sequence goes on along the minus strand of NW_024412395.1, from coordinate 82,585,466 downwards.
GTTTTCCTGCACCTTTGCTTCAAATTGTAGTACACTTCATCTGGATTTTGCATCCAGCTTTATATTAAAGAGAGATGAATCCCCCCCCAAAATACACAAATAAGCAACATAGCTGGATAGCAAAAAGGTAGAATTGCCTCAGCTCTTAGAAATTGGACAATGTTCTTCCTTCTTCATAACGGTGTGTCAATTGATGGGAATAAAATAAGGCTGAAATTGCTTTTCACATTCTGGCTCTGTTGGGGGCATTTTCACATAGACCCCTGTAGTAAGAGGGCTTCTTTTCTTTAGCTGCCAAATGCAAAAAAGAAACAGTAATTATTATTGAGAAATACAGAAGCCATTTCTAGACATAATAGGACTCACCAAATACTGGGTCCCTACCCTGTTGAAAAATGAATGTTCACCACATACAGAATTATAAGCCCCAGAAGATTTTCTTGATTCAGCTATTACAACTCACTTTAGGTAAATAACTCTGTGCTATTGATGTAAAATGGCAATCATTTTCCCTGGCTGCAAGAGAGGAGTAAGAGACTTTGAGAAAGCTTTAAAAAGGACACCCAAAATGCCTATGGTGATCAACCACATCTTATCTGTGAGGGGAGGAGCTTGATAAGATAATAAACTTCAGTTACTCTGTTCAAGAGCTGTATTTCTCATATCCACTCCTCATATACTCTTTATAACTTTTTGCCCACATTAGTGCCCATTTTTTATCACCTCCGTAAATTGAGATTCTGTGTCCATGTGGCAGTTTCTAGAAAATGAGGTAAGAAGAATCTACAGCAATTGAACAGGTTGAGTAGAGGATCTTGGAATCCAGTGAGGGGCAAGGGGAGGGAGAGAAGGAGAGGGAGGGGAAGACAGGAAGCCAGGGAGAGAAAGAGAAGCAGGGAAGAAGTTTGTGTTGACAAAAGCAAGCCATAGACAGAGGTAGATGAAAGGAACCACCAAAAAGAAATCCCGATAGGAGGCCTGATTCCATATTTCCATCTCTTCCACCAACACTGCAATAAATAAAACCTTGTATTCTCATTCACTGGGCTAGAGGGGAGGGCAAGACTCTCCATTTGAGCAGACTGGATAACAGGGAGCCCTGGACAGGTATTGGGTGGACAGCTACAGCTTGGACAAGGAAGGCACAAGCAGGGTGGCACCAAGGGATGGCTTCCAGGTGAAGTGGAGTGACATGAAGGGGGAGACTAAAATCCATCCAGTGGTCTTCTATAGCAGCATTTTGTCCAACTTAATCTTATATTTCAGGGTTTTTAAGTACAATTGTCTTGAAGATAAAGTGCAAAACAGCTGCCCCGTGTTGTTCAAATGGTTACTCAAACTGAAACCCTGTTCAGAAGCACACAAACATTCAATGTCAAACACACTCATCTAAAATGTTAGTCATCCTGAAACCTCAAAGGCCAATGCCAAGGGTTCTAGCGTGTTCTTTACCACTGCCCTTCCTTTACCACTGTTCTGCATTTATTGCTTCATCTCCAGAAAACTGAACTCAACAGCATCATTCGGTCAGTTGCTATCACTGGAGGCATCCCCACCAGAAGTGTTGTGTTGTCAGCATTGCACTCACCATTTTGCTCAAAGAAACAGCTGTGATAAGGAAGCTATAAAAAAACAATCCTGAACTGACTGCTGCGAGGATCCAGAGGAGGAAGTCAGAATCTGGGCAAGGTTCAGGATCTGCAACAGAAGACAAAGCACAGCTTCCTTGAGATTCTCTTTAAACTTAAGGGCCCTACTCCCCCCCCCCCCATTAGTGAAAAAAAAGAGCTTCCAGACCTTGGTGTCCACCCCTAAGTAAGTCTGACTGCTGGGGGCCACTTCTACAGGAGTGTCCTATCAAAGACCCAAAGTCAAATTTCACAGTGCTTATCACTCCAGAGTAAGTGCCCCAACCTCCAGTAGAAAAAAACACTATCCCCAACCCATTTTAGTTTTAGTCAGAACGCTGTTTGGGTCACCACCCATTAATCAGACTCCCATGCAGTATGCCAAAGAACTCTTAAGGAGAATTTCCATAATCCTAAAAATGAACCACCTGAAGTTGAGGAACAAAACTGTTTTCATGCAAAGAAGACAGCAATGCAAAAGGTGTAAGCTTAGTGATAAGGTTTTGCTCACCGATGACATAAATCTGGGTTCCATTGCCCATGCCTGCATAGTAGGGTGGTGGGTACATGAGCTCCACCTTGCAGATGTAGAGTCCCGTGTCCATGGCCCTCAACCCTTGGATGGTGAGGTTCACTTTGTTTCCGCTGGAGATGCCAGTGCAGGTGGAATCATCTAGGAAGGCCAACTCATTCTCCACTGTGTATGTCGCAGCACAGACTTCAGTCATCTGGCTGCCAGTCTGCCTCAGCACAGTCACTCGGACTTCGGCGGCATTGCCTGAAGACCCATATTCACACATGAAGCTGGCGACACCTCGGCTGCTGGCCAGCACCACTGCAGGCTGGGCCACATGCATCCCTAGCAAGGGAAAATTAGAGGGAACTCAGTGAACTCCTGCTCACCCGCGACCAGGCTCAGGCAAAATCTCTGGCTGAGGGAAGTGGATCTTTGATGGACACTCTCCAGCTTCACCTTCCAGTCCTTCCCTCCCTTCAGCCAATACTCTTCATCCCTTCCCTTCTCTCCCCATCCATCCCCTCCATCACTCAGCTGACTTCCAGCCCATCTCCATGAAGGTGTTTCCTTAGAGAACAGAGTTTCTTGAAGGCAGTTGGTTGTATCAGGAAGAACATTGATGTGACAAACTGAAGGCCAGGCCCTACCATGAAATATACTTGATTTGGGGTGAGTCATGCCTCCCCTGTAGCCTTCATTTTCCTTCACATGTACTAAGAGAGGATTAGGTCAGATGAGAACAGAGTGCCTTCCACCTCTGATATTCTATGGTTATCACAGAACTACAGGAACTTTAATGAGCAGTAGGGGAAATTTTGGAGGTTGAGGTACAGAATTTCACCTTACCTCTCAATGCATACGTCACAAACCTCTGCCTATATTTACCTGGCCAGAGAGGCTGAGCCCCAGGTCACTGCACCGGATGTCACCTTTCCCAGCATTATTATCAGAAGGAGGGACGCTGCTAGATGAAGGAAGCCACAGAGCAGAGGGCACCGGGTCGTTTCCTCTCTAGGTTGAGGCAACCCTACTATTAACTTCTGTGGGCTTCCCCTGCCGCCACCACCACCTCTTCCGCCACTCTCTCCTCCACTTGAACACTCCCATGCTCCTTTGTTCTTCCTCCCTCTGGCTTCTACAGGATAAAGGAAGCCAGCTCTCAATTCAAAAAGGCTTGCATCATCTAAAAAAACTTTAGCTTCATGTCAAACTACCTTCCTGCAACTAACTCAGCCCCTCTCCAGTCGATCATACAAGTGACACTCAACACTTGGATGAAACATGCCACTAATTAATTCTGCTCAAACACTTTGATGCCTTGCATACCATTGACTGCAAAAACAAATGAAATAAGTGGCATTTATGTCCTCTATGATCTAATCCCAACCTATCACTCCAGTCTGAGTTTCCAGGACACCTCTTCCTATGTATAAATGACTCTATAGAAATCGCTCTATCACTAGTCCTTTCTCCCAAGTACCTGAACTGGACAACGTCTGTCCTCACAAGAGAGAACAACATGGTAGCAGCCCTTGCCAGAATTAATCCAGCAGCCCTGGCTGGCTAGATAACAGTCTTCTTCCCCAACCCTCATCTCAGTCTATCAGAGCATCCCCTGAGCATCCTCTGAGCATCTTTTGCACTGTTATAAATCCGTCACAGTATTTAATCAAGTTCTATCCCATATTAAAGTTTTTTGCGCACTAATTTGCAGCTTCCGCCTTTGGCTTATAACTCCTAGGAGCGGCCATTATAATCTGCCCATATGAGCACCCAATAATCTTTGTTGTATTGATGCTAAGCCTAAAGACCAAGTTTGCTGCCCTCCCCCCAGCCCCCAGGCAAATTCCCAATTATCACCAGTAAATCTGGTCACACTCGATTTTTCAGCGGGAGAATCTCAGTAACAGGTGGAGATAAATTTTCTACAAAGTAAAGGTAATTACTTCTAAGAGTATTTAATCTTTACATGTTCAAAACATGTAGAATAAGAAAATGTATATAAATATTTCTTATAATATTATTGGTAATAATTTAATTATGGAATACCTTTAAGCATCCAAGATATATCGTACAAACCACATGGTTTCTTAACTGATATGGTCTAGAGAGAGAGAAGGTTGAAATTCAGTGAGAATGCTCATCATTTTATATGTAGCAAACCTAGAATCAACCTGTAAAGAGCTTTATTTCATCTGAAAACTGGGGAATCTGCATCTGAAATCCACAGATAGGTCAGGTGGCAATTAAGTATCTTAGGCTAAACAGACTGATGGTGTTCTTTCTTCTCTTCTTCCTTTTATTTCTTTCTTTCTCTCTCTCTCTCTCTCTCTCTCTCTCTGTGTGTGTGTGTGTTATGGTTTCAAACTGCTTTCATTTTTTAAATAATTAGCTAACTAGTTTATAGAATTGACTGAAGACCTTAAGACTTTGAATTGAGTAAAGAAGGCTTAAATTTTAAATAAGCCAATTCATTTATAAAAGTGAGCTCGAGGATCTTAAAATCTCAAATCGGGTAGGAAAGAAACTTGATATGTTTTGCTTAAGTCAATGTTTTTGAAAAAGGAAAATCTTGAGCTCACCCTGATTCCAAGCTCAAATATATTAAGGACTGTGGAGATCTTTCCTCTTAACTCACTTAACTTTACAGTAATTTCTTCCAATCATACAGAAGTGTATGAAATTGCTTGTCTCCCAAACCAACTCAGATGTATCTATTAAGCTCCTAGTCAGTGCCTGGGACTCTGCTATGAGCTGTATCTCTGCTCATTTGCTGCTGCCAGCTGTCCCCTTTGCTGTCTTGGAATACAGAGTTATCCAAGCCAGGAGTTTGGAGTTTTACCTTTAGCTTCTGGCTTTGTTATAAATCACTGCCCTTGACTGCTGAAAGAAATGAAACCCAAGTGGGAGAAACACCTCCTCCACCTTCATGCTCCAAAAGCCTCACTCACCTTTGGAGAAGACGGGGATAAAGAGAAGAGAAAACAGAGCAGTGCACGGCCAGGTCCTAGAAGCCAGGTCCAGCTGAGCCCCATGCCTCCGGAATCCAAAGCAAGCCATGGCTTTATGGGAGCAGTGTTCAGGTCTTCAGGAAGCAGAGTGAAACCTTTCAGGATCCTGAAGCTTTGAAATGTGTTTGAACCCACACAGAATCAAGGACTTTATATAGTTGGCTTTGATCCCAGGTATGTACTATACATGTGCACACACAAGAGGCACCTGAATAGAAAGCCTTTTTGTTTTGGTTTTACGAGAAAGGAAGTCGTGGGTTTAGCTGTTACGTCGAAAAGATAACCTCAAACACTCAAAGTAAAACTGAACAAAACAAGCCAATCCATGGATGGAAAATGCACTCAATTTGAAACTGAAGCTTCTTGCTCACTTTGAGGATAAGTGGAGACTTGGAGAATTTCCTGGAGTGCAGGAGTCTCCCTAAGTCCCAATTATGTCCAATTATCTAGGCATCTTTTACCGCCCAATTCACTTCATTCACATCTCCAAAACTATGAAGCTGCTGGTTCTGAGCCCTTGACCCAATGACAGCAGTAGTCTGTAGACATTAGTAATAAAAGCTCTGTATTCACCATCTCTGGCAAGTTTACAAATAAGAGTTTATTTCTCCAAGCTCCATTGAGCATTTTGTTGAGAGAAAATACCAAAATCATAAGAAATGAATGATTTTGCTTCTGGTTTGCAAATTAGGAAAGAATTCGGGTACTCTTGAAAGCCTTAACAAAGACAAAATAGAGTTGGAGACATTCCAGCAAACATCAGCCAAAATGATCCAAGAGATTCTTCCATAAGAAGATGGACATTTTTTTTTCTAAAGAGAATTTTTCAAGTATAAAATCCAAGAACTAAGGTTAAATATGACTGAAGTTCCTAAATGTATGAAAGCTGTAAACAGGACAAGTGTTCATCCTATAAGAGAATACTAAACATTGGGGCCACCTACCTTAAAACTGATGAGTTTTCATATGCTTCAATAACAAAAGAGACATTTATTGAAAACCTATGCCAGTTATATGGTATGTGCATTTAGATTGAATGGGGACCAGACAAAACACAATTAATGCCTTAAGGGACTTCTAGGAGATTGACATGCAAACAGTTACAGCATGACTATGATGTTTGCCTATTCCAGCCCTTCACGGTTTCCCATTGTCCATACAGCTCAGCACAGCAGAGGAGGCTTTATAGAATATGGACCTAATGCCTCTGTGAGCCTGTCTTCCAGCATTCCCACACATGACCCCTTCTTCCGTGTGTCCTCTCTCCAAAACACCTCTTTTGGATCTCATCAACTTTATGCAGTTCCAATGCCTATTTTCTCCCAATATCTAATCCTCCTTCTCATCATCCAGGAGTTAACCAACATGACAGCCTCTCCTGAGGCCTTTTTCTGTACTCCCCTACCACCTTATATAAGCCTTCCAACCCAGCTGAGATGCCAACAGGCAAGAGCAACCTAATGGGCTTTTACTAGGGGCCAGATCCCAGATAGGTCACTGAAGATACAAAAGTGAAAATTGTATGTTCCTGCCCTTGAGAGGAGACACAGCAGAAGGAGTGGGAGATAGTTACACCCATGATCATGACAGAATAGAGAAATGCTGGAATTGAAGTATCTTGCACAGCCATAGAGGAGCAGAAGCCATTGGTTCAGCCTGTGGAAGTCAGAAAGGGCTTCTCAGAGAAAGTAAAACCTGAGCTTATTATTGAGGGCAAGAGCAAGGGCTGGGTATTGAAACAAAAAGAACAATACGTGCCAAGATTGGAAAGGGCATAAAGCGCTCATTATGGCCAGAGGACAAGACAAGTATGGGAATCCACAGTAGGTGGAAGCTGATGCTCTTAGCACTGAGGGCGAATGCACCAAAAAGGAGCAAGTTGGCACGGCTGAGTTCACATTTTAGGGGAATTCCTGCTTGCACGGGAGAAAGGATGGGGAGGATAAGTTCAAGAAGAAGTAAGATGTAACCAGGAAAACCAAGAAGGAGGCTATTGCGATACCCCAGGCAACCAGGAATTGACAAACTTCTTCTGTAAAAAGACTGACAGTAAACATATTAGGCTTTGCAAGTCATATGGTCCCTGTTGCCACTACTCAACTCCACTGTTATAGGGTGAAAATAGCCACAGAAAATACATAAATGAAAGGGCATGGCTATGTTCCAATAAAACATTATTCACAATATCAATTATACCCTAATTTAAAAAAAAAAAAAGAACATTATTTACAAAAACAGGTGGAGGCTGGATTTGGCCTGCAGACCATGGTTTGCCAATTCCTGGTGTTAAAGTAAGGCAGCGACAGCAGTGGTGACAGGTTCCTAAGAGGACTATTCCAAAGGCAGTGAATGCATAGAGAACACCAAATTTATGGCTTAAGAGGTACTGTCGTAGTGTGACAGTTCAAATGTTTGTCAATTTTATCTCATTCAAGTCTCAAAACAAGGCAGGGATCATAGGTTTTCTCAATTTATAAAAGATAAAACCAAGGCACTGAGACTTGAATTTATCCAATCCCCCATAGTCAGTGGTAGAGCCAGGATCTGAAGTGGGAAATGCTGTTAATCACTGCACTAAAGAAAAGGTTTTAATGTCCAAGAGAACTAGATTTGAATCCTAGTATGAAGACTTGCTAGCCGTTGATCTGGGGCTCAGAGCCCAATGTCTTCCAGAAAATAGTGACTACAACTCAAGGCTGTTGTAAGGATTAAATGAGATAATGCATATAGTATGTATAAAAGAACTACTATGGTATCTGGACATTCAAGAAAGCTCATTGAGAAAACAGAGCTACAATTTCCGGGAATAGGGAACATAAGCAGATCAGGAAATGAAGATGATGAGTTCCATTTGGGTACATTGAGTTTATCTACAGAATGTAAGGGGGAAAGACTCCAAAATGATTGCTGACATGGTCTGGAGCACAGGAGAATGATCTGAGTTAAGACATTAGTTTAGGCAACCATGAAGCCACTGATGAAAATTTCACAGGCAAGGTTTCAGGTGAACGCTCTATAAACATTTGTTAAATGCATAGATAAAGGAGTGAAAACAGTTTAATATAAGAAGACATGAAGGTTGCAATAGGAACTTTCAAAGAAGCTTACCAGGTTCCCTAATTATACTTTCATGAAACTATTTCTGCAATAGCAAGAAAATTCGATTGTTTTGAAAAACACTAGATAAAAAGCATGTTGGTGAAAAAGATATATTCTTTTCACATGTATCATCCCATAGATTATTTGATAATTACAAAGGGGAAAAGATAATGGATAAATCTAGCAGATACTGCTTTAGCCAAGTGATCAAACTAAAGATCACCCATGATGAGACATTTTGACATCATGTGACTCCAGATATAACGCACTGAGAAGAACACGACACATCTGTAGTAGTATTGCCAAAATGGGTTAAATTGAATCTAATCGTGAAAAAACAATTAGGCAAATCCATGTTGGGATCATTCTGCAAAACAACTGGCCTTCAAAATGGGCCTTTGCTTCTTCAAAAATGTCAATATCGTGAAAGATTTTAAGAAGAAAAAACCTTGAAAATTGTTCTAGATTAAAGGAGACTAAGGAGACATGATGATAAAATCCAATGTGTGATCCTTGATTTAAAAATAATAATTACATAGCACGTTATAGAGACACTTGGGGAAATTTGAATTTAGACTATATTTGACAATAGGATTGTATTAATGTTAAATTTGCTGAGTGTGATCATTTAACTGGGGTTTTGTAGAGAAACATTCTGTTTTTATATGATGTTTGCTTAAGCATTCAGGGATAAAGTCTCAGGATGTCAGTAAGTAACCCTCAAATGGCTCAACAAAAATACGGGTGTATGTTTGTGTTAGCCCAGAGAGAAAAAGAATAAAACAACAGAGACAAAATATTAACAATTGGTGAAGCTAAGTGAAGAGTATATCTGTGTGTTCCTGATACATTCTTAAAAATTCTTTGCAATACTGAAGTTTTTCAAAATAAAAAGCTGAACGCAAAAATTGTAGAACCACTATTACTATGGAAGGCACTATACCACAGATAAGCAGACTGAAATTTAGAGAAAGGAAGTGACTTGCCCAAGGTTATTCTCCACCGCCCTTCCTTACATCCATTTTCCACCTGGGAGGCAGACCCACAGGGACAACTGGGTTCCCTGGCAGATTGGCTTCTGGGAGGGACCAGCAGATGGGAAGCACCTGAAGAAGATCCAAAGGAAGGAGGGCAGAGATCAGGATATTTCTTCTCTCTCCCAGATTCAGGACCTTATCTCCGGCAGTAACAGTAGCTCTGCACAGCTACAGCTTTTGTTGAGTGCCGCCTGCCCCTTCTATGAGCCAATTCTCACTATTTCTTTCCCCGGTCCTTTCAGTATTGGGAGTGGACCACCTTCCAGGGTTGCTAGCATCTGTGTGCATTAACATCTTCTATTCCTGACCCTCCTAATACCTCTTAAAATAGTCTTTTGCTGAATCTCTCATTTGAACCACCTGTTTGCTGTAGAGTCCCTGGTTGATTTAGTCCCACAGCTGATAAGCAGCAAAAACTGCATTTAAATTCTGATCTCATTCCCATCCAGTAGTTACTTTTTCCCTATTCTCTCATGTACAATAATAACATATTTATTACAGTCAATTCTGTGCAATTCTTCTATCTCACCTATATCAAATTCTATTTCCATGGCACTCACACATTCACCCTAGCATCTAACTAGGGCCTCCTTTGTACATAATAGGTGATAGAGAATTTCTGCATTTCAATTTAGGTCTCAACCCATTTTATGTTTCTGGCATCTCATTTCCAGCTCTGGGAAAAGGGCTAGTAAGTAAGGATTCAATCAGGGGACTGACAGATACTAACAAGCCCAGCACAGTGGTGAAGAGTATGACTGGAGTTCAAATCCTAACTCTACTGCATGATGTGTGATCTTAGGTACAGTTTTTGAACTTCTTTGATCCTGAGCTTCCTCATCTGTAAAATAAATATAGCTAATTATGGTAGCTATCTTATAGGGTTATTGTGATGATTCAGTGAGACTATGCCAATAAAATGTTGAAAACTCTGCCTAGACTATAGTATGTGCTCAGTAAATGTTAGCTTATAGGTTAAATACGGAGAAAACTATGGGTTACAAACTTCAGCTGTTATATAAACCCTTTCATTATCATCTCTGATGAATGAGTGGTACATCAGACTTAAACCAGAGACTATTCTAATACTCACATACTTACTAAATTTCTGCTATCGGTGTTCCCATCAGTATCTGAAACCAAATTAGACATTAGACATAACCTAAGGATATTGTAAGCTCTCAGTTATTCAGTGGTTGAATACTCAAATGTCTGGGGGTACTACATCCTTGGATATTTTCATTTCAGGGTAGAAAGGGGAAAGTCGGTTTTGTTATTTACTTTTACCGCTCCAACAACAACAACAAAAAACGTTGGTGGCAGAGGAAATGAAAATAATTGGCTAAAATTCGGGCTCGGGGATTCACTGTGATTTCATTTCCTCACTATCTTCCTGTATCCTACTAGTTTGAGTAAACCCCAGACGGGTTTTGTAGTACTCTTAGTGGTTACTGGATTTGAAAGATCTCTCAAGATTTGCATAATTTCAAGTGATGCCTACAGTGGGTGTCTTCAGAATTCCAGATGAGATATAGTTTGGGTAGGGTAACTGCATTATTTTACTTAATTATAAAACTCCTCTGAATTTATAAAGCTCATTCTGAGCTTAATTGGACTTTTCAGTTTTATTAAGCTTTTTTTTTCCCTAACCCTCCTCCTATTATCCTTTCCCCAACTAGCTTACCCCAAAACCAACCTTTTGTTGAAAGATGTGCACCTGGCATTGACTGCGGTACATACTGCAAAACATCCTTTGCTTGATGGTTTCAGATGTAATGGGAGGAATGAAAAGTCTAATATTTGCATAGCCTGCAGTTTCAGGACATCCCATTACGTTGAGCCTATTATCATGCCTAATTAAGGTTATATACTCTGTTTTTGTGCTAATTAGCTCATCACAGTACAACTCCTTTCAAAATTGACTTCAAAGGAAAAAGAAAATCATCTACTCAAGTGATTGCTAAAGAAGGACCTATCAATCATCTCACTTCGAAAGAGAGCTAAGAGAAAGGAAACGATATGCAAAGTGACTGGAAAGAAATTTTAGCTTCATTACCATTAAAGGGTGAAAATATGGGCTGGGCAAGAACTCACTTAAATGTGGTAGATTAATTTTCAGTCCCTAGGGAGCTGTAATCTACATCATAAAGTCCGGTAAAAATGGATGCTTCTGAGCTGTGGACCTTCTGACAGCCCCTTTGTGGGGAAATAGAATAGATTACTGTTGTCCTTTCAGTCTACATTGCCACCTTGCTGAGGGTAAAGTGAAAAGGGTTGTCAGGGAAGCTAAGTTTTATTTGCTGACTTAATGACAAAATGAAATGCTGAAACCACTTCAGTTGAAGGTTAATCCTATCTGTCAGAGCTTCACTTACGTAGAGATGAAAACAAATATTTTTGAATGAATAAATGACAAAGTCGTTTGTAGGAAGAATCTACGTTCCAATTGCCTAAGCTCCTTACTTTATATGATTAAATCTTTTTGAATATCTTATCTCCATTTATATATAATGGTCTTTTATTATATTTCTGATTTAGCCATTATCATCTCTGATTTTCCCTCAATCTCCTTAACTTCTCACACCTAAAACTAAGATTAAATTTGGATTGGGCTTTAGTCTTAATCCTTCACCCCTATTGCAACATGGCCAACCATGAATAATTTGGGTGAGGGACTTTATCAAAAGCCAGGAATAGACATTTTCAAAATAGGTAACCTCTTTATTTTACGGATCAGAGAACTGATGTTGAAAGTTAATTGACTTGCCCAATATCACACATTTAGGGTTTATCCCTGTGCATGTAGATCTTATTTCTTTATCATCAAGAAGAAATAAAAAGAAAAAATAAAAAGGGAAGGGTAAATAGTCTTGTATTTGACCTATGATGCACCCCAGCTCACCCCACCTGAATGATAAACTCAGAGTACACCCGATTCCCATTTGGAACAAGTTGAGATAGCCCAGGATTATTTCCATTTTACAAAAGCAGAAATGTCACAAGTCACTAATGTTTTCTTGTCCTACTGCAAGCTCAGAGTGTGACTGAAAATTGTCTTTAATGCTGAATAACCACCCAACCTCAAAGAGTTACAAGCTCTCTCTAAAGAGTAACATTGGAAGTACCAAACATTTGATGGAATCCATTTCTCTAATGATATTTGTGGCCTGTATAATCTGAGCTTCAAGAACTTATTTCAGTTTCTTGGTTACAGAGGCAATCACTGTTTTCACATTTTGAGCTGTGTTATTTCTACCCCTGCTGCCATCGTAGCATTTGAATGATTTCAGGCCATGACCTCCTTCACACCTCCAGTTCATAGGAAACTTTTATGTTCACACCTTAGAAAAGGAGTGTCTTTGCTCCTTTGCAGTGTGAGCATTAGCAGCTATGATGGTGGAGAAATGTGTATTAGATAATAAGGAGCACAGTGTATTTGCACAGCCTATTACAGGCATTGAATCCTAGAAGAAACGTTAGTTTTGCTCTCCCATTTTACAGAGGATGAAAGAAAGACCCAGGGAGGTGAAGTGATCTACCCCAAATTACATGCATAGCCTATTGGTGGCAGAACCAAAGTGAGGCCCCAAAGTCCTTAACTTAAAGTCTCTTCTCACTATGCCTTCACTATCATCCACCATCTTCCCAAGACCTCTTAAACTAACATGACTTCTGGTTTTAATTTCCTGCAAGTTTACAACTTGAAGCCCAGCCCCAACAAACTTCCTCATAGGTTTTAGGTACCGACAAACACAAATCAGCAAGTCAGATTTTGAGTAAAAATTGAAAATTATGGTCTTACAGCAATACCAAAAACAACAGGCAAAAGATGGAAACAACCCAAGTGACCATCAACTAACAAATGGATAAAGAAAATGTGCTACATCCACTCAATAGAATATTATACAGCCATAAAAAGAAATGAAGTACTGATGCATGCTTGAATACGAATAAACCTTGAAAACATCATGCTGTGTGAAAGAAGCCAGACACAAAAGGCCACATATTGTATGGTCCATTTATATGAAATACCCAGAATAGGCAAGTCCTTAGAGACAGAAAGCAGACCATTGACTGCCAGGTATTGTGGGGAGGGGGGAATGGAAAGTGGCTATTTGATGGTACAGGATTTCTTTTGGGGGTGATGAAAACATTCTGGAATTAGATAGTGGTGATGGTTGCACAACATAATGAATGTATTAAATACCACTGAATTATATACTTTTAAATGTTTAAAATGGTAATTTTATGTGTCCTTTACCACACATATATACATATACAATATGGTTATGATGATGGATTCAATTGGCATTAACCATCTTAGAAAGCATACCACTGGTCTTACGATATGTGTTGACCATACGTTTTGCTCTTCTCTGAATGTAATCTAGACAAAATCTATAGCCAAGTTGACTACACTCCAAGTATAAAAAGAATGAACTGGTAAATGCATCATTAACTGGCTGAGGCAAGGGAGAAACGTTCTTGTTTTTCCTCATCATCTACAATTCTGACCACACATCACACTGAATCATAACCAGCCAGAATCTGAGATATGGATCATTTGGCTTTGCCTTTCCCTGGGCACAGTTTTCTAACAGGTTACTCAGTTGTGGAATAACTAAATGAGATGGAGAGAGGCCATGTAGGAAATTTTGGCTCAGTGAACTATATGATTCAAGCATGTTTTAGGAGAATATAATTTGAGAGCAGCTGGTTGCATTTAGCAGCTTTCCTTAGCAGGCCCCATACCATGGATTATGCTCTAAGAGGAAAATCTCTGTCCCAGAGCTTCATCCATGAACAGGAAACTGAATAATTGCACTTACATGAGCACATCAGGGCCTGCTGAAAGCAGTAAGAGTAATGCACTGAAATGAAAACCCAGGGTCTGCAATCTTTGGCACATACATAGAGCCCAGCTTCCATGCCCATCTAAGAGAATCCTGTTAAAGAAATGACATTGACTTTAAAATCCTGAGGAATCCATTGCTTATCGTTTTTGTTATTTCTCAACATTATTTGAGTTCATTCTGATCACATACAGTTCTTACCCTACATGCAAACTTTGCAGTTCTGGTCATTTGTGTTATCTGGTTAAAAAATACTGACAAGTAGAATATACCACAAACATTTGTTTCCTGTCCTCCCAAAACATAAGCAGGTCAAGAAACATCAGTCAACTGTATCCCCTGCATTTTACCTTTTGGATAAGATAGACAATATGTACTGAAGAACATATGAGGTTGTTAGAAATTTTTAATTCATGATGATACAAGAAAGTTAAAGGAAGTTATGATTTTTCAAAATTAAATCTTTGCTACTGGAATTTACTATCCTGATTTGTAAGACAAATTCAGGAACCAAGTTTGTGGTGATAAATATATTAAGCAAATGCAATTTTTTTTCTTATCACTTGGAACCACTCTTTTTATTTGAGAAAACAAATTACTTGCAAATCCTCTGACTCTGTCTAGATATGCAGGCCTTCTTTTAATTAGCATCATAAACTGTCTATGTAAGTCAATGTCCTTTGTAAATCTGAATATATTCAAGGACTTCAATATCTCCTATATCAAAAAAATAAACTGGAAGGGAAATCCACAAGATTTTTTGATTTAAGAGAATGGAAGTAAAGAGGAAAATGAGAAGAAAGAATAAGAGAAATGAGAAGCAAATGGAGCAGAGAAAAAAAAGACAAAGCAGAAACTTTAAATGAAGGATAATTTGCATATATTCAAAGAAATATCAATTCCGACCCATCTGACAGAATTAATCAACCATAAGAGAACATTGGTTTTGATTGTGGGTGGAACTTTCATAAAATTCCAAAAGCCTCTTGAAATCACAAAGCCCCTAAAAAGATGCTCTGCTAGATGTTTTTATACAAAGAATGTGCAGATAATGTCATTCTAGCACTAAATTTAGCAAATAAAATGATTGTGATTGATAAGACTCATAGAACCGGTTTTAAAAGTCTTTAGCTCAAATTACTGCAGCATAAATGTTTTTTTTTTTTAAGTCACCAACTTAAAAGTCAGGAAACTCTTACTTAGATTTAGCCATATTTCTATGACACTGGTTAGACAATAATTTTTTATAGACTTCTAGCAGTTTGGGATGTCACCTAGATTCACTGCCTCAAGCCCTGTTGTTTCGGTACCCGGATTTCAATTTGAAGCTTTAAAGATTGAAAACTAATTAGTAAAATCTACAAAGTGTTTTCTATAAGATATTTTCAATAAATTCTGAGACAATTGACCTTTACCAAGGTGTTTTCTAGCAAACATTTAGCCCAGCTAAAACATATCAGGGGAAGATATGATTTTCTCACACTCTCTAACTCTGATTTATTGTTTCAGGGTTGGTTGTAGCAAATAAGGAGTAAAATGCATAAAATGGTGACATGGGATTTAAGAGTTTTGAATTATAGATGTGGTTCTAATGCTACCTAAATGGAAATCAGTTTAATTATATAATCTCGCTAGTTTAATTTTCTCATCTGTGAAAATGAGGAGGCTCAATTAGAAAGAAACTCTAACTTTCAGCCCTAAATAATTTTTAATTAAAAGCATATTTTCCCTTCATGATATGTAAATGGAAAAAGCAGGTTAGAAAACTGTATTTAGAATATGATTCATTTTATAAAAATAAAGTGAAAATACATGCAGAATTATATACAGCAACATGCTACCAGTGATTATAGAATTTTTATTCTCTTATCTTACCTCTATTTTCCATCTTTCTGAATGTATATATATTATTTGTGACTAGAAAAATAAGATATTACAAGCCATATAAATTAAAGTCTTTATTGTTTATAGAACACTAAGTATATACCCGTTCATCAGAGCTTGAACATTCCTATTTTGGGGGAAAAAATTGAAAGAAGATTCATGCAGACATTTGAAATATAAGATGAGTTTATACAAGAACTCTGGTTTCTGAAATATCAACCAAAGAAGCAATTTCACCAGCACAACGTATTGTAGCATCAGCTTCTCTACTTTTGTGACTGCATTGGCATCACGATACTCTGAAAGCACTTCTTGTGTTAATTTTCCTAGAACATCGTGAAAAACATCATATACGTTCAGAAACACACTCCTTTTCCCAAATATAAGTAATGTGTTGGGTACGGTTAATTGGACATGCAAATAAATGGATTATGTGACCAGTATAGGAGAAAGACATTAGTGCGGTAAATTTTAGAAGAGGAAGTAGTCTAAGTTATCCAGGCCCTAATATACTGAGATCTTGAATATGGGAATCAGAACTTTAAGGTCCATCTCTTGCCCTCTGATTGTTTGTGAAAAAGAGAAAGTGATCCTCACAGGCAGATGGTTAGGCCTGGCTTCATATCATCTGTAGACTTTGCATTCTCTAAGTGTATGTCCTTGGTTTCCAACTTGACAGAAATCGTTCAAGACATACCATGCAGGTCATTCAAACAGATCACTCTCAGTTGAACATGGACTTCAGGTGTCATGGGGAAAATCTGTCAGAATCAGATATTCAGTAATATAAATTAGACACGATACTTAGCATACAAAGACAGAAAATTCAAGAACTAACCCTAAGCATTTTTAAAATTATCTGGCCAATTCCTCTATGTCAGAATTCCTACTTAAAAGTATCTTTTGATGTGCTATGGGAGTGCAGTTGAAGGCTCCTAACCATGCCAGCCTCTTCCCTGGCAGAAGGAAGCAAGAGAAAGAGAAGTTCTTCTTGGGGCCCTACATTCAAGGCGATGCTCCACTATGTCACAAAGAGAATTCCAAGGAAATGTAAGGCTGACTGGCTTCCCACAACTCATTATAGTTAAAAAGCAAAACAAAACAAAAACTTTCAGTGATAAAAGGTTCAATCGCTTTATCTAAAATTGCAAATTCAAATGACTGCAGCCCTTCAAATATGTCGTCTTGGAAGGTTATATTTTTCCAGTGATACTGTCATTGTTCAGAAAATCCCTGGGATGCCACTTTTTGGAATTATTCTCATTTTTATGGAGGGGAAAAAAATGCAGTGTCTTATTACTGTATGGTCATATCTTGGTGTTTTAACCACCAACATCCCTCAGATAATGAGGAAATTGTTGTTGGTGGGAGGGAATATCAAATTATCATTCATACAAATAAGTGTTACCTTTGAAGATGTTGGAAGGATTGTGCTATATACAGGCCTTCAAATACCAAGAACATTTTCAGTAATGGTGGCAGCACTAGAACAGGGATGAACATCTTAGATTCGTGTAGGAGTCATGACCCTACTCCATGGCCACACAAAGCAAGTGTAACATGGGGAGGAAGGCTGATTCTCTCATGAGCCATCACTACTGCAGAACTGCAGCTGAACTTCAGGCCCCTGGGGGACTAGATGGTGGGTTACGCCAAACCTTCACAGGGCACAATTTAAGTAACAGCACTGGAGCCCACGGAAAAGAGATTGTACACAGTGAGTAGAGCACAAAAAGTAGGACTCCAGGCAGCTAGTAGCCTGATACTTCTTTATTCAGAAAGCCTGTCCACATACTGATGAGCCCCAGGCCCCAAGATACAAAGATGGAGATCAGGTCAGGGTTTCTGGCCCCAGGGGAAGGGCAAGACAGAGCAAGACACTCAAAAGTCTCAAAGCAGAAACTCAGTCCTCTGAGATGCAGACAAAGGGACTTAGAGGAAATCTAAGCCTTACCTGAGTATGGCAGGAGCCCAGTGGCCATTTTCCAAAGTGAGAGTCCCATGGTCAGAACTACATTGGATCTAAGTCTTGGATAGTGACTAATGCAAGCCTCATTCAGTGAAGGACTGAGAATTTTAAAACCCTTAAAACTTCAGTTAGGAAAAACAGGGCCTGCAGGTGAGGCAAGGCATTTGGGAACACGGATGAAGAAAACTGATCAATATAGAGATATGAGACATAAATAGGGCTGATTAGATACCCATGATCACTTTCTGAAGAGGCTATCACTCATAAATTCTGAAACATTATTTTAGAATATCTATCACTTTATTGGCAAACCTAACAAGAAAACTTCCATGCTTCCTTTTCTTCTGGGTTTATTGTCCTTAGAAGAGTGCTATTGTGCTCCATGGATTGATGGGATTTTCTAGTCACTACTTTTTTTAAATTAAACTATCCAAGTTTAGTTGGGTTGAAACCAGACCGTGGTTTTCAAAGAGCAGACGAATTGAGACCAGACTATATTCTAAACTCCCCCACATTCTGGTTTCATTATGTTCTTGAAACCCAGACCAATTTTATGAAAAGAATTGACAAAAGTGGGCTTGATTCTTAGCAAACCTGACCCAGTTAGAACCTGACGTTGGACTAAAATCGGCTTTAACTTGGGGGTGCAGTGCTAACCGTAGAAGTGAAACTGAATGAATATGTGCAAATGCGTAAGAACTGAAGAGGAGGAAAAAATTATTAAGTGATAAATTTATTAACCCAAATCTCCTAGCAATCAGTGGACAATAACTGGTAAGAAAATATTTCCAGATCTAAAAGCCCAGCAATTACCCTAAGAGCATAATTCTAAAATAACTTTTCTGATTAAGTTCAAACTTTCCAAGAACATTCACCTTTTATCCGAAACCGAACCATGAGAAATTTCAAACTAAAAGTCATTGTAAACTGCTTGCATGAGAATTGTGTTTTCATGATGGAACTATTGAGTAATCATTGTCATTTACTAACTATACAATATTAAGGCAAGAGACAAAAAGTCACTGGGGCCAGAAAAGAGAGAAGGGGAGAAAAGGAAAGAGAAGAGAGAAGGGGTATGGGGATTAAGGAATGAAACAACGAAAGAAGAAAGGGAGGAAGGAAGGAGGGAAGCCAGAGTGGACAAGCGTTGTTAAGACCATGGTTTCTCAGAGAAAGTCACTTCTGACCAAACCCCTTGGAAGCAGAATACTGTTAATCTTAGTCCAACTGCTTCTCAGAAATATCATTTTTCTTGGTGCGCCATTTGCCATCTGGCCCAATCCTCAGGAGTTCTATCTCCAGGGAATCACAAAGTAGTTGAGCTAATATTGATACTCAGCTCCTGCTGTTATTATCTCTGTAAGCCAAAGTTTCTCAACTTCAGAACTATTTACATTTTTTGCCAAAATGGGATTAAGCATGCAAAGGTCTTATTAGGAGAAGTATCTATGAAAGAAAATGGGGAGGGAGATGGGGAAAGCTGGAAGAACCATCAGATATTTATGCAAAGGTGGCCCCTAAGGGAAGGAGAGTGGGAGGGAAGGTTGGGTGGAAACATGCTAGATCCCCATACAGTCTAGGAGAGGTTTGGCAAGAGTGTCAGTGGTCCTTGAGCCAAGGTGAACCATCTGGAACAGGCTTGCTTTAGAATTTTTGCCACTCAGAGTTGTTGGCTAGGAGCAGCCCATGGGAGGCAATGCCTCAATATAAACAGGGCTATGGATGTCAGAGTGCCCCAGCTTGGGTCTTTGGTCCATTACCCTCCTTACAGTAGGGGATTTGTGAGGTTTATTTTCATAATCCACCCCTTGTGCCACATGGATCCACTTTTCCACTTAGGTTCAGGCAGCTTCTCTTCCACTTTTCCTATGAGCCTTTCTTCCTGAGGGAAAACTCCAAAGAGGGAAGTTAATGGATGAACAACAACCCTCATCATTGCAATTGACTTCAAGACAATAACGAGTCTTCCTCCTCTCCCTCCCCCAGTCTTCATTCTTCCCCACATTCTTAGCTATCACTTCAGTAGACCTGGGTGAGTTACCTCCTGACGTGACCCAAACCTTCATTTCTGATTATCTGAGCCCTTGAAAATCATATCCTTCACAGTTCTGGGTAGCTACACATGTTTGTTCATAGTTAAAATAGGTCAAGAGTACCAGGAAACATCCAAGTAGATCATCTGTGTGCCACATGTAATCCTCCCTTCCCATTGTGTAGAAGCAGCCTTATCTCCTCCTGTGATCATTGTCAATTACCTCTACCAGTGTGGTGAAACTTCTTTTTGCCTGCTGATCCTGGGACAGAGGACTCCGAGGCATCCTCATGGCAGCCATAATCTGTAGTTCTTGGGGAGTCTTTCTGTGTCTTCTAGCAAGAAAGTGTTCCTCATCAGTAGCAGAGACCGAAAGCACAAAATCTTCTAATGGGTTAATGGGAGTGGTGGTAAATGGGCTCACTTCCTCTTCCACCCCTTCATTCTTTGACTCATGTTCCCTTTCTACTGGGTACACAGCACCAAATAGGAGGCTCTGATTTAGTAAATGCATTGCATACTAAAGGAAGTCACTCCATCCTCCCAGAGTGTTTTTTCCAAGCTGGCACTTCTGTTGCTTTCAAAGGACATTACCGCAGTCTATGAGGCTGACAGCGTCTGGGTACAATATGTGATACAACCAATGGACCTGAGTACATTCCAACACCTCCTTCGATGTGAAGTGGATTCCCTGGTCACATGATATTCAGAATGAATACTCTGCATGTAGATCAGGCATGCTAGAAGTCCCTGGATAGTAGTGTTGATAGGAAGCTTTACAGGCAGATAAAGCAAGTCTTCCTAAGAACAGGTATCTGTTCCTATGAGAATGAACCACTGGCCTGTCTGGGATGGAAAAGTTTCAATGTGGTCAACTTGCCCCCAAGTAGCCAGTTGGTCTTCTAAAGGAATAGTGCCATAAGGGAGGCATGGTGTTGCTAATAATTTGGACATTCATAGATAGCATTAGCTATCTGCACTGGTAAGAAGTCCATACTACTGGACGAATATGTTGCCTCTATTTCTTCCACTAATGATGAAGGCTGGCTAATGTCAACTGCCCAAATAATTGTATCCTCTTAGTTGTTCAGTGCCTCTTCTTCCATGGTGAATGCTTTCTGATGGGCATTAATGTATGAAACAAAAGTTTTGTGCTTTGTGCCCACTTCCAAATGTTTAGCCTCAAGACTCTACCCCAGACTTCCTTTTCTCCAATCTCCCAATCCTTTTTTTCTAAGTCCTTTATCAGATGTCCAGGCCATCGGCCACCTCCCAGGATCCATATTCCCACTTTAGGCCACTTTACTTTCCACAAGATGAAGGAAAGCTCACAGATCGGTCCACTGGAAAGATTCTTTCCCCCCACTGTCTTCCAGGGCCATACTAAATGAAGCTATAAAGCAGCCACTGTCAACATTCAGCTTGCACGCAAGTACAGGCAGAGCCACCCATAAGCAACTCATTTGGCAATAGGTACAAGCTGGGAGAGAGGCACTGGTATGAACGTAGTGGATGACATGGGATCTGAGCCATCCGATCATGCAGCTTACTCGTGGCCTCCAGCTCTTCTTAGGCTCAATCCCAGATATACCATTTCCATCTTGTAATAGACTGATTTGGGGCCATGTGACTTTATAATCTGGTGGCTCTAGTAGAACCCTGCTCATTGTTGGCCGTTCCAGATGCACAGTCACTTAGAGTCCCACGGTAAACTGTCCTATGTCTATTTGGGTCCAGTAACAAGCCAAGAACTATTTCTCTATTTTTCAAAAGGTAATGCTGCAAATGCCATGGCCTTACTTCAGAATCCCAGAGGTCTGCATTATGGTTCTCCTGCTAGAGTGTGGAATAAACTCCATACTGCATCTTTTTCCACCAGTGATCCCTTCTCCACCACAGGGTCTCCTGAGTGATATGACACAAGTGGCAGGGCCGATTGCACCACATTCTAGATGTGATATAGTATACTTCTCTGCACTGAACTGCATTCGAAGCTAGCAGCTTTCCATATCCCTGATACAGGGGTAAGAGCAATATCCCTAGATGTGGGGTGAGTTGCCTCTAGAACTCAAAGAGTCCTACCAAATGCTGTTTCTTTCTTTCTTTCTTTCTTTTTTTCATTTTCTTTTGTGTTCATGTGATAGAAAATACAAGATACAGCAATTTGTCTTTCGCTTTCAAGGAGCTATTCCAGCATGCCCCTGAGTACTGGACCCCTAAAATCTTCACTGAAGTGCCTGACCCTGAATCTTCATACCCACTAGAGCATACACGGTTTACCAAAGCCCTGCATACTAGTCACCTCTTGTTCAACCTGTCATGATGTCATCATGATATCATGATGTCATCTATGAAATAAATCAGTGTGATGTTTTGTGGGATGCCCAGGTAGTCAAGTCCTCCTCAGACTATACCATATCAGCGGGTGAGAAAAACATAGAACTGAGGCTAAATTGCAAGTGAATATTATTTTCCACGCCATGAGAATGCAAACTGTTTCCGACCCTCTTTTCTAATTAGAATGAAAAAGAATGTGTTTATCGAAACAATGGCTGCCTACCTTGAGCCTCAGCCCTTACAGTCTGCTCTAGGAATGACTCCTTATCTGGTACTGCAGCTGTACTTGGGGCTGCTACTGTCATAGTAGTCTATAGAACTATTGGAATCCATCCAGTTTCTGAAGGGGCTAGACTGGTGAATTATTTTTTTTTTATTTTATAATTTTTTTTTCAACGTTTATTTATTTTTGGGACAGAGAGAGACAGAGCACGAACGGGGGAGGGGCAGAGAGAGAGGGAGACACAGAATCGGAAACAGGCTCCAGGCTCTGAGCCATCAGCCCAGAGCCTGACGCGGGGCTCAAACTCACGGAGCGCGAGATCGTGACCTGGCTGAAGTCGGACGCTTAACCGACTGCGCCACCCAGGCGCCCCTAGACTGGTGAATTAAATGGAGACATTTAGATCTGCATTCTTTATATCTTTCATGATGGCACTAATCTCCACCATTCCTTCACCCCAAGATATAATATTTTGGGGGTCTACTATCTTGGATGGGGAAGAAGAAGGTTAGGAAATTTTAAGATTTCTACATGGCCTTGCAAAGATAACTCATTCCACAGACCATAAATCCCCTATGGAGGGTTTCTCCAATTTCCAAGTATTTCAACTCCAATTTTGCAATCCTCCAGGATTCTATTTATCCCTTGGCTTCCATAGGCTCTCACTCTAACAAAGGATGCCATGGTGACACTTTGGGACTCCAAATATTGATGTCATCTCAGACTCTGTGCCCATTAATTCTCAATATGTCTGGTTATTCCCCTTCCCCCATTTGAGTAAGTGGTCCTAGTCTCTCAAGGAAAGAACTGAAGGAATTGTCCTAGTATATTCTTGCCATGGTGCTAATGGGTCCATCTTCCTAAGCACCTGGTCACCTCTTCAGTCAGCAGGTTCCAGATCTGAAAATTAGATCATTTGAGGAATTGAGCAAGGGATTGTGACATTTTATGGCGGTAATCTTCCTCAGTTTCCTGATCCTCCGCTGTTGCCTTTGTTTTTCTTGCAGTTGCATAGCTTTCCAGGGCTCCATCACCTCTAAGTATGTCAATAAGCCCAGCACTGTGACTCCCTCTTTTACCATAAACTCTGGTATACAGAGGAGGCAACCACTGAGATGTTGATGCCCCTCTCCTAGCATATCATAGCCTTGGCTATTCTCTGGTCTCTCTGATGGAATAGCATCCTCTGATGGTTCTTCTGGTCTCATAGAATATATCCACTTCAGCATGCCGACCTCCTGGTTTTTTTTTTTTGTTTGTTTGTTTTTTGTTTTTTAATTCCTTCCTTTCCATGTGCCAGGGCAACTCAGGTATTTCTACTTCATGAGTTTGGGGCACTGCATTATCCAGTCTTCTAAGAGGCACCCCAACAGTGAGTTTGTCACATCCCTTAACAACTTCAGTAGGGTATTAAATCCCCTGCCTCAAGAAAGTGCTCTTAAGTCAATTAATTCTATCTTATCCCACCTTATATTCCAGCCCCTTTATCAAGGCTCCTCAAAATCCAATCCCAGGAGAATTCTCCTGACTCCTGCAAATATATGGTGACTAATTATTGCAGTTATTTGGCTATTGAGCCTCTTTACTTACCAGGCCCAGCATAACCTCAGCCATAGTACACTGGGCTTAATCCTAGTTAATGGCTTAACCCAAAGGAGAGGAGATGAGGATGGTCCTGAAGGTGGCATCTGTAATGGAGGTGATGTTTCTACAGCATATTCCAGCACCATAGAACTACTAGCCCTTATTAGGGAAGGTGGGCCACCTCTGCAAGCCCAGAGGTTTGGGAAAGTTGCAGAGTCAACATCCTTGAGCCATCATCCAGATATCTTTATCCCACATTTCAGTATTGTACATTTCCGCACCAGATCCCTGAATAGACCTGCCTTGGCTGAACATTCAAATGTCTCTGGCTCTGAGACTCTAATGATTAGGTCTCAGTCTGCCTCTTAGCTTTATCTGTTCCTCTACTGCAAGGGATAAAGGCCTCTTTGAGAGCTACCACAGAAA
This sequence comes from Herpailurus yagouaroundi, assembly GCF_014898765.1. Lineage (NCBI taxonomy): Eukaryota > Metazoa > Chordata > Mammalia > Carnivora > Felidae > Herpailurus > Herpailurus yagouaroundi. The sequence continues at coordinate 82,560,866 of NW_024412395.1, read as the reverse complement.
TTCTCTGACTCTCACACTTAGCAATACTGCTTCCTAACAGTCCTCAGTCTGCCTATATCTTCCTGCAGGCCATTAATACAACTTAGGAGCTGGAGAATGCTGAGAGAACCATCAGACTATTACGCAACCTTAACCATGAGTAAAGAAGAGAGGGAAGGAAGGCTGAATGGAAGCTTTCCCAATGGTTCCATAGTCTGAAGGGGGGTGGGGGTTCAGAAAAACCTCTGGGAAATCTGCACTCTAAAGACAGCTATCAAAGGTCCTGTGTCTTTCAAGAAGTGGCCTGCCCCAGTATCTCTGCCACACTCAGTCATTGGCTGGGAGTTGCCCTTGGAAAGCATGGCTTTAGGAAGAGTGATAGATTCAGAGTACAGAATGTAAGAACCTTCATCAATTATGCTCCTTGTAGTTGAAGGTCTTGAAGCCTAGAATTGTGTGGGTTTTTTTTGTTTGTTTTACATGAGCTCATCTTCACTGAAATTTTTTACTATTGGCATCCCAGGGTTTTCAGGTGCGAAGACGTCCCCATCAAGCAGTTTCTCATTTGCTTCTGCTGAATCTTAAGTGTTTTACCAGAGAAAGACTACTTTTAATGTTATTTCCTTGGTCTGGGTTACTTATTTCCACGCAGGTAGTTCTGATTCAAACTCCATGCACTCACGTGTAGGCTTCCTTGAAAGTTCCCCCAAATAGCAAGGCATAATTTTTATGATCTCCACTTCAAGGGTGATGTAACAGTCATTCATGTTCCTAAACTTAAGCAAAAAAACTAAATCCTAGATTTTGTCTTAAAATTACAGGTTAGTTTTATTCTTTAAGATTAATTGCCAGGAACGGGATCTTGAGTCAACAAACTTTATGGCGTTTGATATACGTATATAAAGTACTAACCAAATGTATTGCTTTGCATTCCCATCATAAAGATACAAATCCTGCAGCTTTTCTGGCACTTCTAGCTTTTTTCTTGCTATATCTGCTAATTTCATAAATGTGAACATTTTTGCATTATTTTAGTCTGTTTTTTTCGTTAGTTTTTGGTCATAAAACTGAGCATTAACTGATTAAAGAGCAACAGCAACCTGGGGTGCTGGTGTCTGGGAAATGTTCAATAATTTTGCCCAGAATGGCCAGGAGGATGGAGATCCAACTTCTCTGAAGTTGCTGCCTGCTCTTGAATCTTCTGTCCTTTTGCACCCTGCTCTTTGGTCTGAAGAATCCACTGAACCTACCAGAATCTTTGAAACTTTGATTTTCCTTATGTAACCCCCTTCTGCCTGGGCTGCCCTACCTTTTCATTAGCCTGGCAAGTGCCTACTTTTCCCATGAATACATTTTCCCTCCTCCCTTATTTCTACCCCAATAGATTTACCATTGCTTTTGCCACTGCTGTACCTTATAGATACTTCTGTCAGCATCCACAATGCTCCACTGGCTTTCATAATTTTCAGGTCTTCTCCCCATATTCTATTCCTTAAAGGCAGAGAGCATATCACTTTTGTCTTAATGTCATCAGCATTTCGAATGATGAGTGTGTATGTAATGAACACATAAAATGCTTCAAGATTATCTCTGAGAGGAGAGGGGGGTAAAGTAACATACCTTTATATTCTTTTTTTTTTTTCTCCTTTTATGTCCTCTTTGCATTTCTTTTCTTTGATCAATCAGCATATTCAGGTGTCCATCCACCCTATCAGGCTGACCTCCATTATGGTGGCTTTTCAATGGCAACAATCAAACCTTTCCAAAAGAGTAATTAGTCTGAGTTCACATGATTTGGAGGTTCCATACAGGTATCAAAAATCACAACAAGTATTCTAACAGTCATGCACCTAGACTTCTTAAAAATCTAGATCTGGAATGTCAAATTGAAAAAGCATGTGGATGCCAAATCAGAACTTTCCATCTTGGTCTGGACACAGCCCTACTTTCACTAGGAAGCTGGAAGGAATGTTATTAAGGATCACAGCTGCTCTCATGAATTTGCAGTTTCCAAAGTGCATTAGAGTTGACAGCACTTGCTGAGCCTCCAATATGCATAAGGAGAAGATCCCAAATGGGTTCCAGATGTCCACGGAAAGGGACTTTCAATAGTTTGGACTGAGAAATGAATTCAACAATAATAGAACGATATTCTTAAGATGCCCGCATCACAACCTTTTTACAGGTGAAAGCAACCCTGAAGTGAAGTTGTAACTCCCGTGAACACATACATACACACAACCTGGTCACACAGAAAACATCTCAGCAATGTTCTCTCTCATTCCCAGAACAGTGAGCATGGAGTATGGGAGGGAGGCTCCAAGAAGAAACACCACCCCCTTTCCACCTACATTGTCCCACAGTTTTAAGCTCTCACACGGGTCCAGAAGAAACCTAAAACTTATTATATGCTTGACTTAGCATTAGAAATGCAGGAGGAACTGGGTCTACTGGAAGAAAAGCAATCAAAGGCATTTATTTGTGAGCTGAAAATATGTTGAAAACATATTACAACATGGTAACCTAGAATTTCAGTGGTTTTGCTAAGCCAGAAAGAAGGAAAAAGGAAAGAAAATGTGCTTTTCATTTCTTGATTTGTATCATCTGGAGTAACTGAATTTTTGTCCAATAGGCTTCCTCAGGTTTCAGGCTCCAATAAAGTTTAATTGAAAAGAAATGCACCTATTCAGTCTTTCTATAGCTTGTAAAATTCAGGATTTTTGATACTATGTCTATGAAACAAAAGAGAATCTTTAAACCAAGTTATGTCAGGTGGGAAGGGGAAGGAAGAAGGTCTGCCTGACATAATTCCTCTTTCTCCCCTTTTCTCTATGGCCCCTCCCAGCCAGGACAGTTGAGTTGAAGGTGTTTCCCTGCTAAAGTTACTTGATTACTGTTAGTTCCTGTCCAGCCTTGTTTAGTCCTAGAAGAGGGTCTAGTTCAAGTTGAACATAAAACTGGAGGGAGTGCTCACACTCTACGGACCTACCTGAAATACACTGAGATGTATCGCCCCTGACTCCTACCCTCTTTATCAAGAATTATTACTCATTTGTGTAGCAGGTAGTCTGAGCTAGAAAAAAAAAAAAAAAAAAAAAAGCACCGTAGAGGAGAAGAGACTATAGGAAAGATGTCATAAATAATACTTATGCAACCAGATATTTATATGCACATACATAGTATGTGGGCAATAAATGAAATGAACTTGATTTTTCTTCACATAAAGCTGCTGGAATATGGCTGATAAGTCAGATATAGAAAAGAAAGAGTAGATCATGATTGAAAAAAAGAAGAAGAAAAACTGAAAGAAGATGAGGGCAAAAAAACACTGTTAAAAATTTATGTACCAGCCTAGAACATGATTTATAAAATCAAGGCAATGTATATTCATTTTTATTATAAAAACAATGCATGATAACCACATATAAACTAGAAATTCCTATATCCCAATAAATAGTATGCTAACACTATGATAGATGTATACATACTAGACTGTGGACAAAGGACTCTATTAGTCTTGCTCACCACTGTTAACTCAATATTCTTAAGATGATTGGATTTGAGATATTTTTCTATGCATTTATACATATTAAATGGAATTAACCCATGCATACTATTTTGCATTTGACAGTATATTATAAACATATTTTTGTGTCAACATATATTCATCTACAGCATTATTTGCTGTATTTTATGATACATAAATATCTTTTTGTCTAGCAAAAGAGTGGACACAGGAGTAAAAAGGGAGATGGCTAATGTCTGGGGGAAAAGACAAGAGCCCCAAATAAGGGTCCTTGCCCTGTATTTATTCAGATCAGAAGGCTTGCAAACGTGATGGACATGTACAAAGAGACAAAGAAACTAGGGACATTAACTTGTGGATGTGAGGGGGAAAAGGGGATTTTGAAGATATACAGTGTTTGGGGTTTGGGTCAATATAAAACAAATTCCAGGCACTGGGCAGATGGGTAGATGGCTGTTAACAGCAGACAGGAGGCGCCGTGCCTGTTTATCTTTGCCAGCCTAGGGGATGAGGCAGACAGGGGGAATAACCTCAGGGTTAACAAGACACCTTTTCTTTTGTTAACCATCTCTGCTCTGGGCTGCTTGGCCTGGAGTGCAGTGATCCAAAGTCCAGTTCACCAATTTACCTGCCCTGGCCCTATTCTCCTATGAAAGCAGATTTCTGCTGTAGTACTAAACTTGGGGTGCTTTCACCCTAAATATCTAATCTTGTTATTCCTATGTATTGGGCACCTTTGCGCCTATTCTATTTCAGGCCTTTGCCTCTCTCTATATATTTTTGGGGGTTCAGCACCCCCTCCCTATTTTGGGGTGCCTTTGCACTTCCCTATTCTTGGCATCTTGGTGCCTCCCTATTCTTGGAGTGCCAATCTGGTTACCCAAACTCGGGTGTGAGCATTTTAGGACTTTGTGTTTCTTTGTGCCTTGTTAACCCATTGGTGTAGGCCCAGGAGATTCCTAAGCTTATCCCCCACACATTTATACTAAAATTTACATAATGAATTCCTTTTCTGTCTGAGCTCACTGACAGGTGGCCTTTCCTCCCTCCTTCTTCATCAGGACTATTGCTCATTCCTTTGTTTCTCCTTTTCCTTGAGCTTTCATAGAGGTGTTCTCAAGCTTTTATGAGCATTATACTTTCCTGAAGACCTTGTTAAAAATTCACACTCCTGAGCCCTGCCCCTAGAAATCTGAATTCATTTGACTGACGTGAGTCATGAGAATCTGCACACTTAAAAATGATCCAAGGTGATTTGTCTGCAATGGAGTGGAGAGATCCCAGTATGAGAATCACCATTTTGCCAAACTACAGCATATTACAAGCATATTTTCACTTTTTCTCAATATTTGTAACCCCCACCCTATGGAAACCCTGCCCTATTTTGAGAGGAATATATAAAGGTCTGCTTCCAGGTCCAAGCGATCTAAAGTAAAGAATTTGGTACTTATGGATTCTTAGCCATAAGACGGGCCAATGTATATAATCCAACAGAAACACCCAGGCTTAACACCTCTACTGGTTTTGAGAACAACCAAGCATTTGAGACAGACTTGTGACAGAAGGATCCTTCCCAAAGTCCTCTAATAAAATTTTAACCTAACTCCAATTTTACATATGCCTTTGAGTGAGTGAGTGAGTGAGTGTGTGTGTGTGTGTGTGTGTGTTCACTTAGACCATACTTCCGATTAAAAAGGGCAGAAAACATACTGGGAAGCTCCTATTTTGTTTGTCTCATTGAGTAGCCTCTCCACCCCTGCTTCTCACCCCTGTCTTTGGTATGATGCTGGCAAGGGGCTGACATAGACATAGAGAAGTGTCATTTATGGAATCTTTGAGTAAGCTTCTCTTCTACAGTTAAGCTTAGAATCCCATGGCTTTTTGGAAACCAAATAATAGTGGACTGTCTTAGTATTCTGTGACCCTGTCACTTCACCTCTTTCAAGGATGAGTAGGAACCACAACAACAGTGGTAAATGAGGTCTGATTTCTGAACAAGGATTGTGGTGTGTCTGGAATCATGATAGAAGGGGCAGCAATGTCTGCGGCAGCGTCTGTTCATGCCACTCACCTCTCCTCCAGAGGCTGGCACAAATATGATCATGCGAGAAGACTTCTTAAACCCCTTCTAGGATCTCCATTACATTGACAAAATCCAAAAACTTAAGCACGGCCATCAAGGCCCCTCTACCGAGTGTTTTTATGTCTCCAGACTCCCCTATTACCCCTCCTCTCTCCAGCCTTCCTCCAAATATGCATGCACACCTACTGTGTTCTCCAGTTATAACCACACTCCACTCACATTCTCAGAATCACCATCCCCTGTCACTTCTAGGCCTTTACCACACAGTTTCTTCTTTGTGGAACCTTTTGGACCACTCTTGGCATCTCTCCATCTGAAGAACTTCTACTTATCTTTTATGTCTTGGTTTAGACATTGCTTTATTCTAAGAAGCCTTCCTTCATCCTTACCCCTCCATAGTAGGTTGAATAATGGCCACCCAAAGATATTATGTCCTAATCCCTGGAATTTCCTTATTTGGAAAAAGGGTCTTTGCAGATGTAATTAAGGATCTTATGATGATAAGAATATTACCTTAGATTGTCCATGTGGGCATACAAGTGTCCTTATAAGAGAGACAAAGGGAGATAACACAGAGGACCCAGCCACATGACGATGAAGGAAGGTGTTGGAGTGATGTAGCCACAAACCCAGGAATGCCAGGGCAGTTGCCAGAAGCTGGAAGATACAAAGAACAGATTCTCCCTTATGATCCCTAGAAGGAGAGCAGCCCAGCTGGATTTCTAGCCTCCAGAACTATGAAAGAATCCGTTTCTGTTGTTTTAAGCCGCAAAGTTTATGTGGTAATTTGTTAAAACCTTAAAAAATTAATACACTCTCCAACCTGGAAAAGTTCTTCCTTCCTTCTCCATGACACACCTGGTACAGAACTTACAGCACTCAATTAATATCATTTATTTGCCTGTCTTAAGACGCCCATGAGACTAGGATAAGGAGGAGCACTGTCTGTTCTGCTCCCCACTGTACCTTCAGTGCCTACATTGGGGCTTTCATAAAGTAGCTGTTCAACGAATATTTGTAAAATGAACACATGAATGAATGAATGAATGAATGGGTAAATGAATAAACAAGGAAATATTTTATTATAGAGAGAAAACATGGACACCTAATAATGACTATTTGAAAGTCGATTATGTCCATAGAGGGAGAAGAAACTAAAATATATTGAATGTCTACTATACCAGTTACCATGCCAGATGAATAATGTAATATTATCTCATTACTCCTCACAGATTAACCAGAATAACCAGAGTAGTTATTACTGCCCTGGTTTTGTAGAAGTAAGGTTCAAAAAATGAAGTAATTCCCCATAGCATATAAGACATCCATGAAGGCTCTGAGGGTGTAATGAGGCCCAACGGGTAAAAGATAGGGTGGAAGAATTCAACTTAGAAAGCTGTTTTTTGTATTAATAACCAGAGCTATCCAACAATGAGATGAGCTGCTTCCTCAAAAAACAGACAATAGCACTGGGTACGTTAAGCAAAGGCAGGATAATCATTCATCAGGATGTAAAACAATATCTGAATTAAAGGGACATTGATGTAGATTCTTAGATGACCTCTGAGAATCATCCCAACCCAGGCTCTTCGGTTCTAGGGTAAGCTGGGAAGTCATAGAGCAGCTTTGATGAAGGTTTAATCACCATGTGAATTATTCTTATGGGCTGTAAAATCTAGTAGAGAATTAGCAACCTGCAGTCCATGTCCCAAAATGGAGCTGAAGTTGGCATGAGAGCCTAGTTCCTCTTGAGACCATTCTCTCCCATCTTTGGGTCAGTGACCCACTTTCCCTTTCCCTTCCTCTGGTGAAGATCTATCCTCAGCATTAGCCCAAACCTCTTCTCTATTTCCTGATACTCACCAGGATCAAAATGTTCAGAAAACTACTTTTGAAAGTTGTCTGAGCCTTAATTTCCCAAAATTTCCCAAAGTGTTTTAGACCCACTAGATATTCCATAAAAAATAATCTTCCCTGGAGATAGGGTTTACTCCATAATGACTCAAAGACACTGTATGAATAATTCTTTTTTATTTTTTTTAATAAAATCTCTGACATGAACTTATTGTTTACCTCTTTCTCCCAAGGGTGGACTACAGAAAATAAGACCAGTAAATCAACAGTTCAGTTGGACTTCTGATCCCCAATCTGATACGACCTCTTCTTTCAACATCCAGGGATACTTTGTACTTTGTGCTTCTCTTAGCATCCTTATTTCATTGAGTTCCTAAACTGCCTTGTATTGCTGTTATTTGTCTTCTTGTCATCTCCCTATGAGATCACAAGCTACTTGGGAGCCAAGATAAATCTTACTTGTTTTTTATTCCTTGAAGTATCTTTACTTAACACCGTATAGCATGTGCTAGTCAATTGAACAGGTCCAAGTTTGACTATATTGTCATTTTTTAATTTATGTGAATCTGATTATATTTCATTACCAGATAAGAACTTTTTGGCTGTAGGGTAAATAGTACTTTCTGAATTCATATCAATGTGATGACCTTTCAGCTTGGAAAGATTAACAACTTACTATATGCAGAAATGATTACAACCAAGATTTTAAGATTTTTCTCTGTTGCCTATCAATTAAAAGATTTGTGCTTTCTTTCTCAGACACACCAACATACTTAATGATTGTTGCTTAGGTTTTTATTTTCATCTGATTTTCTAAATTAACACACAATAAAATCTACTCTTTTTCTACTTTGTGTTCAATTCTATGAGTTTTTACACGTATATAGACCACCACTATCATCAGAGTACAGAACAATGCCACCATCCCAAAAAACCCTCTCATGCTTATCCTTTATTTTCATGCCTTTCTTCAGCCCTGATCACTGGCACCCACTTGCTCTAGGACTATAGTTTTGTCTTTTGGAGAATGCCAAATAAATGGCATCATACACTATGTAACTTTTTAAGACTGGCCTCTTTCACTTAACATAATGCTTTTTAGATTCATCCAGGTTGTGTGTATGAACATTTGTTCCTTTTTATTGCTAAGTGGTATTCCATTGGATGGATGTATCATAATTTACCCATTTACCCACTGAAGGATATTTAGGTTGTTTCTATTTTTAAGTGGCTATGAATAGAGCTGCTATGAACATTTAAGTACAGATTTTTGTGTGAACATAAGTTTTCATTTCTCTATGGTAAATACCCAGGTGTAGGATTTGCTGGGTCATATGGAAAGTGTATGTTCTCTTCATAAGGTGCTGTCAAACTGGCTGAACCATTTGGCTTTCCCACCAGCAATGTATGAAAGTTCCGGTTGCTTTGCCTCTTCACCACCACTTGGTATCATTAGCATTTTTTTTTAATCATTGTAAAAGACATGTAGTTATATCTCATTGTTATTTAGGTTTTTATAACGTTTATAAATGAAGTAATTCTATTAAAGTTGGGCAAGGGGGGGCGGGTATTGAGCAGAATACATGGTCCCATAGCTAGTTTTAATCTTATTTTCCAATATCCCAAGTGTGTAATGTAGTAGCTACCTTACAAAATATTTCAAGATTGAGCTTAGAACTGTATTATCATTTTCTGAAAATATTTTTGAAGTTTAACTGACAGTGTATAGTAGTAAAGCAACTGGATGATCCAGCTGAACCTAAGCAGAAATCATGACTGGACATAACAGAAAATGCAATAACTCCAGCACAGGGTAAAGGCAAAGTGATACAGAGTGTAGACGCGGGAAGTCACCTTTCTGCCATAATCTCTGGGTTGGGTTCTTCTTCCCAGGACTCCCACTCCCTACGCTGTATGCATGCTGAGCCATATTCATTCCCACATGAGGGTTTTAGCACATTCTGTCCCCTCTGCCTGAAGGACTCTTCCCCCATATCTTGGTAAGATTGGTTCCTTCTTATCATTCAGATTTCCTCTTAAGTATTGGTGTCATCAATGATATCAACGGCACCTATCTTAATGAAGGGCCACAAATCACTCTATTTTCAGCATGGTTCTCATCATTACCTGACATTATCTTATTTATTTATGATCTTCTCTCCTTATCAACTCAATAGTTTCTGTGCCCAAAACAATGCCTCATACATAGTAAACACTCAGTAAATGGGTGTTGAATGAGTGGATGACTGAATGGATAAATGTGCTTGTAAGAAACTTTCTTTCTGCAGAGACTGTGGGGGGATGTGTTACTCATGGTACTTTAAACCTAAGCCCTGACCGTAACTTAGTCTTCACATCTTTGAGGCATTGATGGGAAGGGTAAACAAACTGGAACCACCATTTCAAGGTTGTAAGCACTTTTCTGTCTTGCGAGGTGGAGACTCAAATCTTTGATACAGACCATAAAATTGTTCAAGTAGGCTTTTCATTTACAGAACAAAGACCCTAATCATAAATACACATATCTGAGATAATGTCATACCAGATAATGTCACACACTGCTCTTCTGAGAATGTGAAAGGTTGTCTGTAGGGTAAGCAGACCATGTTTCCTTTGAAGAAATGTTTCTTTTCTAAGAATGAACTTGGATGATGCTGGGTCTGCACACTTGCTCTTATTCTCATGGAGCAGTGTTTTGTATGAAGAGAGGCATGCAGAAAATCTGTTGCTGTGACCTTGAAAATGAAGGCTATACAGACCCAGTTTCATTTCATGCTAAAGTAAACTGCCCTGGGCCTGGTGGCATGCAATCAGAACTCTAAGATTACAATCCAACTTGTGTGTTACTAAAGCCTGAGTGACCTAAACTCTGAGAAAGATTTAAATTAACTAAGTAAACAAGCAAGCAAGCAATCTGCCCTTTAATTTTGGGATTCAGAAAGGAATAATAAATACACAAACACACACTTACCCACATACATATACCACTGTATGTGCATTATCTATAACAATACTGGCCTATTATGTTCTGTTGTCTGTAATCAATCCCGTGGATAAAGGTGACCTCATTTAGAAATAGGCCAATCTCGGAAATAAAAAAGCCCTGGGAAACTGGACCTTGGAATGAGCTGCAAAAGAAAAGTCTTCCACTATTCGGGACTCACTGCCTTGAACCTGGACCCTGAAAAACCAACATGTTTTCAGAGTGCTCCTTACCAACAGTTTTTCTTTATAATAAAATGACAGTAACTATGACAATGGCATCCTCAAGTGTGAACATAAATCCTTCATCTTCACAAAATAATTTCATTCAGCCACTCAGTCATGCGATAAATATTTGTCGAATACCTGCTATATGCCAGACACCTTGTAGACACTGAGAAAATAGTGGTCAGCAAAACAGACATTATCCCTAACTTGTGTTGCTTACAATATAGTAAGGGAACAAACATTAGTTAAATACAACAATGCCATTTAAAATCATGAAAAAGCAAGGAAGCCCTGGAAGCATTTAACAGAAAAGCATCATCTAGTTTAGGGAGCAAAGGAGTCTCTCCTAAAGAGAGTAATTATTCCTGAGCTGAGATCTCAACATTGAACAGAACTCCACAAAGAGGAAGGGAGGAACATTCCAGGTACAGGGAGTAGTATGGACAAAAGCCCAGGAGGGGGAAAGGACATGGCACATTCTAGGACTGGAAGGGAGACCAACCAGGCAACAAAGAGGTCTAGGAGTCAACTGATGCAGAGTTTATGGGTCATAGTAGAAATCTTTGCCTTTATTTTGAGATGGTAAGAAACTTTGAAGAGCTTTGGAAAGATCACACTCCAGTGCAGGACAGAGCTCCCATTGGAAAAAGCAAGAGGTGATTCAAGAGAAGCATTTAAGAGGCGTGCTGGCCATTAAGTTATGGTCTCTCATCTCACATCGACTCTTCTATACTACCCAATGTGATGCTGAGGCTGAGAGTCTGCAAACATTTCTACATTCAACAATGGGATCCGTGCTAGGCTCTGTCAATAGAAGGTGTTAAAGGAGACTGCAAGGCTGAAGCAGGAAGAAGGGACTTGGTTTTTCCTGTCTGCTCCATGTTTGTGTGAACATCACCCAAGATTCACTTTGCTTTTGCAGCTGCAGTTTCTTCCATTAGCATCAGCTGGATCCACTTTGAATTTTTTTCCAACACTTGCAGAGCCAGCTCCACTGCTCTCACCCCTACTCCTCAGAGATACCAGCACTAACCAACTGGAGACCCCTCCTCAGAGGTCTGGGTCCCAGACAAATAAGGGTCCTTCTGTAAGTACCTAAGCTTTAGTGATTCTTTTTTTTTTTTTTTTAATTTTTTTTTTTTAACGTTTATTTATTTTTGGGACAGAGAGAGACAGAGCATGAACGGGGGAGGGGCAGAGAGAGAGGGAGACACAGAATCGGAAACAGGCTCCAGGCTCTGAGCCATCAGCCCAGAGCCCGACGCGGGGCTCGAACTCACGGACCGCGAGATCGTGACCTGGCTGAAGCCGGACGCTTAACCGACTGCGCCATCCAGGCGCCCCAGCTTTAGTGATTCTAACCTCTTCATCTTGTTCATCCTGCCCTGGGTGGTAGTTGCAGTTGCTATCTCCTTGGCACATTGGAGTTCTCTTTTTGCTTCTCATTTACCTAGTTCACATCACTATCACTAGGCCTGGTGAACTCCTTATGTTAAATTCTCTCTGCTCAAATAGGGTGGTTTTTTTCAGAGTGGCCAAAATGAACAAATCAGGAGACTATAGATGCTGGAGAGGATGTGGAGAAACGGGAACCCTCTTGCACTGTTGATGGAATGCAAACTGGTGCAGCCTCTCTGGAAAACAGTGTGAAGGTTCCTCTAAAAATAGACCTACCCTATGACCCAGCAATAGCACTGCTAGTAATTGACCCAAGGGATACGGGAGTACTGATGCATAGGGGCACTTGTACCCCAATGTTTACAATGTTATTGTTGAGCAGCACTCTCAACAATAGCCAAATGATGACTGAGGGTTGATGGGGGGTGGGAGGGAGGAGGGTAGGTGATGGGTATTGAGGAGGGCACCTTTTGGGGTGAGCACTGGGTGTTGTATGGAAACCAATTTGACAATAAATTTCATATATTGAAAAAAAAAAAACAATAGCCAAATGATGGAAAGAGCCTAAATGTCCAGCAACTGATGAATGGATAAAGAAACTGTGGTTTATATACACAATGGAGTACTACATGGCAATGAGAAAGAATGAAATAGGGCCCTTTGTAGCAACATGGATGGAACTGGAGAGTGTTATGCTAAGTGAAATAAGCCATACAGAGAAAGACAGATACCATATGTTTTCACTCTTATGTGTATCCTGAGAAACTTAACAGGAACCCATGGGGGAGGGGAAGGAAGAAAAAAAAGAGAGAGAGAGAGAGAGGTTAGAGTGGGAGAGAGCCAAAGCATAAGAGACTCTTAAAAACTGAGAACAAACTGAGGGCTGATGGGGGGTGGGAGGCAGGGGAGGGTGGGTGATGGGTATTGAGGAGGGCACCTTTTGGGATGAGCACTGGGTGTTGTATGGAAACCAATTTGACAATAAATTTCATGTATTAAAAAAAAAATAGTGTGGTTTCTGTCCCCTAACTGGACCCTGGCAGATACTGGTGGCTACTGCAGCACCACAGCAGACAGGGGTAGGGGTAACAGAAAAAAGAGAAACAAGGCTTTTTTTCTGAAGCTTCTGTTCCAAGTTAGTTACTCCAGAATTTATTTGTTCTTTAAGACAAAGAGGATCTGTCTTCCTCATAATTGGTAGAAACTAAGTCCACAAAAGGTACCCAATAAATATTTATTGAAAAATGTCAATGGACTTTACAAGAGTGTAAAGGGTCTCAAGGGACATCTTTATAATTTCTGATTTATTCTACCATCTTGAAATAGGATATATGCCTATTTATGTTTAATAATAGGTATATCTAGAAATTGAAGGCTTAAAATATATAATGGCCCAGTTTGCTATGCTAAAATAACATGAGAATATTGTTTAATAGTTTTGATGCAGGATTTTGTAAAACACCCTTTAATCCTACTGGTGGATATGAGACACAAGTTATTTTGCCCAGCTTGATAACAGATTCATTTCAAAGGCTCAGCAGAAATGAAACGCACAGCTGTTGTTTGATTTAGGGTACAACTTTAAATGCCTTGGGAGAATAAGATCCATGAGCTTTCATTTATCTGGGTTATGAAAAAGCAGACTTATATCCCCGATGCTATTAATAAAATATTTAAACTGTGTGACACATCTACGAAAATGTTAATTATTCTTCAAAGACTATAACTTTTATTAAATTTTTAATTCAACTTAATTTAAAGTTGCAATAATGTCTTTTAATGTTTGTGTCACTGTACTAATCAAGGCTATCAATTTGCAGAATCACTATTCTATGTCAAGTTGGCCAATTTTCTTTCCTTAAAATATCTGAATATTCTATAAGAAAATTAGTCTTTTGGATCTTACCACATTATAGTTTTGCAAGCCACATCAATCTTTCCTTTCCAGTTCTTTCACATCCATACCCTTCTGTCAGCTTCTTTTTGCACTGCCCAAGTTAGCCTTTGTTACTTCTTACTTGGACTATTATAATAGCCTCCTAAATAAGGTTGCCAGATTTAGCAAACAAAAAATACAGGGTAGCCAATTAAGTACGAATTTCAGGTAAAGTACATACACTTTTTTAGTATTTCCCAAACATTGCCTGGGACATACCTATGCTTAAAAAATATTCATTGCTCCTCTGAAATTTAAATTTAACTGGGCTTCCTGTACTTTTTCTGATGATCCCAGTTCTAAATCATGTTTTTATCCTCCCTTTGTCCCAATACCCCCTTTATATATTTCCATATATATCTCCAAAATATACTTCTGATCATATCACACCACCATTACCTTTAATTTTTCAGGCAAAATAAATTCATTGATGATTTTAAAATACAAGCAGCCTACTCTAGCATTCAAGGCTATAACCATACCCTCATAAAATCACATTTTGGCATTTTAACTTAATTTTTCTCAGTTGAATTTACACTATTCATTGACCTCATAACTCCATGTTTTCCTGTTCCCAGATCTTGTCAGCACAGGCCAACTTCTAGAATGCCTTGTTATCCTTAAACTTTCATAACAGAAGCAAAAAGTAATAATATCTATACAGAAAGCACTCAATAAATGTTTGCCCTCATATTGTAATTGTATAATACTTCAAAAAAAGAAAGTGGGTGAAATATTTTTAAATAGAGCAAAATATTGATCCGGTTCTTACCACACATTTGCTATATTGAACCCAAATGCTGCAACCTGGAAGAAGATATTTTATTCTATAATAAATGTAAAAGTTCTTCTGGAAACTAACAATGCTAATTCCTCGACACATGAGTAATCAATTAGAGTCGTCTAGAATGGAAAAACTCAAAAATGAACCACCTGGCACCTATGCCTTAGTGAAATGAAAGCACCCCCACCCATACCCGTGCTGCTCCAAAAATAAACTGCAGTTGTTTTTCTACTTTGTACCATCTTTGAGTCTTACTTTGTTCTTTTTATTTATATTGTAGAGCCATTCTGAAATTCTGACAGTTTGTCCTTTATTCTAAAACTTGGGTATTTAGCATGAATACATATTTCAATTTTCCAGGTCTGCTAAAAACAATGAATAAATAAAATCTCAAATATCCCAAGTACACTTTGTGGTAAGTTGATACACACACCAAAGAAAACCATCATGATCTCAGCTTTTATATTACCTTTCAGTTGGTTGTAGTATTAAGCAGGGCAGATGTTAACCTTATTTTTAATGGCCCCCTTTAAAACACTAGTAACAACAGTGCTTGCATTGTGCTTCCCACCCCTCCCCCCCAATATCATCACCTTACATGGAAACTTAACCTGAGAAAAGAGATTGGCTTCTGAGAAATGGTATAATGCAACTTACAGTATATGAGTTCAGTGACTCAAGATGGTGAGGTAGAGACAACCTACTTCTCCTTGGTCTCTCGTTTTACCAGTTTACACATTTCCAAGTACTCCACATAGACATTTTTCAAACTGTTTCCTTCTACAACCTTCAGAAAATATCTTTCCCACTTTGAAACAGTTACATTGCTTTCCTATTAAGACTACCAGATGCTAATCATAATGGAATTCCTGGCATCCTTGAAGTGCCCCAGGAGAATGAAGCATGGGCATGGCTAGGGGGTATGACACCATACAACTGGGAAATGACTCCAGTTCTCACAGGGGCATTCAGTCCCCACAACAATGAATGGATGAGCCAGCACCTTCCCCTCCTAGTGTTGCTGAGTGGGCCTCCAGGAAATGAAACGTCTCCACCAAACCCCAAACCCCAAACCAATGAGAGGAGCAGCATTTCTGCCCTTAATCATACCCCACTCAGCTCTATGGAAACAAGACTGATGGCTTGCAAAGAAGCCAAAAATAACACTTCCTCTACTGGTTCAGCCAAGAACTGAGAGACACCTTGAGAGGTTACTGGGTTCATGCTTCTCTACCTAGAACTACTTATTTACAAAGTATTTTGGAGGACTGTACTTTTGGTTGGGAAAGGGGAAAAGAACAAAGAAGAAAACTATGAGCTCCATCATTTCCATCACTGACTGTCTCCAGCATGAACACTGTGCCTGGCACACAATAAGAGCTCAACCGGTGGGTGCTAGAGCTGGCTCCCACGTTCCCAGGCGACTCAACTATTAGCATCACTTCACAACTCCCTGATGAGTGACACCATGTTGGTAGTGCAAAATTAGCCATCGTGGGAGTATGTGCACCATGGAAATTGACAAATGTTTCAAGTCCTCCTCCTCTCCTCCCCCAGAGAGCCAGTTGTTAAACATTTGTCAGCCTACCACTAGGCTCAGTTAATGTTTGTTGTTGAAAGTTATGGAATTCTTATTGTATTCCAAGTGTTTTTACAAATGCCATCTCCCTTGATCATCACAGTGTTAGTGGTGGAAATAAGCAGATAGGAGTGTAAAGCAGCTATGATATCTGTCATTCCTTTGTGTGCCAATGTTCACTATAATTGCCTTCATGTTACTATACAGGTGAAAAGACTATGACTCATGGGATTAAGTATCTTGTCCAAGGTCATCCAGCCAATATGGAGTATATCTGGACTTTGAACCAAGGCTGGCTGAAATGAAACCTCTGTGCTGTCACATGCCACTGCCTAATCAGGGAAAACCCTAACAGGGCATTGAACTACACTCTACTGAGATATTACATAAAGGCTAAGAAAGCTAAGCTTTGGTCAGGTTAGTTGCTGGAAGCAGTGCTGCCTTGCCCTTCGAACCTGACCCATCTCAAGGGATCCCTATATTTTGGAATGCCTCCTTTGAGTTCCCTTCCAATGTCTGGGAACAACCAGAATCAAGTACCATCCAGGCAGGAGCCCAAACAGGGAACTTTGTTGGTCCTCGTTTCTGTTGCATCCCCTTTAGGAATGTTCACCAACATACTAACTCTCTACCCCAATCCCCCTACCCATGTGGGAAGTGGACCACGTGACACAAAGAGCTCTTGGCCCCATGGCCAGGCCTCATTCCAAGAGGGTAGCCTGACAAATGGATTGCTCCTGCTGGTGGAGTATTTCTTTCATGGGTTCATGCAACACTGGGCCCCCCAGAATGGTGCTAAGATGCTGATTTGGGGTGAAGCTCACTCATATCAGATACAGGATGAGCTCAGTGTTTTAGGACTACCAGCAATCCTTATGGTAAGGCAGAATGATGGCCTGCAGAGATATTCACACTCCAGTCCTTGGATCCTCTGAATTTGTTGTGTTACATGGCAGTAGGGACTTTGCAGATAGAATTAAAGTACAGACCTTAAATAGGGAGATTAGCCTGTATTATCTAGCCACATAAGCCCTTAAAGGCAGAGAACTTTCTCCATCTGAAAGCAGAAGAGAATGAGGCAGAAGGTGAAAATCAGAGAGATTAAAAGCATGAGAAGGACTCAACCTGATGCGATCAGCTTTGAAAATGGATGAAAGGAGGCCATGAGCCAAGGAATGTGGGTAGCCTCTAGAGGCGAAGAATGATACCTGGCCAACAGCCAGCAAGCAAATAGAACTTCATTCCTATAGTCACATGGAATGAATTTTGTCAACAACCTAAATGAGCTTATAAGCAGATTCATCCCCAGAGTCTCCAGAAAGAAATACCAGCCTTCCCACACCTTGATTTTGGCCTCGTGAAATCTAGAACACAACCAGCTGAGCCATGTGTGCCTGGACCCCTGACCCATAGAATTGTAAAATAATAGATGAGTATTAAGTTGCTAAATATGTGTTAATTTGTTATGGCAGCAATAGAAAAAGACTATAGACCACCAACAATTGACTCTAGGGTTTGAGCCACATATGCAGGCCCACACACAGGCTTTAACCTGTCGATGTTCTGACCAAAGGCCTGCCTCTAGTTACAGCACAGTTGTGTGCTTTGTTTGTACAACCCTCTCCCCCGCCACTAATGCTCCCACCACCAAGGGGTCCTTCCAAGCATTATCTTCCCCTGCCTTCAATTTTATTTATTTACTCATTTATTTTTTTCTTAGAGAGAGAGAGAGACTCTTAAGCAGGCTCCATGCTCAGCACGGAGCCCAATGCAGGGCTCAACCCCCCGGCCCTGGGATCATGACCTGAGTCCAGAGTCCATGCTTAGCCCACTGAGCCACCAAGGTGCCCCTACCCTGCTTCCAATTTGTGTGGCGATGTCATGCTTTCCCGGGGCAGTGTTTAGCTGTGCCTAACATGGGACACAAATTCCTTACATGAATGAGACCACTTTTCTCAATCTGCCCATGAGAACTTTCCCTCGCCTCCCAGTTTGTGCAGTGTATGAGACAGAGATACACTCACCATGAAAGAAGATCTCATTCTAGGAATGCAGTGATGATGACCTAAAAAGTTCAAAAGTTCAAAAGAATGCATGACTGGAAGATGTGCTGTTCTGCCTTATTCTATAAAATTCTGACCAAATTCAAAAGCCTTTTAAGCTCTTTGAGCCTCAATTTTCTTATCTCTCAAATAGGGGAAGGAATTAGATCTACTTTATAAAACAGGGTTGTCACAGGGACTATTAAATGAAGTAATAAATGTAAATCAGTTAGTACAGCACTTAGTATGTAACAAGGTCTTAGTAAATGGTTACAGAGTGAATTAACTAATTGGCTAATTAAACAATGATGTAAGTTAAGTACATGCATAATTTTCTTCTACCTCATTGACCTACTCTCTATTTGCCCTTGATCAAGACTTGCTATTGCCAATGGGAAGGTGGATATCATATTAGAACAATTCTCGATTCATTTGTTGTAGCAATGTTGACTATTTTGAACTGTCTGAAATAACTGGACCAAGGTCATCAGGGTCTGGGCGGAGAGGGTGCTCTCTGGAAAATAAAATGGCTTGTCCAACACGATTCAGGAAACTCCATTGCCTGGCTTCTCACTCTTCCCACCACATCACTCTCTCCTTTTCTCACCATTATGCCACATGCCCTGTACTCTGAGACTGTACCTCTATGTAAGAGTGACTGTAAATGAACTGGAAACCTTCAGTGCCAAAGTGACACAGTACAAATCAAATGAGATATGACAGCTTTTGTTTTGTTTTGTTTTCTAAGTAGAAGTGGCCCATTTGGCTCTAATTCTGATTTCTTACAAAATCCGAGGAGATGTTGGCTAAATTGAGTTACAGAAAACCCAATTATTCCCACAGGGGTTTTAAGGACTGAAGCTCTCTGGTTTGGAAGTTTCTAGAAACATAACTCCTACGTACAAATTAGAGGTCTCCATGAATGGAAAATATTTGTAACCCACTCCAATCCAATATCATAGCATACCAAAAATGTAGAGTTCTAAAAAGAGAAAAAGAAAAACAAAACTCCCTTAAAGAAAATATTTAGATGAAACTGAAGGTTCCCAGTGAACTTTAAACAATTAATTTGAAATAATTTTCACTGTAGTGAAGATTTTCAAAGGTAAGGACAAACCACTCTCTCCTTGCTATCATGGTCACTTTGGGCAGGTTTTGTCTTGGATTGTTTTTTAAGAATCTGTGTATAGCAAGGTTTTTATCTTCCCTGGGGTGGGGGGTGGGGCGGGGGGGTGGGTAGTGTATTTTAATTTAGTTCATATCACGGACAGTTGTCACTTCTTCTGGCTACCTACCATTTGAATGTCCCCTCTGTATTTGAGGACTTTCTTAACGAGTTTTTCAGGGGAGGCAGAGCCCGCTTGCTACTATAAAAACGGACACGCCAGATACTGCCTTTCCAGGCATCTCTTCCAGCATCCCTTGCAGGTAGTTAGGGGCGCAGGATCAGCATCCACCAATCAGAAGCACCCACTCCAGAGTGTGAATCAGGTGCTAGTGATACAGAGAAGCAGCCACGCCGAGACCCTCTCTGGAGGTGGCCCAGCGGCAGCAAGATGGTGTTTCCATGGCAGCAGTGGTCGCATGCACCTGGAGCAGAAGTGCTATCGCGTCTGCGACAGAGTTCAGCACCTGGCAGGGGCAGGGGCGATGGCATTCCCTCCCTCCCCCCCCCCACCCCTCCCCGCCCAGCGCACTGTGTGGCGTGATGGCAGGTATTGCGCTCTGCTACTACAGCTCCATGTCTGTCTAGTTCTCCAACTCCGCCAGGAACCCTCCCAGCCACCCAATGTCGTTTTAATAAATGGGGTAAAATCGGCTGGAGTCTGTGCTGCCTACAGCTGAGACAGAATCTCCGACAGATTCTGAGCACCGAAGGGGAAAATAAAAAGGTTCAGAAAGCTGGAGCGGGGCTGTTCCCACCTCTAGGGAGTCTTAGGCCAGTAATAATATCTCCTTCTCTTCAGACCCACCACCAGAGAGCTGGCCACCTGCGGGGAGGCTTTTAATACCTCAGCTCACATAGCTGCGTGTTTAGTGGAGTGTGAAAGAAAACAGATCAAAGCAATGAACTGCACTGTACTGAATGCGGAACTGTCGAGAGAGAGGAAGCAATAGGCACCCAGGAACTGTGAATACTTAAAACCACAAATTAAAAATCTGTGCTCCCTTCGGTCGTCTTGGGTCTGTTTTAAATAAGCCTCCCAATTCTGTTAGGGTAATTCCAGGGATATTCAAATAAATGGTTCAGCCTACTTTCTTTTAAAGAAACATATCCAACAAAATTTTAGCAAGGATGTATCCTGTATAGAGTACCAATAACGTAGGGTTCTAAAAAGGGAAAAAGAAAAACAAAACTCTCTTAAAGAAAACATTTAGATGGGGAACCTGGGTGGCTCAGTCAGTTAAGCATCCAGCTCGGGTCATGATCTCAAGGTGCGTGGCTTCAAGCCTTGCATCGGGCTCTGTGCTGGCAGCTCAGAACCTGGAACCTGCTTCAGATTCTGTGTCTCCCTCTCTCTCTGCCCCTCCCCCGTTCCCACTCCCTCTCTCTCTCTCTCCTTCCCTCAAAAATAAATGAACATTAAAAAATAAAATAAATTATTTAGATGAAGTGAGATATGTCAAGGATTCAGAAATTAGTTAGATTGCAGGTTTCAACGTCTCTACATTTATAGAAATATCATGTTAGATGATCATACAGTACTCCAATTAATTCCAAGTGTTACATTCTTTTAATACTTCCTCTAATATGTTTCATTAGCAAAATAATCTTGTTTTTTAAAAAAATGCTTATAAAGTGCATGAAAAGAGCTTATTCTCTTGCATGGATAAAATATATTTATGCACTCTTGTATGTACTCATATAATAAAATTTCAGATGTTCTGAAAAATCATGTATTCTGGATATAGAAAAATCTCCATCTGGCCCATAGATTATGAACTTTCAAGAACAGAAAACGTTAAGATGTACCTACTCTTTTTTTTTTTTTAATGTTTATTTATTGCTGAGAGAGAGAGAGGGCATGAATGGGGGAGGGAGAGAGAGAGGGAGACAGAACCTGAAGCAGGCTCCAGGCTCTAAGCTATCCGCATAGAGCCCAACGCAGGGCTCAAACTCAAGAACCACGAGATCATGACCTGAGCAGAGTCGGACACTAAACCGACTGAGCCACACAGGCGCCCCAATATGTATCTACTCTTTAAAAATATTTATTTCTGCACCTTTTGGGATGAGCACTGGGTGTTGTATGGAAACCAATTTGACAATAAATTTCATATAATAAAAAA
Organism: Herpailurus yagouaroundi; assembly: GCF_014898765.1. Classification (NCBI taxonomy): domain Eukaryota; kingdom Metazoa; phylum Chordata; class Mammalia; order Carnivora; family Felidae; genus Herpailurus; species Herpailurus yagouaroundi. Next base: position 82,539,184 of record NW_024412395.1, on the reverse strand, counting down.
AAATGAATAAAAATATTTATTTCTATGAGGGTTCAGAAAGATCCTTTACCTCCAGGATTCTCAACAAATGCCTTTGGAATGACATTACGAACTCTAGTGTAGATATGTCAATGACGGACAAAAGAGAAGGAAATCATTTTGCTTCACGCGCTGCTTTGAGAGGACAATGTGAAGTCAGATTTCAGTGTGGTCGTTTTCCAAATTAAACATACTTCCAATACCAAGAATGAGAATAAATAAGATTTCACCACAGGCCCTGGGAGTATGTCTGGCTGGGCAGATCTGGGGCTATCCAAGCACACATGCATAATACTCACAGCAGGACCAGGCACAGTGTGGTCACAGGAACCTACAGCTGTCCCTTGGCCCTGCATTCTCCATCCCACTGAGTAATGTCAACATCTTGTCACACGAAGAAAGCCTGAACAAGATCTGCTGCTGACCCACAGACATCTCAGGGTCCAGATTAAGTCCACCATGGACACAGACATAGCTGTTACTCTGGGTCTTCAGATCCCTCAGACTCTTCACAGGGACTCCCCTTCTCTATATTTGGTGCCCTGTTATGTTTTTGTTTGTTTTGTTTTTTTGTTTTTTGGGTTTGTTTTTTTTTTTTGCTGCTTGCCTGCTCCTGTTTCTCCTCTGTGGGTCCTTGAAACAGGTGGTCCTGAGAGATGACTCACTGTCCACCTGCTGCCAAGCCCCAAATAGGGAACACCCAAGGAAGAGAAGACCTACCAGCCCAACTCTCCACACCTCCGTGTTCTTTGCCTTGTGATCTAGGTCTTTGGGATCACAGTATAGACCTTCCTTTCTGGAAATCCTGCAGTCCACTTGCCCCCACAGCTGCCCACTCTATCCACAGCTGTACAACCAAGATATTTTGGCAGAGGTTGCAGACAAAACCTTGAGTCAAGTTACATCTTTTTCAGATTTCTATGCTCAATTTTAGCTCAGAAAGTAGCTCCACAGGCTCAACAACAACTACAAAGGGACTACCCAAGATTATATGCGTTTCATGCTGGATTTGTAGTATAATAAGAAATGTATTTCGTCTTTATCCCTGGTTCCTGGCATGGAGCTTCTAAAAACCTTGGAATTTCCTGATAGAGGTGTCATAATGAGCCCTTTTCAGTCACACCTGAGTTTATTCTAATAAGGTGACTTAAGGTAAGACCCTTAGATAGCCCCAGCTTGGAGCTCATCATCACAAAGAACAAAGGATCAGTGGACTGAAACATTCAGCCCCACCCACTGACCTTGGGGAAGAAGAGGGAGGGACTGGAAATTGTGTTATAAAAACTTTTGAACAATGAGGTTGGGAGAGCTTCAGTGTTGATAAATACACTCAAATGCTGAGAAATTGAGTGCCTGAAGAGGGCATGGAATCTGTGCCACACCCCCTCAATACCTGCCCTGTATCACTTCCATTTTGCTGTTCCTTAGTTGTAGCCTTTATAATAATAAACCAGTAAACCTAAGTAAAGTTTTCCTAAGTTCTGTGAGCCATTCTTGCAAACTTCCATACCTCAGGAGGGGGTCCTAAGAACCCCAGATCTATAGCTAGTTGATCAGAAGTACAGGGGGCCTGGGACTTGCCACTGGCATCTGATGTGAGGCCAGTCCTTTAAGTTGGGGGATATGATGCTAACTCCAGGTAGATAATGTCATAATTGAGTTGAACTGCTGGATATCCAGGTGGTGTGTCAGAGAACTGGTCGGTGTCAGAGAAAATACCCCAGAGACATCCATGACTCTACCATGAGAAAGACTTGATCACTAGGGCCTTAATAGACATGGCCTATAAGTGTTCCAGCAGAGGAATGCCTTCTTTTCCAGCATCAAGTTTATTTTGCTCTTCCTTTGTCGATGGAAAAAGTTAAATGCAGCCTCACCCAGAAGCCACAGACCAATAAATCATAATCTAGCTCTTGAGGGGTAATGAAATAGTTTAGTCTGCTTGAGCCACCATAACAGAATGCCATAGGCTGGGAAGCTTACAACAGAAAATTATTTTCTCACAGTCCCAGAGACTGGAAGATCAAGGGCCCTGCAGGGTTGGTATCTGGGAAGAGCTATCTTCTTGGGTTGCAGATAGCCACCTTCTCACCATGTCTTCACATGGCCTTTCCTCTGGTGTCTTTCTCTTCTTATAAGGACAGTAGTCCTATTGGATTAGGACCCAACACTTTTGACCTCATTTAACCTTAAATAACTCCCTAAAGGCTGTGTCTCCAATAAAATCACACTGTGGTTTAATGCTTCAACATATGAATTTTGGGAGGATAGAGTCAGTGTGTTACAGGAAGGATGCCTCTATTTGTTTTCTAGAACCAAGCTGCATCACTCCATCCAGTTACTAGAACACAGAATTACAGAATGTTAGACATGAAAGGAACATTAGCTCCTTCATCATATGGTGAGGAAATTGGGCTCCAGAAGGGTGAAGTGGCTTGCTCATGGAGACAGCTCATGGTGAGGCTGAGAGTGGAACCCAGACTCTCCTGACAGGTCAGCATTCTTTTACTACTTTCTCAGGGATTCACCCAAAGGATGGGTTCTTCAGAAGAAATTTTGAAGGATCAGATCTTGATTTATTAGCAAAGGAGGGCTTTAGAACAATGAAAGGAGCCATGAAATGTTGTATGGACAGTAGAAACTCAATACATATTCCTAAATCCAACACTTGGGGTTTTCCCTTGTCAAAATCAGGATAATGGGGTTGGTCAGACTGGATTCAAAAGATCTTAGTCAACTCTGTGGGTATAGCATAAGCAACTCCTTCTGAGCCTATGTGGATTTTCTAAAACTTAAAGGGGTATCAGTGAGCCTCCTTATGCCTTGACCTCATTACTCAGGAAACACACTATTGCCAAGGTACAACCATCAAGATGTAGTTTCCTGCCCTCCCCCTCAGTATTCTATATCTCTTCGGCCAACCAGAAGTCAAATGACCAGGACTGCATGTAAACTCCAACTCCTATTTTTGTCCCACTTTTGCAAAACCAGGTTTTTCCCACTGGCAATGCAAAGCCATTCCCTCATGAGCCTCAAATTATGCTGACAGGATAGTCACATGGCTTCAGGACAGGTGAGGCAACAGTTGCTTGCAAAACTGGGAACAGTTTTCAAGGACCATCTTGACACTAACTGCTGAGCCAGGTGCCCCTGACATCTGGGCAACCCCACTGGGGACCCTGAATACCCCACAGTCTATAAGCCCCAGGTCGTCTAGACACTGCTTCATGTATTTGGTTCTAATCCTACCAGTCACCCCTTTTACCTGGACTGACCTCTCCAATTCACCATAAATACTGCAGCCAAAATCACCTCATAGGACACCATTTCTCTGTCTCACCTTCAAAGGCATGTATGTATGTATGCATGTATGTATGTATGTGTGTATATATATATATATATACATACACACACACACATACATACATAGATATAGATATAGATACACACACATATATATATAATTTTGAATATAACAAGATTTTATTCATTTGCATTCATAACATATTTGTATTCATAACAAAACAAAAAAGAAGCATAGAGCTGGATCACTTGGCTCCTTCTCTTATTTCTCTCCAGTTCAAAATGCTTGGCTCTACAGTTGGGCTCAATACATTCAAGCCCCAGCACAGTCCTCTTTGTAATTGATTTACAGTTTATTACATATTTTTAGTACATATTTCAAAGGATTGCATTATGGACATTTTTCCAAATCTTCTCTGAACTCTGGGAAATGGCTTTTCTCAATTCATTGATGGAGAAAAGTTCTCTCCCTTCCTGAATCTGGTGGTCTTGTCATGCTCCAATTAGAGGCCTCTCTGCATGATCATTATGCTACATCTATCCTCAAGGACAGGAATAAAAACAACTTCTACCCTAGAGTGTTTCCCCTTCCCCCCACAGGACCAGAGGGGAGTCAGAAAACAGGGGCCTGCCCCATTGCTGTGCTGAGAAAATGGTACGTACAACATGCTCACCCCCAACCCTACCATGAATTGGTGATTGGGTACTTTATTACCTTTTGCTTGTTTTCTAAAATAAACCTCCTGGTTCAGTCAGTTGAACACCCAACTCTTGATTTCAGCTTAGGTCACAATCCCAGGGTCATAGCATTGAGCCCCGCATCAGGCTCCATGCCAAGCATGGAGCCTGCTTGAGATTCTCTCTTTCCCTTTGTCCCTCTCCCCTGCTTGTATGTACTCTATTTCTCTAAAAATAATAAAAATTAAAAAATAAAATAAAAAAACAAAAACTTCTCAAAATAATAAAATAAATTAGACCTCCAAAGAAAACTTAATAATGGAACATGTACAATTTTGCTATTTCTCCCTCCTGATCCCTCCATGTGTCCTCTTATTGGCCAATGGGGATATAGACAGGATCTCCTGATTGCAATACAGAAGACAACCGTTGGACCTGTAGCCCTACAAGAGTGATGTTAGTTCCAAAGGAGAGGTCAGAATGCAGTCAGTATGTGGCATGCATGTCCAAGGGGATCAGGCAAGGCCTCCTTCAGGAAGTGACTGTGAAGCTAAAGTCTATAGGATGAAGAGGACTTACCAGGATACAGAGGATTTCAAGTAGAGGCAGCAGCAGATGCAAAAGCCCCTAGTGATGGAGAGCATGACGTTTTCCAGAAACTAAGAGAGAGCACCGGCATGGTTGGACCAGGGAGAGGACAAGGGAACTCAGCACAAAAACATGCAGGTGCCATAGAAATGGAGACTTAAGGGGGGAAAAAGCTTGATATGAGGCAACTTCATGAGAAACTAGTTTTTCTTTCTACGTGAGGCTGTCTTGAACTGCAGACACAGGGGACAGGTGGTCTCCTCCTTTCCTGTGGCTCTCCTTTCCTCTAAAGTCCAGAACCTACTTCGTCTCCAAAGAGTCATCCCTGATTTCCCTTGCCTTCCTTCCTTTCACAACGCTTGAACTTTCCTTTGTTCCATCAGTGGCCTTCCCTATACCAACTGGCGCTAAGAAAAAAACGCTGGGACAATAGAAAGTAGAAATAACTCCAATGTCTGGCCCATCCCCTTTCCCAGAAAACTGTGGGAAAATGCAAGCCTCACAGGTTTTTTGTATTTTGTTTTGTTTTAATGACGTCCTGGTCATTTAACGTAGAGGAGAGGATTTCCTGGCTATTTGAAACACATTACCAAATGAAATCCAGACGTCCAGGTCCTTCTTCATGCATGTCTACATCTCAAGGCAAAATTTCTCCCTTGTTCCAGAGAGAGGATTCCTGATAGGCACAGAAAGTGTTAAATCTATCCAAAACAAAAACAAGGAAACCAAAAAATGAAACAAGGCTTTCACAAAAATGAAATCACATTGTATCTGAAGGTGCCACAAGGGCTTACAGTCAAAGTTGCAAGGAAACATCCCGACCCATAGATGGCGCAAGGTGACTGCTAAATAAACACCTCGTTGCAGATTACATCACAGAATCTTTCAGACCTGATAACCAAGCTGCCTCAAGGCTAGAGAGCCTCCGATCCATCCCCCATCTTTGCCACAACAACACACTGGGTGTGCAGCTTCTTTCTCCAGTACATTGGATATTCATGGGGGGGGGGGGGGCGGACTCAGATTTCACCATTTTCTTCAAGAACTCCTTCTGGTATTTTCAAATCACCTGTGTATAAAAATGAGCCCAAATTCCTCAGACTCTGATGCAGTTCATCCTCTCCACATCCTCAGTGGGCAGATACTAATCGGGTCCAGTGCACCACATAGAAGCTCCACCTTTTACTCATGTCTGACCTTGGCCTCTGAACCTACTCCATATTTTCCACAACCTCCCTGGTCACAAAAGCATTTGGACAATGGGAGTTGTAGCTGAAGGGCTACTTCACGTTGTTAATTTAAGTGTTTATATTTGTTTACTGATAATAACTTATAAAGCCCTATCTTTGCCTCAGTAAATCTTCACAATGATGCAATTATCTCCAATTTGGAAGTGAGAAACAAATTTAAGAGACCAAGTGGTTGTTAGCATTTTCCAGGCTTGTAACATCAGACCAAACACAGTGAAGAGTGACTTTTTCAACCCATCTAGCTGTGACTCTCTATGCTTTGTTCATGTGTGTCCTCCTAATTTTGTTCTTTTTTTTTTCTTCATGACCAGTGATACAGTGGTGATCTATAGTTAGTTTGCTAATAACTGTTATGGTTTATAGAATTTATACTTCCTGGGTATAATCATGTCAATACTGCTAACGTTTCTGCCACTCACAGAGCCTTTCCAGAGTTCAGGCATCTTTCTAAAATACTTCTTAACTGTGTTAACTCAGGTGACCCTCACAACAATCATATGCAAAAGCAAAGCACTATTATTAATCCTCAGTTTGCATATGAGGAAGCCGAGGCACAGAGAAGTTAAATAACTATAGTGAAGATCACACAACCAATGGATTGTAGAACTGGGATCTGAACATAAGCCATCTAGACTTGAGGCCATATCCTTACCCACTATACTAGTGCATGTTTAGAACTATTACTGGATCATGCAATGAACTAAGTTCATCTTCCCTCTCCTTGATAAATTTGTGACAGGTTGGCTTGAGGTCAAGCATCGGGGTAGAAATAGTTCCCGCCTGGAATTCCACTGTGTGGTGTTCACAAGTTCATCCTGGATCAAGGGAATCTAGTATAAACCCATTAAGGCTGCCCACAAGCACTTGGTGAAACTTCCTAGGGGCAGAGCTAGGGAAAGTTAGTGGAGCTCTCATTACCAAGAGAAGAGTGGCTTAGCCTTTCTTATTTGTTTCCCATTTCCAAAATGGAGATTATTCCATCCAGCTCACTTTAGCGTAAGTTACTCAGAAGTACCCTGCTCAGTGGGCAGCATTAACTGGCTGGATCCAGAGTATGAGGCTCCTCTCTATCAGAATTTCAATGTGTGGTTTCAACAACTGCAAGTTTATAAAAACTAAATAAAATACAAAATGCAAAATGCATTTGTGGGCTCCTCATTTTAAAAGTTAAACATAGGGGCGCCTGGGTGGCTCAGTGGGTTAAGCGTCCGACTTCAGCTCAGGTCATGATCTCATGGTCGGTGAGTTCGAGCCCTGCATTGGACTCTGTGCTGACAGCTCAGAGCCTGGAGCCCGTTTCAGATTCTATGTCTCCCTCTCTCTCTGCCCTCCCCTGTTCATGCTCTGTCTCTCTCTGTCTCAAAAATAAGTAAACGTTAAAAAAATTTTTTTAAGTTAAACATAGAATTACCACGTGATCCAGCAAGTCCTAGGTGCCTACCTAGAAGAATTGAAAGCAGGAACTCAAACAGATATCCATATACCAATGTTCATAACAGCATTATTTAAAACAGCCACATGCTAGAAGCAGCCTCAATGGTCTCAATGCCTGTGTCTCCCTAACCACATGTTGAAATCCCAATGCCCAATGTGATAGTATTAAGAGATGGGACCTTTGGGAAGTGATTAGGTCATGAGGGTGGAGTCCTCATGAATAGAATTAGTGTCCCTCTAAAAAGAGGCCCCACAGAGATCCCTCACCCCTCCCATAATATGAGGGCAGAGCAAGAAGTTTCCTTCTACAGCCCAGAAGAAGGCTTCTAGCAGAACTAGACTATCCTGGCATTTTCAGTCACTAAAATTGGTGTTTTGTTATAGCAACCCTACCAGACTAAGACACAACCCACAATCAATAGACAAATAGATAAAGTGTGGTATACCCATTCTACAGAATATCATTCCGCCATAAAAAGGAATGAAATACTGACACATGCTACAATATGGATGAATCTTGAAAACATTATGATAAGTTAAGTGAGCATGTCACAAAAGGACAAATATTGTATGATCACTTATATGAAGCATCTAAAATATGCAAATCCATACAGACAGAAAGTAAAATAGAAGTTAATGGTGGCTGAGGGGAGATGGGAATGGAGAGGTGATTGTTTAGTGGGTTTATAGTTTCTATTTCAGATGATATTCTGGAAATGGATGATGGTGATGGTTACACAACCCTGGAAATGTACTTAAATGCCAATGGATTGTGATGACCACAACTGAGATAAGGGCGACCATGTGACTACTCTGTACAATGAGATTTAAGTTCCATCACTAAGTGGGGCTTGTGGGAAAGTTCATTAAAAGATAAGGGTGGAGAATGCTGATTCATCTGGCATGCTCCCTTTTACCTTTGACCCTTTCTTCCTTCTTCCAGCATGGGACATGGGCACGATGGCTAGAATTCCAGCAGGCATCTAGAAACTATGAGATAGAAGTCAGCACTGAAGAGGCAGAGAGGAAAGAAGTCTGACACAACACTGGCATTGTAGAATTGCCACTCCTTTTGTGGAATGATTATCCCTGGATTCTGTTATCTGAGAGAAAAGAGGACTCGTCTTTGGTTTAAACCAGTGTTTAAACTACAAATCCTAACTGATTCAGCACATTAATCTCTATTGTTGTTATTGTTGCTATTGGTTATATTACCAAGAAAGGGGTGCCAGGCCATGGTTGGTCTGGCAATTTCAGCAACACTTGGAAGACCAGTGATGTTGGAAAATGAGTTATCCATAGGCCTAACAGATATTCATGTGAAGTTGGAGGATTCAGGAAAACAACCCTGCCAGTCCCAGTGCCTCAGATGCCATTATAAAAAATAGAGATATCACTGCCTGTCCCCTGGGGCAGCCATGTTGATTGATATACTTCTCCCTTAGCTCAAGTGGGAAGAGTTTTCTGCTCCACAGAGTAGAAAGGACTGGTAGGCATCTGGCATCTTTTCCTTGCTAGATTTAAAGGGAAGGTGAAGGTTTCTGTAACTGTATTTCACAATTTCATATCATGACAAACACCAGGATAGACTGACTGGCTTGTCATCTGGGTGAGTTATTCCAACACCTCATATTTCGTTGACTTCTGCTTCATTGACCCTCACCTGCACAGCACTCCACACCAACAACTTCCTGGTATGGCTACACCCTGGACCTTGGCAGGAGAGGGAACTACTACACCAGAATCTTGATATCTGACATTTCATTATCCAACTGCCCCTCCCTTTTCTCCTGCCTCTTCCTGTGCTTCTGCTCTTTGGCCTGATTATGACAGTCAATCCCATGGGTGTGTACATTGGTTCTAGGAAATTCAGCCCTATCTGTCAATATTTTAGATGCACATGCCCTTTGACCAAGCAGTGCTGTTCCTAGATATTTATCCTATAGATTGCTAGAGTGTGCTAAATAACACACATGTATAAGAATAATTATTTCAGAAAAAGACTCATTAAGTGTGATGCATCCATTAAATTGAATGCCATGCAGTTATTTAAAAAATTGAGGCAAATCTATACCCAACAATATGAAAAGAGTCCCAGTTGGTTAAACATCCAATGCTTGATTATGACTCAGGTCATGATCTCATGGTTCATGAATTTGATTCCTGCATTGGGCTCCATGCTAATGGCATAGAGCCTGCTTGGGATTCTCTGTCTCCCTCTCTATTTGCCCCTCACCCTCTTTCTCTCAATAAATAAATAAATAAATAAATAAATAAATAAATAAATATTAAATATATATATATATATATAATAGGAAAAATTGCCCAAGATATACTTGTGAAAGAGGCAAAGTATATTATATGCTACCACTTGTGTGGGGTAGTTTACATAAAAATAAATGATACATATATTAACTGTACCCAGCTTATGTATAGTATAGCTATAATATAAATATATGTGTATAATATATATACCTGTAATGCATACACACACATAGTACCCTAGTATCTCTAAAAGGATATACAGAACACCAGCAATGGTAGGAGACAGAAATGGATGGTGAAAAGATTTACTTTTCACTGCATATTATTTTCATACTTTTGTCCTGTGTGCCAATATTACCTATTTAAAATAATTTCCAAAAAGATGTTCATCCCAGAACTGTTCTTCTAGGCTCCTTGTAGGTTTGCTACCTCCCTGACCAACTGCAAATCCATGGTCCATCTGTAGCAGACACTCTTGATGCCTGGTCATTATCCCCTCGGGCCTTATTTTCCCAGACTTCCAACAGCCAACATCTCTTTGACTGAAGCCTTTCTCTGGCCATCAGAGTCTTCTGTATCTCCACGTGTGGAAGCTCTCAGCTCATGCTGAGAGAGCATGATTACCCCTGGAGCAGTCCTAACCAATGGCTAGTGGGAATCCCCTCAGGGGAGATAACTCTGAGATGTAATTCCACACTGGCTCCCAGAGTCCCCCAGCAGGATGAAGCTCCTGTTGATTGCAGAGCACACCCTTTATTGGTGTCTTTCCCTCCCCTGTCACGCTCCCTGCCCTCCCCTATCAGCATCTTTCCTACAATTGTCTCCCCGTAAACTCCTTGCTTCCGAATATCTGTCCCAAGGTCTGCCTTCAAGGAGCCAAAAGATCCAAGTCTTTTAACCACACTCTCTTCAAGACCGTCAATTTCTCTTGGCCTTCTGTGGACCTCCCATGGAAAAATCTACCCCAACCACCAGTCCAATGCCCCTGAGAAAAATCTCTGAACCATGCTGATTTACCTTCCCCCAATTTAGTATTTATAATCTCAAGCTGACTTTTTAGTGCTGTTCAAAATTCCTCATCAGTTCCTTTCTCCTTTTCCAGAAGAAACATCTTTAAACTGTTACTATTATTGAGTTCTACTTATTTCCACCTCCCTGCTTCAGAGTCCCCACCCACTTCCCTGAGAAAAGAGAAGCAAATGACAATAAACTCCCGGGGATTTCTATATCTAAGTTTCATACATTTTTTATTTTTTTCTCTGATGGATAAGTTTTCCTTCTGGGCTTTTCTTTGCATTTGGTACAGGATGACTGTGGAACTAGACAAGGTAGGTTCACATCCTGGTCTGCTAGTTACCAGTCTTGTGACCTTGGGCGATTGATTCAATCTCTTTCCTCTATAATGTAGAGATAGAAACAGTACCTGCTTCATATGATAGATTGCGGAGTAAATGAGTTAACACTTGTAAAGCCCATAGACCATCGCCTGAAAATATTGTAAGTACTTAATATATGTTATTGTTCTAAATGTTCTGTGATGAACACCTGTCACTTTTGAAATCGGGGAGAAAAAAAGAATATATTACTGTATATTTGTATGGACGTTGATATCTCTGTTTACCAGTTCTTACCTACTTTTCTTGGAAGATCAGAGGCCTCTGTGTGCACATTCCCACTCCTCCATCTGTACTCACTAACTCAGCCTCTAATTTATCACCTACAATTCTGACCCTTCAGTGTCCCCCTTCTCACTTCTGTCATCATTCTCTCCTTTTCCATTGAATCAGCCTCAAATATGCTCAAATTATTGTCATCCAAAAAAATAAAAAACAGTCTCCCACCCCGCTGTTGTATGAAGTTGACTCTTTCCTGTCAGCTGCCCCCATCTTTCTCACCTCATATTACCCACCAAAATCAGACTTGCTCCCTACTACTGTTCTAATAAGCTCTTCTAGCATGGCTCCAGGATCACAATTACCAAATGGACATTTTTTTTTTTTTAAGTTCTCTTCTCCAGGACTTCTTTCAATAGCATTTTATGCTGTCTATTACCACCACCCTCTATTGATTAATTCCTCATGACTTACTGAGCATTAACCATAAATGTTGTATTATGTAGAGTTTAGGTGCCAGGCATACAGTGATAAAGTCTGCCTTAGGTTGTGTTTCCCCAGGAAGCAGACCCAGAGACAGAAGTTCAGCATAAGTCGTTTATTTGGAAAGAGATTCTGGAAACACTGGTAGGGGAGTGAGGAAGTAAACAGAGGAGAAAAAGCCAATATAGGTACATTCATGAGCAGGAAGGATAATTTGGCTCAGTCCTGCTTTGGACCTCTCAGAGACAGCAGAATGGAAGCTTCATCACTGTCCCTGACACGGGGCAGAGGAAAGGAAATATTCTGTCACCTCCCATCTGTCAGTAACTTCTCGGCTCCTCCAGCCTGCCTCATAAGAGGACCAGCATGCTTCAGGAAAAGCCTCAGACAGAACGTTGTGGAAGCTTGCAGTGAGAAGCTGTTGGTATCTATGGCAACAGGGGATATGTCAGGGGCACCAGCAGAGTCTGCTGCAAAGACAGGCAAGATTCATGTTCTGTGGAGCTTCCAGAGACAAATAACACAATGTGAGCAAAAAACTGAATAATGTAGGGGTGCCTGGGTGGCTCAGTCAGTTAAGTGTCCAACTCCGGCTTAGGTAGTGATCTCACAGCTCGTGAGTTCGAGCCCTGCGTCAGGCTGTGCTGACAGCTCAGAGACTGGAGCTTGCTTCAGATTCTGTCTCCCTCTCTCTCTGCCCCTCCCCCTGCTCACGCTCTGTCTCTCTCTCCTTCAAAAATAAACATTAAAAAAAATTTTAATGAGTAATGTAATTTCAGATACAGACAAATATCGTGAAGGAAATGAAACGGTGCGATGTGATGACCACTGGTGTTGGTAATGTGGGTTGAATTGTGTCCTTTCAGATGTTGGAGTCCTAACCCCCAGTACCTCAGAGTGTGACTATTTATAAATCGTCCTTATGGAGGTAATCAAGTTGGACATCATTAGGGTGGTAATCCAATATGATGGGGTTCTTATGTAAAGGGGACATTTGGACACAGAGATTCACAAAGAGGGAGATGATGCGATGAGACACAAGAAGAAGACAGCCCCACAAAAGCCAAGGAAAGAAGGCTGGATCAGATTCTCCTTCACAGCCCCCAGGAGGAACCAACCATGACAGTACCTTCATTTTAGACTTCTAACCTCCAGAGGGTGAGACAATAAATGTCTGTCATGTAAGCCACCTGGTCTGTGACAACTTTGTTATGGTAACCCTCACAAACTAATACAGTAGGTGTCTACTAATTAGATGGGGTGGTCAGGGAAGACCTCTCTTTGGAGGTAATATTTAAGCTGAGGCCTAACTAAAGGCAAGAGCCAGCCTTGCATAGGTCTGGGGCAGAGCACTTTAGACAAACGCAATGGCCCAGAGGGAGAATGGAGTTGGTATGTTTAAAGAACAGAGAAAAGACTTTGATGTGGCTGGATTTAGTGAGCTGCAGTGGCAGAATGTGCAGATGGGGTCAGAGAACTGGACAGGGTTCAAATGTGGGTCCACTGAGGTCATGATAAAGTTTGGATCATAGTCAAAGTACAATGAGAAACCATTGGAGGGTTTTAATCAGAGGAATGACATGATCTTATTCATGGTTTTGTAAAAGCATTCTGTCTGCTACATGGAGAATGGTCTAGGTAGAAGGAGAATAAGATCAGAACCAGGGAGGCCACTCAGAAATCTGTTGCAGTTGTCTAGGGGAGAGGTGTTAGCATCTAGGAGTCGTGGGGTGCCTGTGGAAGAAAAAGAAGTGCAGACATTCATATATAATTAGGAGCTGAATTGATAAGACTTTCTGGTGGGAGGAGGTTGGTTGGGGGGGGGGGGGGGTAATCAGAAAGGTATCTGTTTGCTTACTTGAGCAGCTGGGTGAATGGTGAGCTATTTACTGAGATGGGAAAGCCTGGGAGAAGAAAAGGTTGGGGTGAGAAGGGAGGAGAATCTCTCCTTGGCTTTCAGGATACTGCCTACTCCTGTTTTTCTCCAACTCTCTGACTCTTCTTCTTCTTTTTTTTAAGTTTATTTATTTTGAGAGAGAGAGCATGCACGTGCGCAGGGGTGCACATGCACAGGGTTGGCTCTTGCCTTTAGTTAGGCCTCAGCTTAAATATTACCTCCAAAGAGAGGTCTTCCCTGACCACCCCATCTAATTAGTAGACACCTACTGTATTAGTTTGTGAGGGTTACCATAACAAAGTTGTCACAGACCAGGTGGCTTACATGACAGACATTTATTGTCTCACCCTCTGGAGGTTAGAAGTCTAAAATGAAGGTACTGTCATGGTTGGTTCCTCCTGAGGGCTGTGAAGGAGAATCTGACAGAGAGAGAGAATCCCAAGTAGGCTTCACACTGTCAGTGCAGAGCCCGACGTGGGGCTCCATCCCACGAACCGCGAGATCATGACCTGAGCAGAAATCAAGAGTCAGACACTTAACTGACTGAGCCACCGAGGAGCCCCTGTGACCCTTCTTTCTGTTTTTCTTCTTGGTTCCTCTTTCTCTATTCACAGAAATGTTGGCCTTCCATTTTCCTTTCTCCTTTCTCCTCATACTCTCCTTGGGTGATTTCATCCTTTTCCAAAACTCTGGTACCACCTCTATGCCAATCACTACCAATTGTACATAACCAGCCCAACCTCTCTTCAGAGTTTTCAGAACTACATTTTCAACTGCCTTGTAGATTTCATACCTGGAAATTCAAAATAATGTGTCCAAGCCTCTCTAAACCCATCCATTCAGGCTTACCCTCAAATCTACTCATCTAGGTGGGTTCTCTAACTCAGCCAGTGGCTCAACCATACACCTTTCCTCTCTTGTTCTCATCCCCTCCCACATCTACCCCACATTCTTCCCTAAGCCCCATGATTGTTAAATGTAGTTATAAGAACTGTTACTGTGGAGCAGAAGAAAAAGCATTAAGAATTAGGATTTTAAACAGTGTGAATGATTTATCTAGAATTGAAAATCTTTCAAGATAGTATTCTATGGTAATGTGAAATATTGTGAGGTTATCTGAAATACTTCATGATTGGGAAATCTGCTTGATGAAAACATAAATTTACTAGAGGAGAGTAATGGGGAAGAGTTCTTAGGCCATAAATTAGGCATCAAACATTTAAGTACAGATTTTGTCACTAATTTACCATTTGTTCTTGGCTAATGTCATTTACCACATTTGTGTCTGAGTTTTCTAATTTGTCAAATTGCTATGAAAATTAATCCCATTCCTATGCAACTCACAAGGATGTTTCACCATAAAGGAAAGAAGATTGTTATCATTAAAAGTGTCAGGGAGGAAATAGAATCAAATAGTATATTATTTTTTTTTCAACGTTTATCCATTTTTGGAACAGAGAGAGACAGAGCATGAACGGGGGAGGGGCAGAGAGAGAGGGAGACACAGAATCAGAAACAGGCTCCAGTCTCCGAGCCATCAGCCCAGAGCCTGACGCGGGGCTCGAACTCATGGACCGCGAGATCGTGACCTGGCTGAAGTCGGACGCCCAACCGACTGCGCCACCCAGGCGCCCCTCAAATAGTATATTAAAATAATAACCCATCATGACCAAGTAGGGTTTAATCCCAGAAGTAAAAACAGTTTAGTATTTAGATATCTATTAATATTACTCACTACGTTAACAGATAGAAGAAAATAAGTCATATAATTATTGAGAAAGATGCCCAAAACCATTGGAAAATATTCAACATTAATTCATGATTTAAAATAAAAACCCTCTTATTAAGGTAAGCAACTTTTAATTTTTGGCTGGCTAGTTACATTTACTTTGTATTTCTCATATAGAAGGTTTAGGGTGAAGAGTATCAAAAGCCCTTGCTTTCAAAAATTGTTTTTTGCCCTTCCTTTTTGTTGCCATCGCTAAAGCACCAGCAGCCAAAATGAAGTTCAATCCCTTTGTGACTTCTGACCAGAGCAAGAACCACAAAAGGCATTTCAATGCATCTTCCCACATTCGCAAGAAGTCTTCCTCTCTCTCCAAAGAGCTGAGACAGAAGTACGAGGTTCATTCCATGCCCACCCGAAAGGATAATGAAGTACAGGTTGTGTGAGGCCACTACAAAGGTCAGCAAATTGGCAAAGTAGTCCAGGTTTACTGGAAGAAATACATCATCTACCTTGAATGAGTACAGTGAGTGAAGGCAAATGGCATGCCTGTCCATGTGGGCATCATCCTAGCAAGGTGGTTATCACTAGACTAAAACTGGACAAGGACCACAAAAAGATTCTTGAAGGTAAAGGCAAATCTCATCAAGCAGGAAAGGAAAAGGGCAACTGAAGGGAAGAAACAATTGAGAAGATGCAGTACTAAAGTAATCTTATGTACGGCTTTAAATAAAAACCGTTAAAATGAAAAAAATCCTTTTCAATTAAAAAAAAAACCTACCCAAAATACTTTTCAGTGGTAACAAGCATGAAAGAATAGAATTTGAAGTAGAATTTCATTATTTGAAATCATGTTAAAGGCTTATACTTGTTCCATTATTTTCTTTTTATGGATAGTATTGGTCACAGCCTTAATTTATTGATACACAGTCTTAGATCAGAAATGCAATCTCCCATAATAACTGTGTAAAAGAATACCTGTTCTGGGAATATGGATGAGCTCAACAGTAGAGAAGCAGGGACACATAATGAATTTTGATTTTTCTTTTCTTTTCTTTTCTTTAAAGAAATTGTCTGTAGACATTCCTATCTCTTTCCAGCTGACTATATCTAATTGGAACACAAAGACCGGTCATTCAGCTATCCCACCCCTGGCCTTTCCCATTGCTTCCACACCATGGAATGAATACTGGCAGCCCTAAATCATTTCCACGTCGCTGGTAGTGCAAGAAAGCTACCAGAGTTTATATTTATGTCTACTTTCTTCAGCGTAAAAGCAGGTTGCCTATATTTCAAGCCATAGAATTACAGAGCATTATTATGGAAAGAAGTCTGAGAAACGCAGTCTAAACCAGTAGTTTTCAACCCTGGCTGCATGCTAGAATAACCAGAGGACTTTTAAACAATTAACAACGCTCTGACCTCACCCTCAGAGTCTAATTTAATTGGTCTAGTAAGAGACCCTGGCTTTGGTGGTGTTTTGTGTTTCTTCTTATTGAAGTATAATTAACATATAGTGTTATATTAGTTTAAGGTATAAAATATAATGATTCAACAATTCTATACATTATTTGGTGCTCTTCAAGATAAGTGTACTCTTAATCCCTTTTATCTATTTCAACCATCCCCCTGCTTACCTACTCTCTGGCGACCACCTATTTGCGATCTGTATTTAAGAGTCTATTTTTTTTTCTTTATTCATTTGGGTTTTTTTTTCTTAAATTCTACATATGAATGAAATCATATGATATTTTTTTTCTCTGATTGACTTATTTCACTTAGCATTCATTATACCCTCTAGGTCCATCCATAGATGAATGGATAAAGAAAATGTAGTATACATATACACACATATGTAATATACATATATTGGAATATTACTGGTCTTGGTAATTTTTAAAAGCTCTCCCAAGTGATTCTAACATGTAACTGCAGTTTTAAAACACTACTGTAGTTTATTTTTTTTTTAAATGAGCAAACATAGACCCCGAGTGACCAGCTAGGTAGTGGCAGATCTCATTGACTTACAGGTGATATTTATGTTATGAAGATTTCCAAAACTTGGAAATGAGTCACAAAAGATGACTGTGTCAATTCAATGCCTCCCTAAAACATGGACTTAAGTCCACCCAAGGATCACCTTTTAAGACATGAGACATTTTAAAGACATGTCTAAGTCTGTAAAGGTTAGATGTTAATTTGTGAAAATGAATACTATATAAATGAGTTTTTGTATAATAGAAATAAAAATTATTTCTATTCATCTGAGAAGATAATCCCAAAGGTTATGATTTTATTTACCTATGGGACATGAACCAGTTTTGTATCTAATTTATCAATCCTATTCCAGCATAATTTTCCATTTATATTCTGTCTTGATTTCTCTTGCTCTCTCTCTCTTTCTCTTTCCCTTCTAATACATCACTTACTTTCTCTGTGTCCAGTTTCCTAACTGGCTTTATCATCTTTCTGGTTACTTCATTAATGAGAAATCAAACTTTGATACTTGCTCACTAAGTATTTATATGGAAATTACAAATATAAAATCATGAGAATTATGTTTTGACACTTGAGAATGTTGTAAATTTTATTAAGCTATCCTAAACCATTAAGAAGCTTTAATTCATCATTCAAGATGTAATTTATTCTGTTCTCCAAATATATTATTCATCAAACACATTCAGAAGCCATAAAATTGGAGAATTTTACTGCAGGCAAAGTAGAGTAACAAGAACCTAACTAATGCTCCCTTTTAGAAAAAAATAAAAAATGGGCAAAATATATGAGTCTACAGTTTTCAGATATTGGACACCAGGCAGCACAGGATAGTGATCCCTGAGGAAGGGAAGGAAACAAGGAGACCTCTGTGATCATCCCAGCTTATTGCCTAGAAAGAGTTTCCAAGAGGCAGTGCAGGGAGGAGGGCTCCCCAAGTTGTGGAGTTGGAGCTAGAACTCAGGGATGCCAAGGCAGCTAGAGTTTCACAGGTAAGAGCTCCACAGAGAGAGCTTTAGAGATCTGATAGAGTCTCCCTGGAATTTTCAGGTAGAAAGTGATCAGTATAAACATGTAAGGAAACTACCTGAGGCCAGGGAAAGAATTAGTGGGGAAAAAAAATACTGCTTGCTTACCTAAGACTGGAAATAGTTCCTGCTTCCACCAACCTGGGTGGAAAGTTTCCTATTTCACAGCCCATTGGGTAGAGAATCAGTAGTTAGGGAAAAATCAGCCCTTGACTAGAAGCTGCTCTGGTCCCATCTAACAAGGCTTAAAAGCAAGCCTCAAAGGAATGCAAGTAATTGAGCTCAGAGCAAGCATCAAGAATATTTATAGGAATATAAAAATAACCAGCACCCAACAAGGTGATATTCACAATGTCTGACATTCAATCCAAAATTACCAGGCAGATTATATTTCTAAAACTTTTGCCTCTGTGCGAGAAAGGATTACCAAGAAATTGCTATCTTCTAACAAGTATTGTCAATCTGATGGATAGAAAGGAAACAAAACTGAATACAAAATTTTACTTGTCAGTAAAAAGTAAAAAGAGGAAGATTGTTTTTTACGTGACCATTAAGTGCAGTTGACACTGAGTTTTTTTTGTTTTAATAGGGCTATTGTGTTGCTATGGTTACAAGTTTGCATTAGCATTTTCACTAGGAAACGGTGTGGTCTGAACATTCCTCCCACTTTTTACATCTGCCCACTTGCTCCAGACAGTGATTTGGTAACCTGGCTTCCAGCCCTAGCCTCCTCCACCAACCTCAGTGAGTGCACATTTTTCATCCCCTTCTCAGAAAATTTTAGCTCCTCTGAGATGTGAAGTTAGGTTCTGGCTCCTACTCAGAATGCATATTGTCAAACCGCAAGACACTGATCAGCTTCCTTTGTGCAACTCAATAACCTTTTACCTCTTTGGCATGATCTATATGCATGAGATCACTATGAGATAATTCATTAATTTTAATAAGCTCTTTAAAAATGCATTTAGAAATAAATTTAATCACTACAGAAGATATCCATTTTGAAATTCTGGGTGTTTTTCTTAAAGCAATCCTTGTAAGATAATTTTGCAGCTTCGTGATGAATCTTCTTCTAAGTTTTACATGTTCATATATCTTTCCATTCTTCCTCTCCCCTTTTCCTTTTCTGATCTCCTCCTCCCCTCTCTTTAACCACTTTTTCTTGTTATAGTTATTCCCATCATTCAAGCTTGTATCTCTGAAATTTGGTCCTCGAATCAGATTATTGGAATGTCTCCTAAGCAATAAAAAGGTAGTGGAACACCTGAGTGTCTCAGTTGGTTAAGCATCTGACTCTTCATTTCAACTCAGGTCATGATCTCATGGTTTGTGAATTCGAGCCTCCCATCAGTCACTGACAGTGAAGAGACTGGGATTCTCTCTCTCTTTCCCTCCCCCTCTCACACTCGCTCTCTCTCAAAATAAATAAATAAATAAACATTAAAAAAAGAAAGAAAGATAAAGGCAATAGGCAAAAAGTTCGCAGGATTGGGCCTCCTGAAGACTGACCCAGTAACCGAAACTGAAGTTGGTCATCTTCAAGCATGGGAAGAGCTGCTAACCAGTAACCTAGCTCAGGTTCTTATCATTTCTAATCAGTCTTTATTCCTGAACCCCCTCTCGAGCTTCCCTCCATACACCAACCATACATCTTTCTAAACTGCAGTCTGTCACTTGAAATCCTCCTGTGGATCCCTGTTGTCAATAAGATGATGTCCGACCTCCTTAAAATATCATTTGAGGCCTTTAGTGATCTGGATCCTGCCTCTTACTCTGACCTCAATGATCAGTGCTCATGCCCCTCCCTATCCACCCACCAGTCTCTCGCTCTCTCTCTCTCACTCTCTCCTCTCTCTCCCTCTCTCTCTCTCTCTCTTTCTCTTTCTCTTTCTCTCTCCTTCACCAAGCCACTCCAAATTCCTTATCACTCCCAGCTCCCCAGTGCACCATATTTTCCTATGGTACCATGCCTTTGCATGGGAGGCTTTCCTTTGTTCCTTGTTCCCCAACTGACACCAGCCCAGTGATATCAAATTACAATAATATAGTTTCAAGACTGATCTTTTATCCTAGAAAAGTGTGCATAACACTCTGTCTCATAGCTTCTGTTGTCTCTGATCTTTGCAGCCAAGTTTATTTATAACTGTGAATTGGAATTCTCTACAGTTGTGGTTTCATGATGTCAGATGCCAGCAGGAAACGGAACACTTAAATCAGTGATCCACATGTCTGAGAATATGTGAATGCTTAGCACTGTGTAGCTCTAGTCTAAGAAGCAATTAGTATTAACGGGTCCTTGGGTCACCACACTCTGAAATCTCTAAGTACTTTCAAATACATCATTGCATTCACTGGTCCTCTCATGGCGGCCATAGTGGCATTGCTCACATTCTGATGCTCTGCATAAGATGCTTTTAATGTGCAATAGTAGCACAAATTCAGGGACGCCTGGGTGGCTCACTCGGTTGAGCGTCAGACTTCGGCTCAGGTCACAATCTCGAAGTCTGTGAGTTCAAACCCCAAATTGGGCTTGCTGCTGTCGGCACAGAGCCCGACTCAGAGCCTCTGTCCCCCTCTCTCTCTGTCCCTCCCCCACTCACTCGCACTCACTCGCTCTCTCTCTCTCTCAAAATTAAATAAAACATTTTTAAAAAATTGTAGCACAAATTTAGATTGCCCAAGCCATGGGCTGGTATGTGGCAGGTTTAATACTCCCTCATACATGGTCCACTGCCACGCTGGGCACATCTGACCAGTGACCGCAGGGCTATCCTAACCCAAATATATAAGAACTGGAATATCTTGGAAAACACACAAAACCACAAGTAACGAGACTTGAAATTAGACTGTCACCCTACTCCTCTACCTCCATGGTGTGACCTGGAAGTCATTTCCCCTTTCTGTGTCTCATTTATCTCATCTATAAAACTCATGAGTTAGACAAGACCATTGTTTCTTCAACTGGAATCCACAGACTGCCTGCATCAGAATCACCTGGGATGCTTTTTGGCAATGCAGACACTCAGGACCCTCCCCCCTACTGAGTCACACTCCTTAGTGGGGGACAAAGAGAGCAGGGGGAGTTTAGAGAACGGGAGAAATCCAAAATCAACAGTTGAAATAGCTTAAGTAACTCCTATGCTACTAAAACTTGGGATCCACTGCGATAGATGATCACGTAGACGGTGGCTCTCTACCCTGTTCCCACCATCTAGGTTGCTTTCTGTGGTAAGATGTGTTATAAAGAAAAAAATCGTTAATGAATTTTAAAAGCTAAGCTTAGCAGAGTATTTAGAATACAAAATTTAGAATCGTGTTTGAAAATTAACTGTAGGCAATTCAAGGTGATCATTATAAATCGCACCACTTCCATTCATTCATTTTCCCTTTTATTTGCTTGTATGGGACAGCAACGCCTTCCAGGCCTTTCTTGAGTATGTGCATGGTCCTGTACAAACATGTGGCCTTCCAGGGGCGCCTGGGTGGCGCAGTCGGTTAAGCGTCCGACTTCAGCCAGGTCACGATCTCGCGGTCCGTGAGTTCGAGCCCCGCGTCAGGCTCTGGGCTGATGGCTCAGAGCCTGGAGCCTGTTTCCGATTCTGTGTCTTCCTCGCTCTCTGCCCCTCCCCCGTTCATGCTCTGTCTCTTTCTGTCCCAAAAATAAATAAACGTTCAAACATGTGGCCTTCCAGGTTTGTTGGAATATATCAGAGCTTTTCAAAACCTCCCAATTCGCCAGTTTTTCCTCTTAAGTTTTGTGGTCAGCCTTGAAATGCTACAAGACTTACTGTTCTTACTGAGATTCAGCTATTTTTCCTGAGTAAATACTCCTTGGATTATTGCAAACCTTTAATTAATTTCCAGAGTTCTAAAAAAGGTTGATTTTGACAGTTTTTATTGCTCATAAAGAAGAGCAGATTTTTGGAGGTCTTTACACCCCTGATTTGTTTGTTTCTGTTTTTGTTTTACCCCATAGCCATCTCTGAATCCCACCCCAGCTAGGTGCAGATATAACCCCAGAATTTCAGGGCAGTTAAGCTCCCAGGAAATTCTCCACTATGGGTGACTGGACACAGTCCTTCAGACGGATGCTTCTGAGAGGCTTCTGTATGCTTTTCCAAAGTTCTGAGAGAATCTAGACCCCATTGCTTAAAGCAACAACCTCAATAATACACACTTATGTTAGCTTTTCCTCCCTCCCTGCCACACTCTTTCCATTCCTTCACTCTTGTTTCAAAGAACTCTCTCCCAAATAACTCACACCCTGATCCTTGTCTCGGCCTCTGCTTCAGAGAGGACCCAAACTAAAACAGCTGTCTGTTCTGGTGAACTATGTATAGTTGTGGCACTTATAAATTACTGTAGTGCTTTACTTCACCAGTCTTCTGGGTTTTAATCAAATCTGAATACATTCACCGGGGGTATGTAGCACTCATGTGTATCCCAGAGTAAGAGAGGGATGAGCATTAAGAAAAGCTGTTCTAAAGCGTTATGATTTCGGGGCACCTGGGTGGCTCAGTCGGCTAACCAACTTCAACTCAGGCCATGCTCTCGTGGTTCATGGGTTCAAGCCCCGCTTTGGGCTCTGTGCTGACAGCTTAGAGTCTGGAGCTTGCTTCTGTGTCTCTCTCTCTGTTTCTCCCCCACTCATGCTCTGCCTCTCAAAAATAATAAATAAACATAAAAATTTTTTAAACAAAGCATTATGATTTCTAGGACAGAAAAAGAGCTGCCAACACTTGAATTTGGGGGTAAAAAGCAGATGTCTCTATATATTACAATCCTTTACTACCTAGACCAAATTTTATAACCAGAAAAGCAGCCTCCCTTACACTAAGTATATCATGAAGTTAAACAGAATGAGGTCTGGGCAAGTTCTTTCTTGGTAGAGCTCTCAGCTAATCACCACAGGGCTTGATAACGATGATTATTATGCTAGCAACAACAGAAATGATAGTCCCTATGATTGACAGCTGACCATGCTGGGCACTCACTGTAACCACTACTCCAGCTATTAAGAGTTAGCACCTGATGGGAACATACATCTGAGTTGCCTTCTCTTATTAGGTGCCTGAAGGTCATAGTGTCCGTCTAAATTGGATTTGGAATTACATAAAATACATGTGTATTCCCAGACTTCCAAATGTCCTTTTAACTATATACAATCTCATTTGCAGTATCCTTCCATCTGGAGGCTCTTGTTACTATTCCAAGTGGCCATGGGATGCATTAGCCACTGGGACACATGTTTGCTATTACCAGGTGCTCATAGAACAACTGCCCCCTAGCAGTTCCTAGCAAGAAACCAACAACAGAATCTGGAGGGATTGGAGAGGTCCACAACATCACTTCTAGTGTGGGTAGGAGGTGATTTCTCTGCCAGCGAAAAGTTTTCATCTACCACTGGGCCTGTCTAGTGGCAGTCACGCAGCCCTGATACAGGGACTAAAGGCATCTTTCAATTAAGGATTTGACACAGACAATAAAAATTACTGCAAAAACTGTAGACAAATACTGAATCTACTTTGTGGGATATAATACACAGTTCTGTACACTGTTAATTACAAATAGTATCTAATACACTCTGATGCCTTCTTAGTAAAATGGTTGTGAAACCTTCTGTCAGGAGTAGTTAGCGCTAAGCTAGGCACCTAATAAGAATGATAATGACAACAACAGATTCTATTATTTTAGTACCTGTTATATGCCAGGACCTTCATGTTCATTATCCCTAGCCTTCAGAGATACGCTGTAGGCAGTAATCCATAAGATCCCTATTTTACACATGAGAAAACCGCCATTCCGAGAGGTTAACTTGTCTAATTTAGTATATGATATTTGAATGAATTAATATTTTTGTATGAATGAATAAATGACAATGAATAAGTGAAATTAACTAATTAAATGAAAGGGGAATTGGAATGCTCTAGAGCTGGTCCAGTAATGCTTCTATTTTTGTCATACTGGGTCACAAATAATATCTTTTTTTTTTTTTTTTTTTTTTTTTTTTTTTTTTGCTTCTCTTTAATACCTCCTGCCAGGCTGGTATTTTCCTGATAGTGGATCAAAATACTAATATCAAAGTATTGTCATATTTTCCTGTCTGCAATTTCTTATAGTTGTTTTTTGACCCTTACTAAAAACATATGTATTTCTGCCTGTCTGTAATGTTTCACCAACTGTGTAATGCCACAAAGGGTGAAAGAATGACTCTAACAACCTCCACAATATGCTTACAAATATTTTGTGTCAAAAAACTTTTGCACTTGAATTAGAAAAGGTGTTAAGTTTCTTGATTTCTTTTTTCATTATAAAAATGCATGCTAATTACAGAAAGTCTGACAAAACAAAATGGAATAACTTTTTATGAATATATATGGTACCATTTTTGAAAGACAAGCATTGTTAGCAGTAGTGTGCTAGATTTCCTTCCTGCCTAGGCTTTTTTTGTTTCTCTTACTTAACTTTAAAAGGTTTTAGCTATTATATACTCTTCTTAAGCATCATTTTGAATAACAATATAAAAAAAGATAACTACTACAGTGTCATTTAGAAAATAGTCTATATGTCCATCAACTGGAGAATTTAAGCATTTAATGCAAAATTGAGGATTGAAAGTATTTAATGCAAAAAAATTTCAAAATTTAGATTTAGATTTATTTCCTTAGGTGTAGTCTTACTATATGTATAGATCATACTCATGTATTACATGACTCATGATTACATGATTATTTCTATACATATAAATAAATATATGTAAACTATTCTTAGATATGATTCTTCATCCTAAAATTCATAAGCTCTTTCCCTGACAGCTTTGTGGTCTTTCTCTGACCATTGAATATTATCTTAACTTTAACAGGTTTGGTAAAAACCATTTGGTAAAAATCCATTGGTTTCCTCACTAATATTTTTCTACTCAACTATTTCATATTCACAACTGTTCAAGCTTCCTACCTTGAGTATGAGAGAAAAGATGGCAGATTTCACTAAAGTCTTTTTGATTCTAAAGCCAACTAAGAATCAAAGTTTTCCATGTTTTTCCCATGTTTAATGCAACAAGTGAAACAACACAGTTCCAAAGCATATGAAAACAAAGCTAATTATATCCCTCCTGCCCCTATCTCTCCACTTCCACCCCCTGAGGTGCCAAGACTAGCAACCCAGTGTGCATCCTTCCACGTTTTCCTTTTTCCTGGTTCATGATATTGGCACAGCATACACAAAGATACATGTTGGAGATTCTTACTGAAATACTTCCAGATGAAATCATATGGCATTTGGGATTTGCTTAAAAACATTCATTTGCTTGAATATTTGTTTATAGATAAATGCACACACATTTATTTTTACATAAATAGCATTCCATTTTACACATTGGACCATTTTAGGAAAGTTTTTTTGTTTGCTTTTGTGCTTTTTTTTTTTTAACTTGCTTCTGTCCCTCATCCCATCCCCTCTCCATTCACCCTGACTCAATTTCCAACTTGACAGCTCATGTTAACGTTAAGGCTCACCCCTCTGTATTTTTCACATACATACAGCCATATACAAGCAAATTTGTGCATATACATATATGTAAATATTCATAAATTATCAGATTTATAGTAGGATTTTAGCATTGTTTGCTACTTGTAATTATAGTTGCTATTAATTCTTAGAAAACAGAAATTGTTATATTTAAATAATCTCATTTTATTCCTATTTTGCTCGTAGTTTTTATTAGGAACCAATGTTATCAAATGTCTTTTCAGCACTTATTGATATCATATTTTTTTCTCTTTCAATTTATTATTGAAATAATCACCCTCGTACTCATAAAATAAATTTTATATGGTGATAGTATGTTATTATTGTGATACACTGCTGGGTTCTATGTGCTATTTTATAACATTGCTTGTACTATATCAAGTTTTGGTATTAACATTATGTTGACATCATGAGAATTTTTCCATCATTTTCTATGGTCTGGAATAGTTATATAATACTGAAAATGCCTGTTATTTATTTATTTTTTAAATTTTTAACATTTACTTATTTTGGGGAGACAGAGATAGAGCATGAGCAGGGGAGGGGCAGAGAGAGAGGGAGACACAGAATCTGAAGCAGGTTCCAGGCTCTGAGCTGTCAGCACAGAGCCTGATGCAGGGCTCAAACCCATGAACCGTGAGATCATGACCTGAGCTGAAGTCAGATGCTTAATGGACTAAGCTACTCAGGTGCCCTGAAAATACCTGTTATTTAAAGGCTAAATAGAACTCAGCTATAAAAACATCCCATCCTAAAGCCTTTTTGTAAATTGTAGGCCTACAATTACCTAGCCTAAATCTTCTATGGCAGCATTTCCTACGTTCACTGATAATAGAAATCAGTGCAGGCTCTTGATAAATACAGAAATTATTGAGCCCTGACCTAATAATAGACTTGAGATTCTGGTTCATCAGATCTGGGATACAATCAGTTGTAGGAATTTATAGTTTTAGCAAGCACAGTTGATTTGTATCATAACTCTATAGTAATTAGTCTAATCAAGTTTCCCAATTAATTTTGAATTAATTTGGGTAATTCTATTTTTCTAGAAAATTATTTCTTCTAAGTTTCCAAATTTGTTGCACTTGAGTTATTTGGCATTATCTTGCAATTCTTTCAATCTCGTACATTTCTGTGGTTATGCTTCCTGTCTCATTTCCAATTTCACATATTTTTGCTCTCTTTTTTCCTTAATCAAATCTTCATGAACTTATCTATTTTACCAACTTTTACAAAGAACCAATTTTCAGAATTAGTCTCTGTGTCATTTTAAAATTTCTGTTTCATTAATTTCAACCTTCGTCCATGTTAGTTTCCTCTTAGGTTGTACACATTCAGATAGTTTATGATTATCCACTTTTATTGAACTACATATATATGTGTATATATATGTATATATATATTGCTATATATATAGCAAGATTCCTACATTACCACTGTTTTATCCCCTGAACATCTTTTTTTTTTTAGGTTTTTTAGAGTTTATTTATTTATTTCAAGAGAAAGAGCATGCATGCAGGGGAGGGGCAGAGAGAGAGGGAGAGAGAGAATCCCAAGCAGGCTCCATGCTATCAGCACAGAGCCCAGTGCGGGACTCCATCCCATGCGCCGAGAGATCATGACCTGAGCCAAAAATCAAGAGTCCATTGCTTAACCTACTGAACCACCCAGGAGTCTCTCCCCTGAATATATTTTCCTTTCTTGAAGTCTTTCGTTTATTTATTGTTTGCTTAAAGTCTTTCCTTTAGCAAATTCCTCAGATTTTGTTTAAGTCTGCTGTGATTCTTTTATTTACTCTTCTCTATGGCTGCTGGCCCTTGAGATACAGTGTTATTTTCCTTTGTCCTTGAGGATACTGTAGCACTAGAATCTTGAGAGTGGTGAAAGCAGAGGGGTCTCTGACTGTGTGGTCCATTGCATTGATGAAAAGGTTTTCAATCCCTTTCTGAGAAATTGAGAGGATGCCTACCTTCTCTGTGGGAGAAAAACAGCCTTTGTCTTCCTGGGGAACAAAAAGACAGGCACACTCGTGCTGGCTAATGCCAACCTTCTCCCTGAATGCTTGGGGGTGTCCGTGGGCCAAGCCCTCCCCAGGAACTGTAGCTTTCAAACTGTCCCCAGGCTTTCTCTGGGCTTTATCTGGCTTTAGAGTGGTAGGGGGAATGGAAGCTTGGCCTCCAAGCCCTAGCTCCCAGTTAACCCAGGAGAAGTTTTAGCTTGGAGTTATCAGCAGTAAGGTGGGCTTTCTCAGACATCATCTCCCCAGCATCCCCTATGCCATGTTTAAGATATATCTTGATTATGTAAGTTCTGAAAACATTTATAGTTGTCACAGATATGTATTCCTCCTTTGGGTGGCCCCATCCCAAACGCACCATGTCCAACTCCACCTTCTCCAAGAGCAGTCCTGTTCATTCAAGGAACCAGTAAATCCAACTCCAAGGTATATATGGTCCAGAAAGTATCATGGATATTTATCTTTTTTTTTTTTTATCTGAACAGCTTTCCTCTGGGAGATAATCCCCTACTGTCTATATCTTGAAGTGAAACTAAAAGAACTGAATATACTCAACTCAGCCATGAAAGACAAATTAAAGGGTGCAGATTCTACCAATCAGATGCTTTTATCAGAGACTTTGACTCTTGCTGGCGACACAAAGATCTAGGGATGGCTGAGAAGTTGTACGTGGTGACAGTGCCAGCATCATGAGTTCAGTGAGGGTGGCATTAAGAGGTTAGACTTAATGCCATGGACATTAGTGAGGGTGGCATTAAGATGTTAGACTTAATGCCATAGACATGGCCAGGTGAGACTCTGGCCATGTTTACTGCAGCCAAGTCTCTCTTGGTTCCTGTCTATTTTCCAAGCCTAAGCCCAACTTTTTAGACCTTCTATTGATTCTGTGAGTTGCCTGCCAATTTATTTTTCATTTAAGTTAGCTGGGGTTAATTTCTCATGCTTATAACCAAAAACCCTGCTGGATCCACAATGCCAGAAAACTCCCCAATATCTAGGAACAGGTTAAACAGCTATACCTCAAACCAGATCACCTTCATTCAAATCCAGGATGGCATACTACACGAGTAGCTATGGTTTTAACCAATTCTAAGTAACACCAGTTTCTCATCACTATCCCTTTAAATCCTACCCTACCCTACACTCACTCCTATCTTCCAGTAACTATAATCCCTGGAATGACCAACAGTCCTCTCCTGAAATGCAGCCAGATTAGATCACAAAAATAAAAAAATCCAAAATTTCAGATGACTTTTTTTTTGCTCATATTTTTATTTTAGGATGAGAATCATATGATTTTGTAATAACGTCCTCTGAGATATCATTGGCTTTAGTGCAAGAATATACAAAATATTATGATAATAAAATATTAGGTTGAAACTGGATAAAGCAATCTGACAAAGGTTATCAGAGGTTATTTGATTGGTAAAATTTTTATTTGGTCCACATAATTTTCTTAGATTTGTGTACTTTTATTAAGATCATAATTAATTTACTCGTAACTCACTTCTGTTTTTTCCTCCGATATACCTAAGAAAATAGCAAATGACTAGTCAAATACTTCAGCACCAAAAATGTTAGAAAATGAGAATAGTCAATTCGTTCATTTCTAACATGAGCCTTCTCATCCTACATCACCACCTCAATACAAACCAAAAGGGATAGTTTCCCTAAATGTGGATTAGGGCATACAGGGTGTATTTGATTTTCTACTTTATTATGTGCCTGTAAGAGACGTGGACTAGAGACCATCCAATTTTCCATACACATTGGTTTTGACCTTTAATATCTTCTGGTTTTCAGGGAAATAAATAAACAAATAAATATAGTAAACTTGATCCACCTTTATCTTTGCCAAAATCATGAGACTGCTTTTAATTTTCTGGCTCTATATGACAGAAATTTCTGGTTCCAATTCAACTTGCTGGAAAAGTAGATCTCATATTTATTTCCTAACACATTGCCTTTATTGAGTCACATTTTGTCTATTTGAACATATGTTAATTATGTGATACTCTTCTAACTTTCATAAATTCTATTTCTGCCTCCACAGGGAAGTACCCCAAAGCATTTGCAAGATCTATGCATTTCCATTGGTGGCTAAGTCTGTCTCCTTTGGAGAATTTCTCCTTTGTTCATCCTTTTCATTTCCACTCTTTAGTTCTAGACCTAGATTGCTACCTATCCTTCTGTAAGGTTCAGCATGTTTCCTCTGATCCTGGTGCTGCACCAAGTTCTTAATGAGTTTCATCTCATTTCAGCCTCACAGCTCCATAGCTTTCTTCATTGTACAGATGATGATCCAAAAATGATAATTAGGCAACTTGCCCAAGACCACACAGTGAGTTAGTTGAACTGAGACCGGAATCTTGGTCTAATTTCATCTGTGCTTTAACTACTACGCATATTGCCACTTTTGGCTAAGCTGCACGCATGCCATTCCCACCAGAGAAGACAAAAAAGGAAGCATTTTCCTTCAGCTAATTACTTGGTTTTACTGTCATTATCCAGGAAAGACCTCAGTACATCATTGGCCCTGCTTCTAATTACTGTTCCAATGTAGCTCAATATCAACTATATCAAAAACATCATATTTGGTAGATGACCCCTTCTCTAATATTTAATGGTCTTATGGCTAACAATCTTATAAAGCAAGTCAAGTCAGGACATCTAAGTGTATATTTTGTAATCCATTTATATTGGAGATTTCTCTAGAAAGTTGAAAGTCTCAAAGAGGGATATTCTCTGTACACTATTAAGCTTTAAAAGTTTTGAGAACTAAAATCATTATGGTCATGATCTAAGCCTCTGGCTATTTAAATCTAAATTAATTTAAATTCTATACAATTAAAAGCCCAATCTATCAGTTATTCTATTCATGTTTAAAGTGCTCAATAGCTACATGTAGCAAGTGGCTACAAAATCAAGCAGCACAGGCAGCACAGATATAGCATATTTCCATCATTGCAGAAAGTTCTATTGGATAGCTCTGGGTCTAAAGCACATACCTTTGGGGGCTTGGCAGTTGTCTCAGAAAATTGAGACTCTATATTATGTTTCTATAATTTCTTATTTAACTTATAAAATAGCTTCTTTATGCCAAACATATATTTTGGTACATTTCTAAGTTTTCTTAAATTTTTTTAATGTTTGTTTATTTTTGAAAGACAGAGCATGAGTGGGGGAAAGGCCGAGATAGAGGGAGACAACAGAATCCAAAGCAGGCTCCAGGCTTGAGGCTGTCAACACAGAGCCCGACATGGGGCTCGAACGCACAGACTGCCAGATCATGACCTGAGCCGAAGTCGGATGCTCAACCAACTAAGCCACCCAGGTGCTCCACGTTCCTAATTATAAGATGATCTGACAAGTCTTATTTTGTTTGAGTGAGTTAGAACTTGATCAATAAGGTCAGAGTCAGCAGATCTGTTAGCACAAAGCTGGTTTATCAGTTAGGATTTTCAGCATTCAAATGATCCCAAAATAATAGTAGCTGTAATAAAATAGCTATTTATTTATGTCTCATATAAATGAAGTGTGAATATAAAAGGTCTTAGGCAGGTATGACCCTCTCTATGGTGTCAGAATCCCGGGTCCTTCTATTTTTGCACTGCATTGTCCAAGACAATTTGCCATTCCATCCACATTCCAGACTCCACAAAAGAAGAAGAAAAGTAGGGCATATTCTTGCCCTTTGAGAATATTTCCACGAGTTTACAAATTACTTCTGCTTACATCCTATTGACCATAATTTAGTCACATAGCTATATTCTAGGTATCCCTATACTCAGCTAAAAACTGTTGCTGTGAAAAAAGGGGTAAGTGACAATCGGTGCAATAGAAATCTCTTCACAGTTAATGAATAAAACTTCCTACGGAAAATAAAGTTTTCTACTTAACAGTTTTCTTCATTGAGGATTCTATGAATATAATTTTTTATTTCAAGTATTCAAACCCTCAAAATTATAAGCCAACAATCCTTGAAACCATTAAAATCTCAATGTTTTAGGAAAATTATTTACTTCTATTAAAGAGAAATAGAAACTCAACATAATGCTAAGAAACAAAATAGGAATTAAATTAACCCAAATTTTATGGTGCTGATAGGCACATATTTGCTAACATACTTTATCTTTCAAAACAAGATGTTAAGAAGCCAACTCAATATTTTGTATTCCCAAAGCACCTATATCAACAGTTCTTCATTATTTCAAGGGTCCTGTTACTTACTAAATATTTCCAATTTCTGATTTCAGCTGAATTTTAATCAAGCTGAATGAACGACTTTGGGGTTTGTGTTTTTCTTTTATTTCTGTAATTATCTATTCTTCTGTGTGCTGGAATTGAGCCCAAACTGTCTTAAAAGAACATGTAGAAGCTCTTTATACAAACCAGTATTCTCCCCTCACACATGTTTGGAGAAGGGAATGACTATCTATTTAGATATAGACCCTCAGTGAGTTTCTCTGGTTCCTCATTGCCTTAAAGGAAATGGCTAACATAAAATATCTTTACTTACCCACATAACCTGGAATTCACAGCTGTTCAAGAAGTAATATTTGTGAAAGACCTCTTCACTGCACTGAATACACTAAAAATTTACCCTCAAATTAAATCAAACCATCTGAAAGTTGCCCACTGTGTTTTGCCCCTGTAGAGTTAATTTTACTGATGCAAGTCTTAGCATTGTGCCATAGTCCGATATTAAAACATGTTATAAAGAACTGCCCTGTGAAACTTGTTATTATAGTTATAGTAAAGATACTAAGAATGGTGTCAAAACATTATTCACTGACTTGCCCTGTGATTCATAAAAAATTATTTTTGTACCTCATAAAGAGCCATAAGTGGGATCCGGCACAGTTTGAGCTCGGCTGCTCGTACACCTCGGCCACAGGGTCATTGTCAAGATGATGACTTTAAATGCTGTGTATAGAACATATGTTTAGAAATCAGAGCCTTTGTCCCTAGAATAAACCCCAGACATGGCCACCTAAACATACTTTTGAAATTACCTCTGTGGAGGGACTCCTGGGTGACTCAGGTGGTTAAGCGTCCACTCTTGATTTCGGCTCAGTTCATGATCTCAGGGTTTCAGGAGTCCAAGCCCCATGTCA
The DNA here is from genome assembly GCF_014898765.1 of Herpailurus yagouaroundi. Classification (NCBI taxonomy): domain Eukaryota; kingdom Metazoa; phylum Chordata; class Mammalia; order Carnivora; family Felidae; genus Herpailurus; species Herpailurus yagouaroundi. Next base: position 82,506,242 of record NW_024412395.1, on the reverse strand, counting down.
GGCTCTGCACCCACAGCATGGAACCAGCTTGGGATTTTGTCTCCTTCTCTCTCTGCCCCTCCCCCACTCGTGCTTTCAATGTCTTGAAAGGAAGGAAGGAGGGAAGGAAGATTTATTTACCTCTGTGCTGTGGAAGGAGTTCCAAGTTTGTTAAGAGAAGCGTATCAAGGGGCGCCTGGGTGGCGCAGTCGGTTAAGCGTCCGACTTCAGCCAGGTCACGATCTCGCGGGCCGTGAGTTCGAGCCCCGCGTCGGGCTCTGGGCTGATGGCTCGGAGCCTGGAGCCTGTTTCCGATTCTGTGTCTCCCTCTCTCTCTGCCCCTCCCCCGTTCATGCTCTGTCTCTCTCTGTCCCAAAAATAAATAAAACGTTGAAAAAAAAAATTTATAAAAAAAAAAAAAAAAGAGAGAAGCGTATCAAGACCAAAGTAAACAGGCACTCAATGACAATAAGAGGAGAAACAGAAAAGCAGCCCAGCCCAGGAGGGAAAGGTACCCAAGAGCTCCATTTGCCCCAGAGCCCTCCTTGCTCTGGCAATCAAGGGAGCCCCAGCTGCCTCCCTGCTTCTGCCAGCCAGCGTAGGGGAAAAGCTGGTTTGGAATAATTGTCAGCCAGAAAAAGGTTTACCAGGCCTTATTGTTAGCAGCTTGGGAACAAAACAGGAACTGGATTGATTTTTGCTTTTTAACAACTGCTAAATCTACAGGCTGAAGGTCAAACTGCATGATGAAGGTAAGGAAATCTGGATTCAGACTAATATTTAAAAGGAAAAAGGAGGAAGAAGAAGGAAAAGAGGAAGAGGAGGAGCTACCTCCTGGAGATCTGAGGGCTAAATGAAATAATGCAGTAAAGCCTAACACATGGTCAACTTGTTTACTAATTACTTTAATGATTCTTATTGATTACAAGGTTCAAATCTGCCTTTAGTATAGGCCAAAATGAACTGGACTTGATACATCATTTAAAGGGTCAAGTCATCTAGTTCAGCAAATAAGAAGGAAAGGAGAGAGGGAAGGAGGGAGAGGGAGAAAAGGAGAGAGGGATGGAGAAAGAAAATGAAGAAGAAAATAAGGAAACAAAATCTGGACCCTAAATTTCAAGTTAAAAGATTATTTATTTATAAGATAAATATTTTATTTATTCATAAGACATGGCATTTGTGTTGTTACAAGTTAGTCTAAACTTGCACTCTACAACTCCAAACTCAGTCAAACAATTAACATTTTATTTTTTTTTTAATTTTTTTTTTCAACGTTTATTTATTTTTGGGACAGAGAGAGACAGAGCATGAACGGGCGAGGGGCAGAGAGAGAGAGGGAGACACAGAACCGGAAACAGGCTCCAGGCTCCAAGCCATCAGCCCAGAGCCCGACGCGGGGCTCGAACTCACGGACCGCGAGATCGCGACCTGGATGAAGTCGGACGCTTAACCGACTGTGCCACCCAGGCGCCCCATTTTAAACGTGCATTTCCCAATCAGAGGGCAGAAAACTCCTAAGGAGCTTAGGGAATTATGTCAATGGGCACACCCATTGATACGGGGATTGCCACTTTTATCTTTATGTAGCATCTGTAAAAGATGCTGCTGATCATTATATTCATATATATGAGTAATATATGAATCTGTTTTTGTTAAAAACAAAAACAAATTTGTTTAAAAGTATTACCAAGTTTTCAGAGGCTTCTTGTCATTATCTCCTCAAGCAAAAGATACCATTATGTGGGAAAGGTGATCAGGAGATCAGGGTACATGATATTCTTAAGAGATTCATATTTCTATTTCCAATAATGACAGGCTAGGTTTTTGATCAGTCCTTTCACTGAAAATAAAGGTATATCAGGGCGCCTGGGTGGCGCAGTCGGTTAAGCGTCCGACTTCAGCCAGGTCACGATCTCGCGGTCCGGGAGTTCGAGCCCCGCGTCGGGCTCTGGGCTGATGGCTCGGAGCCTGGAGCCTGTTTCCGATTCTGTGTCTCCCTCTCTCTCTGCCCCTCCCCCGTTCATGCTCTGTCTCTCTCTGTCCCAAAAATAAATTAACGTTGAAAAAAAAAATTTAAAAAGAAAATAAAGGTATATCATTATCATTTTTATGGGCTTTCTTAATGGGCTTATTTTTTATACTGGGGACACAAAAATGAATAGATCATGGTGTCCATGTTCAAAGAATTCATAAGGAGCACACAAAGTGGAAAGTGCCACACATAGTTGCAGAGGTGACACAGAAAACTCCAAGTGGGGTGAGTTTCACCTGTTTGAAAGAGTTCAATTTTGAAATGTTCTTGAAGTATGTGAATGGCATTCTAGGTGGATAGCACAGGCAACTTCCCAGAGGAAGGAGTTTAAATCCTGTGGATGGACAAAAAATGAATTGACTTGGCTAGAGCCTTGGTCCTTGGCTGGAAAGACCCTAATGACAAATGTAAAAATCTAAATTCCTTACTGAAAAGGATCATAGCTTGCACTTCCATATGATCCCGACGCAGGGCCTAGCACAGGACATTTCCAAGATAATAAGTAATTGCTGGTTGATTAATTAAACCCAACTCCAATGCAACATATATTTTGTTCAGCACTTACTCTAATAAGAAATGAAGCTAAAGACACATGAGAGGGTTGGTGAGATGAATCATCATATGGGGGGAATACCACTGGCCAGCAATTCTGAGAAATTGGAAAGTCAATACTAAACGAAAATATCTGAAAACTTCTTGTTATTCCTGTTTATTTTGGTCTGTCAGGTAGAGACCAGGCGATACACAGAGAAATTCCCCCAAGATTCTGTATCAGAAAGACACAAGTGACTTCAGTCAAGTGAACCTTCTCCTTTTGCACATTTTCATTATGTTCTTGGCCTGCTAAAACAATTTGTGTGTCTCTCCTTTCCACAAGCTACTTTCCTACATTAGAGAGAAGGGTGACAGTGGCACATCCGTTATTTGAACTGACTCATAGAGAACCTCCTCTTTTCCCTTATTAAATGTGAAATTATTTCTTGAGCAAATGATTCATGGTCATAAAATAACCAGCAGTGTATTTACCACTAATCTTTACATTAAACATGAGAATATTTAGATTTTTGCCACCTGTCTCTGCTGCTCTGTGTAAAATAGGATTTTTGAGGGGCGCCTGGGTGGCTCAGTTGGTCAGGCATCTGACTTCAGCTCAGGTCATGATCTCACGGTTAGTGTGTTCAAGCTGCACTGACAGCTCAGAGCCTGGAGCCTGCTTTGGATTCTGTGTCTCCCTCTCTCTCTCTGCCCCTCCCCCCCTCAAAAATAAATGGTAAACATTAAAAAAAAATTAAATAGGATTTTTGAAGGAAGCTTCAACCTAATAAGCTAAAAACCTAATAAATGACAATTGCATTTAGAAGCCCATCTTGATCTTGGCTTTCCCGAACAAATTCACAGTTCTAAGAATATCAGTTTGAATACTCACACCATAGTGTTCAACACAGATTGAAAATTACACAGCATGACTAGTTTCATGGCTACAGAAAGCCTTTTCTAAAGCCTTCTCTTTTGAAATAAAGGCAGAACTTCCGTGTTGTAATATAAAATGGAAACATCCCAGAAAAATCAGCCTTCAAGGTTATCCAAATTGCTAGTTTAGCTTTAAGATTCAACTATTTTCCCTCAAATATACTCCAGGGTACAATGAGTTGTTACAGGGTTTTCCATAATAAGGGAAATTTCAAAGTTGCAGATTGAAAACCTCCATTGAAACAAATGCATTATGGCACTCGAAATAAGAGCATCTGTAAATACTTTACAGAATAATTTTCTTTGTTCAGCGGAGGAAGGCCAGATGATGCAATAGCTAGCTTCCAGCTGTGCTTTCCTCCTCTAGTAACTCAGCCTCTTTTAGTGCCATTTGAAGACTCCTGACCACTTACTGTGCAATTTTGATGATGTGCTTAAACTCAGTTCTTCATCTCCTCCCTTATGAGGAAGAAGGAATAGAAATTGTATGGGACTGCATGTGTGTCTACAAAGCAACAGAAAGATGGTTATTTTTCTCCTGGCCATTATTTTTTAAACACACACAGTGCCAGAGGAAGAGGGAAATCAGTCAGAGAGACCTTGGGGGATTCAGAATGAGGAAATCCTTCCACAGGAGGACCTATACATCCCATAGAAAGTACATAAACAGCATTATAAACTGGATATTGTTGTGATTTCTCTGAAGTCTTACATTTTCCAAGTTTTTAAAACTATTCATTGTTTTATTGTGCCAAAATAGATGAGCTAATAAGTTGGCTGTCTGCTTTTTAGAAGACTAAAAGACAAGCAGAGAAAAATCCCTTAAATAAAACATAATGGATTTATTTTAGTTGGTTTAAACATATTCTTAGCACTTGAAAGTGATAGTATTATCAGGGCTAAATGTTAAACAATAAATAATGAAAATCAGAGTGTTGAGATGAAACAGATGTTTAATCAGCCATTTAATGGAGGGGAAGAAAAAGTGGTTCAATTAATTGTTTCGTATTATAAAGACAAATGTCTGATAACACTTTAACTTTTCAACTTGGTTTGAAGGTAGTATTGAATATACATTGCCATTGTCTAGTCTTTGATTGGCCTGAATCCAGAAGACTGGATTTTTCCTTATTTTCCATAACTTTGTCCCAAGGTCAATGTCCTGTTCTCTGGTATAATGAAAGCTTTACAAATAAGATTCGTGATGGGGAAATCTCTTGAGGGGACCATCAAAGGTTTCCTGTTGTACCACCATTGCTGGGGCATGGATTAGACTGAGCAGTAGTCATGGATCTTTCCCTCTCCTACACATGCTCTCTAACCTGCACTCCATCACAAATAGGGGTGTGTATCAACACAACCCCCCAAAAGCTAACCACTCTTAGACCCAAGGAGCGAGGTGGAGTTTTGTCTCTCTTTTGTTTCTGCTTTCAAAACCTGGATACTGCCTGCGGTGGCAGCAATGGGAAATGTTGAAGGAACTCTCTGATCTTGACCCCAATTCCCTTGCCATCACCATCACCCATGTACCCCTCCAGTTCATGATGACCGCTGTTGTGTTTAGATTGCTCGGATGTAGAAAAAACTTCAAAGTGTGAATTATTTTCATGGGGACACAGCCTATAAACTTCTGTGTTTCATAACTGTGAGCAACAAAAAAAAAAAAATGAAACCATTTGAGGATATAAATATTCTTGGGACTCTTGGACATAACACCAAGCTCACATAATTCTGTAACTATTATGATATGGTAGACTTTTTGCTCTAAGCAATTTGTGGCAGAGACTTTAAATAGATATCTAATGTGTTGTAAAGAGAAATACTGCCTGTGGCTCCTCACTTCTTTAAATGAGTCAGTGTATGCAAAGCATCTCAGATTGTGCCTGGTCTTCATTAGACCTTGACACTTTCCCTTTCCAAATGAGCCTCAGCTCCACGTAGGCTGTGAAGTGCCTCCAGTTAATTTCCCACAAATTGTAAATAGCTCTTGATCCAGCACCTGCCCCAAGCCCACTTACACCATCTGTGTGTCTCAAAATCAGATCCAAGGACAACCTCCACCTCGAACACTTGGTGGAGTGAGGTTAAAAATGTAGATTTCTGGGTCTTGCCCCCGACCTACTGAATCCAAAGCTCCTTAGTGAAAAGGACCTATGAATCCACCTTTTTATCAAGATCCCAAGGTGATTCACTAACGCTTGGGAATCCCTGGTATAGAGCCTCACATTCTATCTCTTTATAAACTTAAACCCTGGAAAAACAATGTTTTCTCCTTATCAACAGTCTGTTACAAAATTGACTTCATTGTTGCTTCTTAAAATTATTCCTCCTGTCTTTATAGATTCAAAAATCATTTGAGGGTTTGTTTCAGTATCCTTTATGCTACTGAAGTTAAGATTCTATTCACTCCATAAATCTTTATGTTTCATACAAGACCCCATGATATTTATTTGTGATTTCATGCAGTTTCAAAGGGGAAAAAAAACTATATGCTGATGGATTTATTTGCTTCCTGTTGTCTGAAAATTAAAAGTATATAGTACTGTGTTTCTCTTATAACTTTAGCAATTGGAAATCTTACAGCCATTTTCTTGCCCAAATGTGATAATCTGTTTGACTGTGTGGTCTAAATATATTTATTCTTTCTCCTCCTTGTAGGTGAACTCTATTTTGTTTACATTTAAATGACATATTGTACTGTTGTGCTCTGTGGTGACCTCCGAACCACTTTAGACAGGGTATAAACTTTTGCAAACTAGTGAGTGTACATTTTCTTGTATACGGTTCTTGGCACGCGGCAATTCCTGAAAGGGCACTTGAGTCAAAATTAAAATCTTGCTTGTTATAAGATGAAGAACTAGTGGTACTCTATTCTGTCCAGTTGAGTCTCTTACTTGGATTGGATGCTTGGGTCCAGTTGTATTCGTTTTGCACATCTATTTTTACTAATACAAGCCAGAGACAGGAAGTTATGATGCATTTCCAATGCCTTCAGAACCCATTCTCCCTTTGTGGGCTATGAATTTCTGGAGCAGCACAGTGTCTCTATGGCTACTTGACAAAATTACTAAGGCTGTCAGAGCCAACTCCTATGTAGGGCTGAGTGTGAACTAAAATTACTACAGCCTACACAAGAGAAAGGATCTGTATCTCCAAGCCCTCCAGAGGGAGATGTTGAGCGACCAGTGAAAGCACAACTTTTCTGGCAGTGGCTATATCAAGATTTACTTTGACGCTGGCTGGACCTTCAGGCATAGGGAATAACACCATGGGGTCATTTTTATCCCCCATACCTCCCGATGCTATTCATTACTTAGGGCAACCATACTTACGGCAAAGTTCAAGTTGCACCAGCAATGGGTTTTGTTTAAATCTGCCTCCCTGTATGTTTCTTCTGCTGCTTCAACTCCCTTCCACACAAAAGCATTAGTTACTCAACAGAGACGGTCAATGTTCCCAAAAGTTTTTTTACACATTTTTCATGAAATACCTTCCGTGTCTGTCTAATTCAGACACAATGACAAAATCTTCTTTGAAATATTCCTGTTGAACTGCTATCCACACTACCTGATACAAATTCCCTGAGGGCAGTGTGGCATAGGGTTTAAGTGCACAGGCTTTGGGTTCAGAAAGACCAGAATTCAAATCCTAGCTCTGTCTGTCCCTTACCATCTGTGTGTCATTGGGCAAGTTGCTTAATCTCTCTGAGACTTGGTTTCCTTATCTTTAAATTTTTTTAATGTTTATTTATTTTTGAGAGACAGAGAGACAGAGCATGAGCAGGGGAGGGGCAGAGAGAGAAGGAGACACAAATCTGAAGCAGGCTTCAGGTTCTGAGCTGTCAGCACAGAGCCCAACATGGGAAACCTAGGAGACATGGAAGCCAGAGATGGAAGAAGCTGGAAACCATGGGGTAGAAAGCTACCTGTCAGGCACCTGCCAGGCTTTTGATTACTCATTCAATCTCCTTGTTGGTAATTGTATATTTCCAGGAATGTATGTATGTATGTATGTATTTAGTGTAAGAAAGTGGTCCGGTTTCATTCATTTTGCCTGTAGCTCTCCAGTTTTCCCAGTACCATTTGTTGGAGAGACTTTTTCCCAATGGATGGTTCTTTCCTGCTTTGTCAAAAATCAGTTGACCATGTATGTGTGGGTCCATTTCTGGGTTTTCTGTTCTGTTCCATTGATCTATGTGTCTGTTTGGGGGCCAGTACCATACTGTCTTGGTCACTACAGCTTTCTAATATTGCTTGAAGTCCAGAATTGTGAGGTCTCCAGTTTTGTTTTCTTTTTCAGGTTTGCTTTGGATATTCATGGTCTTTTGTGGTTCCATACAAATTTTAGGATTGTTTGTTCTAGTTCTGTGAAAAATACTGGTGGTATTTTGATGTGGATTGCATTAAATTCGTGGATTGCTTTGGATAGTGTAGACATTTTAACACTATTGGTTCCTCCAATCCATGAGCGTGGAATGCTTTTCCATTTCTTTTTGCCCTCTTTCTTTCTTAAGTGTTCTATAGTTTTCAGAGTACAGATCCTTTACTTCTTTGGTTAGGTTTATTCCAAGGTATTTAATTGTTTTTGGTGCAATTGCAAATGAGATCAATTCCTTGATTTCTTTTTCTGCTGCTTCATTATCGGTGCATAGAAATGCAACCAATTTCTGTATGTTGATTTTATATCCTGGAACTTTGCTGAATTCATGTATTAATTCTAGCAATTTTTTTTGTATAGTCTTTCAGGTTTTCTATATAGAGTTATCATATCATCTGCAAATAGTGAAAGCTTGACTTCTTCATTGCCAATTTGGATGCCTGTTATTTCTTTTTGTTGTCTGATTGCTGAGGTTAAGACTTCCAGTACTATGTTAAATAGTAATTGTGAGAGTAGATATCCTTGTCTTGTTCCTGACCATAGGAGAAAGGCTCTCAGTTTTTCTCCATTGAGGATGACATTAGCTGTGGGTCTTTTTAATATGGCCTCTATGATGCTGAGGTATATTCATTCTATCCCTACTTTGGAATTGTATTAAGAAAGGATGTTATACTTGTCAAATGCTGTTTCTACATCTATTGAAAGGAGCATGTGGTTCTTATCCTTTCTTCTATTAATGTGATGTATCACATTGATTGATTTGCTGAATTAAATCCTAGGAAAGAGTATTAATGAAACCCTCAGGATTCTAGTCCCGACTATAGTCTTCTGTCTTGATCCTCTGATCACATTCGTATCAATGGGCTATGTTGATCCATATCCCCTTCTTGCACCAAATCTAATAGCAACACGTTTACAACATATTACCAATTTCTTTGCCTTCTAGAACTTCTATTTTAACATATACTTCCTAATTCAACCACTTGCTTCATTAACTATGACTCTATTGGTGTGGCTCATTATGCTCCTATACATTTTTACATACATCCATGCAAATGTTGAAAATACAGTAAAGCTCTGACAGGGAAATATACTCTGGAATATTATCTGCAAATGGTCGCCTACAAAAGGTCTCTATAAAAATGTTTTCTGTATCTATAAATATTATATTTTTAGAGATCTCCTTACTTGAGTCAAGAGAAAAGTATGGCTTCTGGGCACATTGTTCCCCTGGGCACATTTCTCCCCTCCATTCTTTATAAGTCTTTTTTTTTTTTCCTTTTCAAGATTATTTCTTGATTCATGCTGTGAAAAGATCTCCTACACTTGAATTCAATAACTGACCTTAAAATGAGGTTTCCCATGAAGATCTTGTAATCTAACTGTATTGTGCTTCATATGGCTGTACAAACACATTCACACATGCACACACATGGAGGCACATGCATATGTATTAGAGATGAAACCCTTGATTTTGAGAACAGTATTGTGAAATTTTGAATTTCACATGCCATTAAGAATTCTTGTTAAAAACTTTTGGGGGCGCCTGGGTGGCTCAGTCGATTAAGCGGCCGACTTCGGCTCAGGTCATGATCTCACGGTCCGTGAGTTCGAGCCCCACGTCGGGTTCTGTGCTGCCAGCTCAGAGCCTGGAGCCTGTTTCCGATTCTGTGTCTCCCTCTCTCTGACCCTCCCCTGTTCATGCTCTGTCTCTCCCTGTCTCAAAAATAAATAAAATGTTAAAAAAATTAAAAAAAAAGAACTTTTGGATGTGACTATTTAGAAATCCTTCTGGGAGTTAAAAGTTTTATTGCCCTTGTTTGATCCGCGATCCAGTTACCAAATACGGGGATAAAATATTCTGCACTTCAATAGTGGTGCTTTTTGTGTCCTTTCCTCCCAATGATTAAAGTGTTTAGTTAAAAAAATTTTTAACTGAAAAATCCAAATCATGATAAACATGGAGTCATTATGGAATCCATGTCAATAAACAAAATAAACTATTTTTTCCAGCGTCCATTGGAGATTTTGAAGATGGGTGGATTCTGCACCCTTTGGTCTGAACTTAAAGAGTAGCCTAGGCTACTTGTCTCTCCTTAAACGACTTTGGTCTTCTTTTAGATCAATCTCCTGGAGCAAAATATTGGTCTACAGAGAACAGGAAAGCTCTCCACATCCACACATCTGCTCCAGCAGGGAGTGCTGGTTGTCCAGAGAAAGACTAGGACCTTCACTGATGTTTATACAGTTGCACACTTCTCTTTCCTTTCGTCCCATCCAGTTACATATACTCAATCAAGTATATAGATTCATTTTCAAAATTTATAATCGTGTGGTCAGTATGGGTTTGTCATTTAGAGGCAGAAGGCTAAGGTTCAACTCCTTTCTCTTGTACATGTGCTACCATAACAACTACTTAAACCCTCCATGCTTTACTTTCTTCATCTAGAAAAATGGAACAATATGTCTACCTCAGAGTGTTGCCATGAAGATCAATGGAGAAAGTATATGTGACAGCATTTTATAAGCTGAATTGTGCTATAGATCTTTAGTATTAGTACTGGTGTTTTAATTCTCAACTCCAAACCAGATAAGACAAATATTAGCAAACTTCTGTAGAGGCCAAAAGTAGAAACAAAGAGAATCCTAAACTAGCATCCCAAGATGTGATGCAGAACACTAGTTCCATGAGTTATTAATAGATATTGTATATTTAAAAATAACCAAAAGGATCACAATTAGTTGGGAAACATTTGTCGAAAAGGTAAATCAGTTTTTGGTGATCATTAGCATGACATACAGAGTTGTCAAATCACTATGTTATACACTTGAAACTAATGTAACATAGTGTGTCAACTATACTTCAATTTTTCAAAAAGGTAAATCCATTTTTTAATTACAAGCTTCTCAAAACCTTTAATATGCTAACATATATGGTGACTTTCTGAAGGGAATATTATCTGTGGTGTTTCCCCAAATTTTTTGACCACCTTTCTGTTTCCTTTTTGCAAAATCCTATCTTTAACAAGCACAACTTTACCTTTTGCCCATTCTTTTCCATTTCCATACTCATATTTTTGTTACCTTATTCTTAGAACACACTCTCTAATTTTTTGCTATGTTGAATATCTGTTAATATGTGGAGAATAACAGATTTTCCAAAACAATGTTTTGTCGGAGCAAAGACTACATGAGTAAGCCCATTCTATGTAATATAGAATAGCAGATAGGAATGCAAGGGAATAAAGTATTAACAGGAATCCAAAACAACAAAAACATGAATTATACTGTAGTGATACTTACCCCTTCCTGACCTACATAGCAAGTTTTCATAAAGGTAAATAATCATCATAATTTATATTTAATTATTCTGTCTTGTGAAATAATACTATGATATGAAGTCTTAATTGTAGGTCCTTTTACTATAAATTTTCAAGACCCAACATGAAACTACATGGTAGTTTCAAGTTGTATAGTAGTTTAGATGCCTATACTCTATGATATGGGGTTTAAAGGCATGGTTTGCATGCTAATATAAAGACAGAATGCATAGTAAGTTTTTTCATCCAGCACATATTAGGCCTTAGCATAGCTCAAGTGGCACTCAATTCCTTACTGGGGGCATGATAAAGTTCCAGTATGCTCTCAAAGCACACATTTGCTATCCTATATGTGTGCATTCATATCTGACTGAAGCACACATCTTCCCCTTCTCTCAAATGTTTTCATGCCTGTATGAGTCAGATCATAAGTTCTTGGGCCAGACCCTACCCCTCTTTTTTCCTTTTGTATTATATGTAGTACTTGTAATCCTTCCCAAACACCCAGAGGCCACCCAGGTGTAACATATCTCTGACTGTGGTATTGTCTTTCAAAAGATTGCCCACACCTCCCCCAGTATGACCCCTACACTCCTACAGACCATCATGGCTCATTCTCTCCATTCCAGCGAGGGCAGCCAGGCACAAGCTCCACCTAATTTATAAATGACTACATTCTGCAAAGACCCATCTACAGTCAGAAAACAATCTTGGGTTTGATTTGAGTGTGAAAACCACTGTATTCACTTGTTTGTTAAAAGAGTTATGGAGATGTATTAATCACTTCAATTTCTGGACTATCCCCTTCCCCCCACCAAATTATGAAGAAGAGAAAAACAAGTGGGAAGGAAGCCTCATACAGTATTATTTCATACCCCTTTACTACCATGCTTTGACACAAAAGTTCACAGACTTGTAGAATCTCTGAATTAGAAGAGATCTTAAAGTCAGGATGGTTTAAGCACATAACCCATAGTGAAATTAACATGAGCACTAGTGAAAAGAGAGGAAACTTTGAAGCTGGATGAAATAGTTGGCCTTGCCATTTCTTGTCACATGGCCTTAGACAAGTTACTTAAGTGTCCTGGGTCTCCATTCCCTCAGCTGAAAAATGCTGAAAATAGACAGTGTTCGGGGCTATCATGAAGATGGGAAGTTACATATTTAAGATGCTTAACATTGTGCCTAGCACTAAACAAATAATAGCTATGGTCTTATTCATTTACTTACTTATTTAATTCCTACATACTCGACAAATGATCATCCAGCTGTCTTAACTTCAGAGATGAGAAACTCCTTGCCCGCCGCATCAGCCCATTCCATCTTTGGAAAGTCTTCCAAGAATTACAAAGTATGTCCTTATTGTTGTTGCCAACTGCCCAAGGAGGAAGAGACTGAGGCTGGATGGTAGCAAGAGCTATATTAATGACTGATGGAGGAGGCTGTGGATTCAGATAAATAGGAAAAGAAAATAAAAATTCAGCCTCAGGTCAGAATGCACTCATTAGCCCTCCTACATACACATGCATACCCTATCCCCAAGCCCCATAGTCTTGTTCAGAGAAGGTTGAAAGAATTTGACTATCTAGTTGCTAGCAAAAATGTGAAGAGGCTGGCAGTGCTAAGCACTTGGGAACCTGCAATATCCAAGCAATTCTTAGCATAGTTCGTTCTCTAGGTAAGTGACTTGCCTTCACAGATGAACCTCAGAGAGGAAAGTTTCAGATTCACATCTAAGAACAATTGCAGTTTACCACAAGTCACGGACACCAATGAGTTGCAATAAGTTGAAAGAAATATGTAAAGCAAAGTGATTAAGAATGTGGCTCTGGAAATAAATTCTCTGAATTTGAATCTTTGACAACACACTTAAATTCTCAAAGCCTTAGTTTCATTGCATCTAAAATGAACAAAATAATAATAAAGGCAATCACATAGAAAAGTTGTGAAGATTGGATAAAACCGTGTATACAATGCATGTGCTACAGTGCTTGGTGCTTTTAAGCATTCTCTAGACATTGGCCATACATTATTATAGAAAATTCAAGTATTAGCTTTTTTTTTTTATTTTTGTTTTTTAGAGAGAGGGAGAGAACGTGTGCAAGCAAGGGAAAAGGGAAGAGGCTCCACACTCAGTGCAGAATCCCAAAGTGGGGTGAGATCCCAGGACCCTGGGATCATGATATGAACCAAAATCAAGAATCAAGAGTTAGTATCTCAAATGAATGAGCCACCCAGGCACCCCAACTATTAGCTCCTTGAATGCCAACATATGAAAGCTACACACATATATATATTTAGAAGGAATTTATAAGTAATATAGACTACAGATATTCTGAATGCAGATGAAGGATTCCCAACAAATACTGACATTATCTTCCGACATCTTCATTTCCAAGTGTAAGAGAATATAGAATGTTAGGGCACACGCGTGGCTCAATCAGTTGAGCCCCCAACTCTTGATTTTGGCTCAGGTCATGATGTCATGGTCATGGGATTGAGCCCTGAGTGGGGCTCCATGCTGAGCATGGAGCCTGCTTAAGATTCTCTCTCTCCCTCTTCCTCTGCCCCTCCCCTGCTCTTTCTCTCTCTCTCTCTCTCTCTCTCAAAAAAAAAAAAAAACCACTACATTTTAAAAAAAGAGAATATACATTTTTAAAAAAGAGAATATAGAATATTAAAGTGATCGTATATAGCAAATTATTCACCAAGTCAAGTCTCCTAATTCCAAATGTTATACCCTTTCCACTTTGCCATGCTTTGTTTCACTACATTGTTGTTGATTTGGGATTTGGGATATGGCTATTTTAAAATTCTTTGCCCCTCCTCCCATCTTGAGTCAGAGTTTAATTCTCCTCCCTTTGAAAATGGGTTGCTCTAACTTCTAAGGCAAACTGTTTCTGCTGAATCTCTCAAGGGATCCTTGCCCTTGGCCCCCAGCTGCCATACTATTAGGAATATTAGCCATATAGAAAATTCCATGTAGGCCAACAGCCCTGGCTAACAGCACCCCTGGAATTCCTAGCCAGACACCATCAGCTGACAGACTACATGAGAAGCTTTCAAGATGGAAAGCCTTGGGAAGTTTTGGAAAGCCTGGAGGTTTTCAGGTTTTCAAGAAGCTCCAGAGACCAAAGTGAGGATCAGCAAGCTGAGTCAGTCGACTTTCAAACCATAAGATTTATTTTTATTATTATTATTATTATTATTATTAATTGTATTGTTGTTGTTGTTTTGTGCCATTAAGTTTGGGAGGGTTTGTTACATACCATTAGATAACAGAATGAAAACAGGAGTACCTTTGGGTGTTATTTGTAGGTATAGGCAACAATCTTCAGAGAACCAATTGATCCCATGTAGGGAATTGCTCTGTCCACACATAAAAGGAATATAGTGCAAGCTTTGATGATTTGTATTTGCCTTTCTGAAATCAAGTCATCCTGTGCATTTTGCACTAAGAGAAGAATTGAAGAGCTTGCTTTGCAGAAAACAAATCCCACTCAGTCCATTTCTTTCTATTTAGTGCATAGTGCAGCAAAAAGATCAGGAATAGATGGTTGAAATGGCCTTTCCCCACACTCTAAAAATAATGGATGCTCAGGGCACGCTGTACAGATATGTATGTGTAAAAGGCAACCAGAATCACTCTCCAGGCCAAGATTCGGGGCTCTAGCCAACCCTAGGTCCCCATCCCCAGCAGTACCACCCCATTTCGGTAAGGATCTTTCATCATCCATGACTTTTTCTCTTATCCTTTCAGCTCTCATTTCTCTCTTTCTACTAGCTGCCCTCTTTCCTTAAGCAGCTTAAATTTTTGCCTTCTTACAACAACAAAACTTTCCTTTCCTCTTGCTCTCTAATCAACAAACATTTGAGAGACTGTCATGGACTAGTTACTACATAGTGTGCTGAACTTTGGAGATACCATCAAGGAGTTCCCAGACCAATAAAGGAGCTCAGATGTCAAGAAGCTTCTCTTCAGAAGGAAACTTCTTGCCAGAAATTCACTCTCTTGACCTCCCATTTTTCACTATCTGATAACAATTTTTCCTGCTAGAACTTCACTTCCAACCCCACTTTTTAACTGCAACTAGTCTTACCAAGGCCCCAGTTGCTAAATCCGAAGAGCTGATTTCATCACTTATCTTACCTAATGAACACTGCTGACCGTGCTGTCGGACTTCAAATTTTCTTCTCTTTTAGAGTAAATGTAATCATTTCTCTTCTTTACATTGAAATGTATGAAGTAACTATCTTTAGCTCAAAAATAGGCAAATAATCGGGGCGCCTGGGTGGCGCAGTCGGTTAAGCGTCCGACTTCAGCCAGGTCACGATCTCGCGGTCCGTGAGTTCGAGCCCCGCGTCGGGCTCTGGGCTGATAGCTCAGAGCCTGGAGCCTGTTTCCGATTCTGTGTCTCCCTCTCTCTCTCTGCCCCTCCCCCATTCATGCTCTGTCTCTCTCTGTCCCAAAAATAAATAAATGTTGAAAAAAAAAATTAAAAAAAAAAATAGGCAAATAATCAAGACCTTGAGGAAGAAAAGGATGATGGTAGAACTCAGGGAATTTTTTTAGCAGTCTGAAACTATTCTGTATATTATAATGATGAACACACATCGCTATATATTTGTCAAAACCCATGAAATGTACAACACCAAAAGTGAACCCTCATGTGGACTATGGATTGGGCACAGGAAGAAATTGAACTGTGATGCAGTTACAGTTAAAACAAAAGCCTCAGTCAATTCTACTAGAAGTTGTGGAAAAGGGATGGTTGGCCCTGCTGAGTTGTCCCAATGGTGGCACCTCCAAATTGACCCACCATTGAACAAAGTCTGTTCTGAGGGAGAAGGCATAACTCTGGGTAAAGCAGAGAGCAATTCCTAGAGAAGGTGTCATCTGAAGCAAGCACTCTAGCAGCTCAGAAATGAAGCGTTGATTCTGCAGGGGATCTGGACCGCACATCTTCGTATCCACCACATTTACAAGGGCAACTAAATGGGCATTACATGGTAGACTTGCAAAGTATGTAACATTTATAAAAATATTAATACCATTTACTCAAATCTTCAAAAGAAATTAATAAAACAATTTTATTTTATTTTATTTTATTTTATTTTATTTTATTTTATTTTAT